>NW_009258952.1:6769256-6829301 GCF_000687185.1 Egretta garzetta | reverse complement strand
CCCCATCCCCCCACCACCCCCATCCCCCCCTTTTCTTCCTTCTGCCTCTCTCTGCCGTTCCCCCAGGAAGGCTGGAGGCAGCCACGGGGTGATCGCGGCACGGTGAGGAGTTGGGACTTCGGGATGCAAATGTCACCTCGCAGTGCGAACGCCTCCCGCATTAGCACTTTATCAGGATCTCAAACCGCATCTTTTATCTCTTTTAGAAAAGCGTCTCTCGGAGGAGATTGCCCTCAATAGACCCGCCATAAAAAGATTTTAGTGTTGCTCTTGTGCTTCTGTGCGTCCCACTGTGAGGGGGGTCCCAGTGGTCCCCTGGGAATACAAGGAGTTGTGAGAAGTAACACAACTGGCCACCAGACTAATCCACTCCCTCTACCTTCCCGCTAGTACCTCCCCCTTCTGCTCTTTTTTTTCAATAGCAGCCCTTTCTCAAAATCTCAGGTTACTTTGCTAAAGAGTTCCCAGCCCTATAGTTTCTGCCCTTGTCTCTGCCTCCAGCTCCTTAAGAGCCACCCAGCCCCAGCGATTGGATTGGGCAGCCCGTCTTGACACACCACTGTGCTGAGTGCTTGAGGACGTGTTTCAACAGATGGTTGGGGTTAGTGTGTGTCATCACACTCGAGTGGGGATTAGGGGAGAGAGGCAGCCTTGCTGGAGCTGTGTGGTCTTCCCCAAGTGGCGAGCTGCAAGCGAAAGAAGAACCACCTAGCTTTGGGGGAGAAGAGGGAGGAATCGTTTCCAGCAGCTCAGAGGGGAAAATACCCCCCCACACACACTTTGTTCAGGTAAAGTAAAAGGCACCTCATGCCTCTCTCTCTCTCTCTCTCTTTCTTTTTTCCCTTCACGGGTTTCCGAGGAATGCTAGCACAGCACACTTGTCAAAGCCAGTTGCTGCAGCCTTATCAATGCCGCTATTGTACGGCTGACAGATAAGCAAGAGAACACAGCCTGATGCTCGGCCGTCTCCACCGGGCTTAAACGCTCCTCAGGCAGCCCAGGTCCCGCTTTGGAAGGTGGCGATTAGGAGCGAATCGCGGCGGCGTTTTGCCGAGGTTTGGATGCCCGAGCAGTGCGCAGCCCGGCGGGGGCACAGCTGGGAGGCAAAACCCCCGGCGTTCCGAAAGTGCGTGGCGAGGTGTCTGCAAAGTTTGGAGACTCCTTTACAGAGACCTGGCTGGGCTTCTGGTGATGGGTTGGCTTACCCACGGGCTTAAAGTGAAGAGAAAAACCAGGAATAGCAGGGAAAGGCTACGATGTAATGCTGCTGCTGCTGCAGCTGCAAGCAGAGCAGATGGATGTAATTCATTTGCAGATCTGTTTGTGAAAGTTTTACAAGTCATTGAAAACTAAGTAGCATCACTATAATGGATCATTAAAGTCTCGCTGTATTTATAGATTCTAAACTAGCGATCTGAAGTGTTAATTAAAAGTGAGCAAAAAAAAATTTATGTTTTAGGAAGGAAGAGGGGCAGAAATGTAATTAGAAATAAGTTATCTGCTATCTTTTTCATTTAATTCGACTGTTAAGTTCGTTGACTGGAGCGGAGGGGGGGGGGAAGCTCAGCATATTAACTAAGAAGTCAGAAATGTTATCACTAATCACGGTGTGTTAGCTCATCAGAGAATTAAGATGTTCTCATTGTGTCACTCTAAATGATCTAGATGCAGAAACTAGCGGATGTGGTATTTTCCTCTTTTTTTTAAATAAAAGATTGACTATATATATATATATACCGTCTTCCTGTGCAGAGTAACAAAATGATTTGTTTCTTTTGCACTGTAACAGATCTTCACACTAACTCTCACATACCTGTGGTGCTTATGAATTATTGGCCTCCTACTTGTGAAAGAAATCTAACACTGTCCTCACCATTTACAGGTGAGATATTCTATAAATAATACTGTATATAATGTGTTCTGAAATAAGATCTGTTTAGTAGGCTGAGCAAGGGGATTTATAGCTGGTGCTTTGTGATTTTGGCGTTCAACTGTGTAACGATGCCATAAAACCATGTTTCAAGTTGCACACACATTTTTGCCTCAAACCAACTTTTTTGTTAACTTTTTTTTTTTTTTTGGAGCAGGCTATTTGGCCCCTTTACAGGTTGTTCTCAGCTTGTATTTTCAAAGACACTCTTCAGTATGAATGTGCCTTCAGAAGTGACCCACAGCAATTTCAAACAGAGAATTAGTCAACCCCCTAATATGACTGCATGACCAGACCAGGACATATGTGAATAAATTTGACCGTTTTGATTTTTCTCTCACTTCTCACTGTAGATAGCAATGTAAACTTTTACAAGCTTAAAAATTAAAAAAAAAAAAACAAACCAAAGACAAAACTCACCGTGACCATATGTTAAAGTCTTGTATGCCTTGTATATTGGATTTCTCTTCTTCACTCTTCCCAGCCCAATAAGCCAGCTTTGGTGCAGAGAGGTTTAGCCTTCCAGCAAAGCTAAGGTGCAGCACCGTGAGCTGCCCAGCCTGCTGCTGTTGCAGCCTAAAAACTGAAACGCAGCCCTCTTGATGGGTATCGGCAGATCACAGATCGGATGATCTATAAGAAAACATATTTTTCAAGAAAGTGCATCGCTATACACATGCCCGGTTTGTTATTGTTTTACTAGAAAAATAACTCCTGAGTCTCTCTAGCACTGCCAGAAAGTCTTGCTGAGAAACTCGGAACAGCAAATCATGTTTTTCCTTCCTTTATAATGATGGGGCTGTTTAAAAGACAATGCCCACGGGGCAGTCCAGCTTCTTGTCAAAATGTAATCTACTGTTCCAGATGGTAAACATTCAAAGACATATTTATGGTGACTTCTACATACCTTCCTTTGACATTGGCTTTTTTTTCCCTGAGAGCACTTGTACTGGGTACACACATGAAGTTCCCATTAGCATCCTAGCAGCTGTAAAAGTGTTCAGAACTCACAAAGATGTTCCTCACAGCGAGATAAAAATAATCTGAGGAAAAGATCTGAGACCAGTACAGACCTCAGTAGATCCACGATACGCTCAAGGTAAAAAATTCCACAGGTAAAAAAAAAAAAAGGATCCATAAACTTCTGCATGAAAGCTGGAATACATTTTTTGTTGCAGCTAATTCATCTTTGCTTGATACGGAATGCTGAACATACCAGGCATGTCTGTACTATCAACTCTGTGTGCGATGTGAGGGAATCTGCAGTGCACAAAAGCTGGTGGGTTTCTTTTTCCCCCAGCTAGTGAAGACTAGGTGGGATAGGGATTGTATGCATAAAGTTGTTTTCAAAGTGTCATCTTTTTTTTTTTTTTTCCTTGCTGCTGTGAGCAGTGAGAGAGAGCCCAAGAAAGTCTTTTCCAGCCAGAATGTGTTCTGCCCTGAATTGTCTTAATTATGTGTCAGTTTATTGCTTGTCAGGGGCTTCCTCTTCTTAGCACTTTATAATCGAGGTGGGTGAGCTTGTTCCATCATAATATGCAACTTCAATTTCTGCTGCTTGGCACGTCTCCCTGCCCTTTCATTGATTTTTGTCTCTGTTTCAGAGAGAAAAAAAAAATTAATTATGATTGGTGTAATTTCACATTGAAAAAAAACCCAACCCTTGGTGAATTTCCAAATAGCATGTAAATACATCTTCAAAAAATAGGCTAAATGAGAGGTCATTAGGGAAAAAAATGCCTGTAAGAATCCAGAAGTATCCTAAGGATGGCAAGTATCAGTGTGAAAAACATTGTAACAGCTCTCATTCCAGTCAGGAACTGATAAAACCAGTTTATTAAAACCGTTGTGATGCTGAGGACGGTGTTTCCAAATGTGGAAGCCATTATAAAACCCACACTCAGTGGAAGTTAAGACAGCTAAGGAAAAAAATATTTTGAAAGATTTGCAAATTCTGTTCTGGCTAGATCACTTCACTGCAGACTACTTCTGACAGTTGCGGTTTATTATCTAGCTTTGTTTAACTTAGGTACTGTGCTCGGTGCTATATGTTTGCTTGTGCTATATGTTTGCTTGTGCAGGATCAAGAGTTTGAGCCTTGTGTCACGGCAGGACTCATTCTCACCGGGGCGAGGCTGGACACTTGTCGCAGATGTCATGGGAGTCATGGGTTCCACGATTTCCTGAGCTTTAGAAAGGGCTTTGGGGGATTTGTGTTTGAGTGGGAAGGCAGACTGATGCGGTAACAATTGAGAAAGCTCCTTTCTGAGTGCCTCGAGAGCTGCAGTGTTCAACAGAGAACCAGGGTCCCGTGACAACTCTGCGGTGACACTGAAAGAATCCAATTAGTGGCCACTCCTGCTGTTGATACGAGATCTCCCCTAAAAAATTTCCACCGTTACTACCCTCATTGTAATCCCATCCACGATACCATACTGATAATGGGATCAGGAGTGTGTTTTCAGAATGCCTGCTTAAATTTTAACTGCTGTCCTAGGAGGTTTTGAGGTTATTAAATTAGAAGGCACTGAATAGCACAGCTCGCAGGGGAGCTACGTGACACACATGTCACCCAGCAGTTGTCTTTCTCATACCAGATTTTCCTAACACCTCCATCACAGGTAGAGAGCTGCTGTAAGGGGGCTACAGACAGAGTAGGGGGGCTGTATGTACATAGGGAATAGTCCATTAAGTTAGGGCTGTCCCTGCACTGCAATTACCAGTAGACCTTGTCCCTGTGCAATTGCACATGTGGAAAGCAGCGGGAGAAGGGAGTGGGAGATGATACAGTCCCCTTTGCTGAGCCCCAGTAGTGGCAGCAAGTCAGCCTGCTTCTCCCTTTAACAAGCCCTAAATCATCACTCTGCCTTCCCAGCTGGACCAGCAATGTAATATTCCCCCTTGCTCCCCGCGTTTTTTTGTTTTTTTTTTTCTTTCACTTTTCTTGCTCCAACATTAATTCACCATTTCCATATGATTGGAGCGCAGTAACTCTACTGCTGTTCTTACCAAGTAGGGCACGTTCAACACTGCCATGTGCTTGTAGGGGACACTCTAAAGTGGAAAGACTCAAGGCCTTCACCAGTGTCGCCTCAGAATGCAACGCAGTAATATATGGATTGCCAAACCGGACACTTTTTAGCTGAATTATTTTAGTGTATTTCATTTATGTCAGTAGACTCCTGAGAGCCCCTACAAGCAAGGTCTTTGCTTTACTATCACTTGTTTGTGCTCAAAAGTTATTGTTAACCCATGAGAGTAATTACTTCTTAATTTTTGGTGTCTTAAGACTTTTATTTTCTGAGAAAAGTAATGCTTGTTTCATCTTCTGGTTTATTGCACACAGTAGATTTGGCATCAGTGATTTCCGAGAACTTAAATTCCCACTTCCAGAATCTGCTTATAAGGTTTGGTAAGCCTTTGCTACTGGGTGTGCTCTATTAATCCTGGAGCTCTGAGCTTTCCCAGCCTTAACCATCACTGGTGATTTGGTTACAGTGAAACATTTTTGTAATAGATGACCTTTTCACCTAAGATTTTATCACAACTCTCTTAAAATTTTGGTTTGAGTTATTTTATAGCAAAAATTAACTTACAATTGACTATAATTCTGTAATTTTTATAGCTCCCTGCAAATTTGATAATATTGCTGGGACTCCAAACAAAAATACTCTTTTTCACCAATTTTATCACAGGCATGCGTGATGATACCACCATCATATTCTGGAAGATTGCTAGATGTGGTACCGTGCTATGGAAAACCAGACTGTTTTGTAGATCAGTGCTAGATTATCCACAGAATATTTCATGGAGTTTCTAAACGGGAGCAAAGCACTGGAAGTCAATAATTGTATGTTCTAAAAAGAAAAAAAATCTCTCCTGATTCTGTCTAATTATGGCATCGCATCTTGCCATTCCTCTGTGATGTGACTAAGCCATCTTAGCAAGAAGAGGAGCTGCTCCACAGCAGCTGTATTTTTGTGGTGCTTCACAGGAGGTGAACTCTGCTTGGAAAGCCCACAGAGAAGATGGGGAAGCCTTTGGCACTAGAATTCTGGAGAACAAATGTAACAGGGAGCTGAACATAGGGATTGTTTTTCTCAAAAAGCATCCATAAAAACAGAATAGTGGTCTGTTCCAGCATTGTATTTGCAATGTGCCAAGATGTTCATTATTCTAGCATGTGCACTGTTTTGTCTGTTTTCACTTAAAAACAGAAAAATGTGTTACCAAGCCCATAAATGTCTACAGAGCTGCCAACTCTCCTGACTTTTATCAGTAGTCTCGTGATATTTAGCCTCCTTTGTAAAGCTTCAAGTGTTAGAGGCAAGATATAACGTGAGAAGTTCAGATCTCTCCTTTCTGTTTTTTTTTTTTAACCTAAACCTCCTGGTTGCTGAGGAAGCTGACTTGCATGCAGCTCCAGAAATGTGAAGGAAACTAATGGAAATCCCAAATCTCACTATGTAAATGCATGCAGACTTTGTGAATAAGGTGGGTTTGTGTACATTATGCCTGATGATTAGAAAAAAAACCAAACCTTTTTTCCTGAGATTTGCCATAATCAACTCCCCCCAGAATTTCTGATCATTTGTCTGATAATGCCCGTTTTGTCAAAGAGGGTTTATTGCAAGGGAAGGTGAGGCTCCTTGACTCTGCTCCGCCTGTGGAATAGCTTGCTGCCCTGGAGAAACCTATCCTTGATCCTCCCACCCTCTTTCTCTAGCAGTGTGAGCCCCCATCTCCTCCCTTGTGCCAGGTTTGGCTCTTGGCTCACCTCCTGGCATGCTGAATGAGCTCACTGGCGCTGTGGGAAACCGCATTTGCTGCTGGCCTAGTGAGTTGGTTCAGCTCGGCAAATGGACAGAAGCTCCACATGGTGCAAGGGAAGCGGTGGACGTGGTGGCTTGGGGTGAGGGGAAAAAACGTGGCCACCCCTCTAGGGGAATGTGAGCTGCCAGATCACTCAGCTACCTGGTGACACCTCACCCTGTGAACCTGGGTACTGTGTGTGTCTGCAGGAGAAGGTGTGATAACAGACACGTACAACTGTGCCAGAGGCACCGTGAGCAGAAGGCTATATGTGCATGCTTTTAATGAAAGTGTATCTGTTTTTATGAAGAGGATCTCTGCAGTGTCACTCAGAATGCAGAAAGGCCCTGCTTACTGTTTCTGACTTTTTAAATAGACAAATAAGCTTTGGAGAGAAGCTAATAAGAAGTGTGGGGAGAAAAGAGGAAAGAAACACAAGTGCCTGCTGAGCTGCTGCTTTAAAAAGATGAATGAGACTCTGGGGGTGGGATCCAGTCTGCAGAGCCAAGGCACTTGAGGTGTCCCTGGGTCTTAAATACTTATGCAGCATAGAATCATAGAATCACAGAATTATTTGGTTGGAAAAGACCTTTAACATCATCGAGTCCAACCGTACCTGCAGCTACCTGCAGCTATGTGCAACCACACAGCAGCTGCCTAAAGGCATATTCTCTCTCTGATCAATGAAGAGAGTCCCTCTGACAGCCTCTGGGTATTGTGGTTAGGCAGGCAGCGGTTCCTCTGGAAACCTTTAAAGGCACCTGCCTCTTTCAGTTGCACAGGTAGGGATGGAGCTTACCCACTTGCTTTATGTGGATTGCTTAGGATGTTAAGCTGGAGGGACTGGATAGAATCTTGAGTGTCTTGGTTGCCCCACAGATGAGCGATGCCATGGATAAATACTGTCTGTATTTGAACAGCTGTAATGTAATTCCTATGCAGCTCTTTAAGGTGTCTCCTATACTTTCTGCAGAAGAAAGCATGAAGCAAGTCTTTCATTTGAACAGCAGGAACTGCGATTCACTCGAAGAGACTAGCATGGTCATTTTAGATTAAATGTAATTGAGGTACTGACTGTGGAAATGGAACACTGTACTCATTCAAAGTGTCATCCGTCTCAGTGCTGGGTTTTGCCGACAAGAAAAATACATAGCCTTTTCTTTCTAAATCTATTAAGTTACAGGAAAATGTTTTAAAAATCACCTGCTGTTGTTACTTGAAGGAATGTCTTGAAGGCCTGTGGGGCAAATAAAGCTTAGGGGAATCAGAGATGTTGTTGGTGCCTGCAAGCACTAAAGGTGTGGTGAAGAATAATGGATGATCTTACAGGGGTATGATGTTGGACAAGGAATAGATGACAGAACTGTAAAAGATTCAGTACCCATGTTTCTGGATTTAGCTATGCTAAATCTTTTGAGGATTATCTCCCACTGACTTGGCTGCCTCAGGGCATGCCAGTCACAAATTAGAGAACAGTAGTGCAATAATAAACTGAACATGCTGTAAATAATCAGCACAGGATACCTTTTATCTGTCACATTTCCAGGGACTGCAGAAATGCTGATAGTAGATTTTAGGATAATATTGGGGTTTTGGTAACTTGGTAGCAGTAAAGAAGTATGCATTAAGCCAACCTCTGTAGTAATTTTTAGCAAAGATTCCCTTGGTGTCATTCCTCACTATTTTATTGAAAAGAATAGCTTGTAATAACCAAATTGCTGAATGTGTCCCTAGAAAAGCACATGTGAATTTACCTTGTTGTGATCTATTTTACATCTAGAGCCAATTTACAAACTGAGACTCTAACACTCTCTGCTTGGCCACTATTGTGTAGGATTTAGGGAGACCATTACCATAGTTAGACCACTAAAGATGTTCTGAAGTTAACCCAGGTTTATCTGCCAGGCATTCCAGTAATTTCTTTTACCTCTAGATCAGTAGAGGGTCGGCATTTCTTATCTCACTGTAAACTTCAGTCCATTGTTGGTGTATAGGCTCACAGAGGAAGGCTTCCCATGCAACTCAACTCCTAAGTGCAAAAGGTTGCTAAGTTAGCTTTGTGGTTCCCTTCTACTTGGTATGGAGAATTCCTCTAAAGCATGGATCTTCTGAAGTGAGGAGGGGTAAAATGAAGAGACTTTGAGGTATGTATAGTCAGGGATCACCAGGTTCCCCAAAAAAATAACAAATAGTTCAACATAGGAAGACGAGCAGCCACAAGACCGTTGAAACAGGTGCACCCCTTTTTTAGGTCTTTTCCATCCTATGCAGCTCACATCCAATTTTCCTCGTCACTAAATTGCTCCACAAACTTTTCCTCTCCACAGATTTAGCACTTTTTTGCACCTCAGTGACTTGTGAAGGGCTTGAGATTCAGTATAACCATATCTTAAGAAGTAGGTCTGTGTTACAGATACTTATTTTGATCTTGGGCACCATGGGCACCTTTAACATAAAAAAGAAGTCTTTCACATCTTGTGAATCCTTTAGAGTGGAGAATATTTGCCAGTATGGGTTGGGAAAGCCAGGTAAGAGAAGGGCATGGCTAGCTGGAACTGAGGTCCATGCTGTCTTGGATAAGTGACATTGTGCAATCATATCCTGACATTGTTCATTTTGAGGAACCCTGTCTATGTTGTATGTAAGCCTGGAGGATTCACCATTCTTTCTGGCTGCTGAACAGCCTAAGTAGTGTGAGAAGACAATGCATGCTTTGTGTATTGTTCCTTTTGTGTCCCATGTAAGAATCCTTGATTGTTGTCAGAAACCCACTGGGTTATCGGAGAGAAACTTGTGCTGAGGAGCTTGAACACATCCCTGTGTTGGGTGGGATCTGCGGTCATACTCAGGAGAATATCTACCACACTGCTGACTTTCTGTTGGTTCTCTCTTTGGGTACTGGTTCAAAGTTGCTTTGAATAAAGCTGTTTTCTACATACTCTGCACTGTTTACTGAGGCCATTGACACGAGGATCAGCAGGTCCAGTTGGGTTGAGTGATGCTACTGCTGCAACCTGTCTGCTTCACTCCTCTGCTAGAGATTACTAATGGAGTGCATGCACACATCTCAGGAGCTCCTGTGCAAAGTCCAGTGCAGAGCAAGTTTTTAATTTGCCACAAGAATATTTGCCCTTCAGTCAGAGACAATTCAGGTAACGAGCAACAGTGATTCAGCCATTCTACATCTGCTGCACTAACACAGATCTGGACTGAAGCCTGAACTGTGACACCAGTGCTACAATGACATCGGAAAAGAGACAGGCATGTGGAGAACCAGTGTGTTGAATCTGGTACCTATTTGAGCTATTCACTGGTTTTTTTTAGTCTCCAACCACCTATAGCTGCCAGAACTTCCTTTTTTCCCTGCCTGCAACAGAAGAATATGCTGGGCGTTTCAGATTGGAATTGATCTCAGTAACGCATGTATTTATGGGTCTGGGTTTTTCTGAAGCCATACCTTACTGTCAGACAACTCATCTTTAGAAAAAGTGCTGCAGTCTTACTTTGTTGTAGCGCTGGAAGAAAATTCTTTCTTCCTTAGCAGCCTCACATAAAACAAAAATCTTCTACTTTGGTGAAGCCACATATGCCCTGGGAACTGTTCAGCTTAAAGTACGTGTACATGGAAGTACATGGGATGGAAGATTACCTTGGGCACCACATATTATATAATTTGAAAAGGCTAAAGGTATTGTTTTTCTTTTGCTGTTTCTTATGTGTCCTTCTTAATTTTCCCCATTTTGTATACAGTACATGAACTGTTTTCCATTTACGCTTTTAGCTTTTGATTTTCCTACTTTAAGATCTTGTGTTCATTGCTGTCAGGAAACTGCTTTAAGTGAAAGTGTGGAGTGATGTAGAATAGTTTTAATGAAAGCCAAAAGAATGTGAACTTAATCTTTTTCATAGGAAGTTTTGTTCTGTTCTGTCCCATGCCCTGCTTAAACACATTGTCCTTTTTTGACCTTTTCCTTGATGAAGGTTAAGTGGGAAATATCTTGGCTGCAGCCTTTCCAGCTTACCCAGAAAGACTTCTCATAGTTCATGTTTACATTCCCTGCTATGGGCATTCATCTTTCCTGAATCAAAATTGTTAAACTGGATTTTCAGAGAGAAATTAACGGGTTGTGGCACTGATGATGAAATGTCAGGCCTTCCTCTCTTGTGACTCCAACTCTATTCCTCTAGTGATGATTTTGCCAGTCCTCTTGCTAGAGATTAACAAATTCCAGGAGCAAATCTCAGTTGCATTAATGAGTTCCTTCCAAGCATCTTCTTTATTGGCATTAAGAACAAATGCAAAAAACTGCTACATTTGCAATTTATTAATACTGAGTGCATTGCTTCTGCAAAACCCTAGAAATGTTGCTATGTTTTCCATCTCTATCTGGGCATCTTTTATGCCTACTGCAACATACACGGAACGAGACAGAAAGCTCTGGGCTAGCGAGGGGGGTCTTCCCAGTCCTTGGTGTGCTCACTCCAAAGTGCTTTGGAAGTCTCCCTGTAAAAGGATTTCAGAGAAAGCGGGATCTATGTCCTCACAACACTGCTGCTTTTAATGGAAAGGCTGTCGTGTTTTTCAGTGGTCACACTCTTGAGAGGAAAAGAGCTAGGGGTGAACCTCTCTTTTTGCTCTCAGTTCCAGCAGTAACCACTGCAGAATTTTGCAGTTTGGGATGTCTCCATTTCTTATGCCACAGCAAACTGTGCTCCATGGAGCTTTGCTCTGAAAGACCCCTCAACGTGCAGACAGTGTGAGAGCTGACTGTGTAAGGCAGAGAAAGAACAGGCCATTCTTTAACTTCAGATTTCATTTTTGTTTAGTTCTCAATTTAATTGAGCCACTTCTTGCCCCCACAAAACACAATCATGTGATTAGCATTATGTTCTTCCATAAATAATCTGAATGGGGGTGTTGAAGTAAATTCTTTATCCCCCTGACAAGAATAAGGAAAGTCACCCTTTCCTGTGAAGAGAAGACAGTCTCAACCAGGCTCCTCACAAACTTATTAAACATTTTATATACTCACAGAACGATAACTGGAAAATTCAGGTTGCAAGGGACCTCGGAAGGCCTCAGGCCCTACTCAAACTAGGCTCAGCTATGAGATCAGATCCAGTTGCTCAGGGCTTTATCCAGTTGGATCTTGAAAACCCCGAAAGATGGAGAGTGCACAATGTCTTGGGCAACTTGTTCTGCTACTTGACTTTGTCACAGCAAAGAAGCTTGCTTTTATTGATATCCAGTTTGACTCTTTCATTTCAGTTTGTGCCCATTATCTCTTGCACTCCTGCCATGCACTGCTGCCTCCTGACAGAGCCTGGCTCTATCTCCTTTATAACCCCATTACAGGTACTGGAGAGCTGCTGTGAGGTCCCCCCCAAGCCAGCTCATCTCCAGGCAGAACAATCTCAGGTTCTCACTGCAGGGCAAGTGCTCCATCCCTCAACTATCTGGATGGCCCTCCACTGAACTTGTTCCAGTTGATCATTGCTGTTCTTGTACTGTGGGTCCCAAAAGTGGACACAGTACTCCAGGTGCCATCTGATGAGGTCTGAGCAAAGGGAGATGACCACTTCTCTCAATCTACTTGATATGTGGCTGTTAACATTGCCCAGGATGCTGTTGGCCTTCTGTGCTCCCTGGGCAGACTGCAGGCTGAGATTCAGCTTGCTGTCTAGCATGACCCCCAGGTCCTTCTCAGCAGAGCTGCTCCCCAGCCAGTCCATCCCCAGCCTGTGTAAGGGGCTCTTCCTTCCCAGATGCAGGACTTCTCATCTGTCCTTGCTGAATTCCATAAGGTTCATGATGGCCCATTGCTCCAGCTCACTTAGGTCCCTCTGAATGGCAGCTCTGTCTTGAGGAGATCCACTGCTCCCCCCAATTTGATGTCATCCTCAAACTTGATGACAGTTGCTTATTATGCTTAAAACACTTGCCTTGAAATTGTTGTTTTCATTATTTTACTTTTAATTATGTTTTATTCTTGATTCCCAAGTTCTCAATGCCTCTGAGTAAACTGGATATTTATAAAACCCCAGCATATTAAAGCAATTCTCCATTCCAGCTCATAATTTATTCCTGATATATGCAGTTGTCCTTAACTCACCTTTAAATAGCTCTTTGAGACACAGGGAGCTGCAGGACAAATATTTCTCCACCATATATTCACATGGGATGGTCCTCCTCCTGGCTTTGGCCAGGTCAGTCACAATAGGCATCTTTAAGAAGATCTCCTTCAAAGAATCTCTTTCAAATTCAATGCATTTCTGCGCAGCCCAACTAAACAGTGTTGAAGACTACTGTTTAAAACATATAAGCTAAAATCATGCAAGATTTTTATTTTGAGTTTAGGCTTTATTTTCACTTTTGGATTTTTATTGCCTTTTTCAGAAGTTTGAGAAGACTTTAAGCGAATTTGGTGAGTCCTGAAATAGATGTTTCAAAGAACTGCGGCCCACAGCCTGGAGCCCTGAAACAGCCTTTAAAATTTTGTGTCTCTTATCATCAGTGATATTGTTTCCTCCGAGTTCCTTGCTGCTCTTTAACAGCACTAGCAATGTTGCCTTCCCTCATCTTCATGTTGCTTGAAGTTTCTCCTATAACTTCATTGTTGATTCTCAGTAGTGGTGTTTCTTATATGCCTCTGTAACTTTAGAACCCCTAATTAAAACAATCTAATTTTAGTCCAACAAGACCTTACTGATGCATCTATTGTCATTATAAAGTTATTTTAAAATTCTATTTGTTGCCAGATGAGAAGTTAATCAACAGAGCTGAAATTCATGAACTTAAAGCATACAAAGTCCAAAGCCACCCTACTTTAGTGATTATTCTGGGTGATTTCATTTCCCAGCCAGCCTGTCTGATTTCTACCTGAGTTTGCTCATATCTGCCCTCTTAAAAAGCTCCTTGCTGTCTGAGCTTAAGAACTTTGTGAATGGCACTGAACATTCAATTCATTCAATGCCAAGCATTTTATTAGGAACATGTCACTGCTGTCAACCTCAGGTAGTATTCTAGGAAACATAATTTTGGGGAAAAATAACTGAATCACTTTTTTAGTGAGAAGGTTGTTTAGCATTTAAGAGAGGAGATCAACTGCTGACCCATACATTATGCAAGTGATGTGACTACCTGCACCGTTCAGCCAATTCTTGACAATTTCGAGTGGAATATATATTTCCTGAAGCTCAGTCCACATCTGAGCTCTCTTTGTCAGAGTTTTGCAGTGTGAGGGAATAAGGAGAAAGGAAATTTCACGGATATTTATAGGGTCGGGGCAAAGGGGAAAACTTGTTTCTGATACTTGTTTATAAGGTTTAGCACTGAAAATACTTGAAATAACCTAAAGTTCAGTAACATTTACTTAAAACCTGGTTACTGTCCTGCTATTTTTTACCTTTTCACCGAATTGAGTTGCTAGCAAACATAATCTGATTCAGTTTTTATCCACCTTTTTCACTCATCCATCATCTTGTAGCTTCTCATAGGTAACCAATACGTGATAGCAGTCATCACCACAAACCTGTAAATGCCTCTGAAATGAAGGGCTTGTCTACAATGACATTTATTGACTTTTTATATCAGTGCAAACCTGCTTGTATAGATGCATTGCAACTGGTTTAGTGTTCCTCAGATAAATGTAACATTGGACCCACACCAGCTTTGCAGCTGTGTGGTAAAGGTACTCCCATAGAACAGATGTGTGTGACCACACTCATCTGGAGGATGTCTCTAATTTCTTTGTCAGTGCTTTTTCAACCACAAGAGCTTTGACCATATCATGGTTCGAGCACCTCCTAGAACCTCCTCAAGAGAATGAGGTGTCTATTCCTGAGCAGGATAATTTAGATGCCCAAGCTCTGAGGTTCTTGCTAGCTAGTTACGTCTACTCAGCAGGGCGATGGGTCTCAAATGCCATCTTAGACTTCTCACTTGCAGCTTGGAGCCTCAACATGGATCTTTATTCTGCACTGATCCATGATCTCTGATGCCTCTTCCCACCTGTTGCTCCGCTAATCTCCTGGAGATTAGACATCCCATTGCAAATAAAACTGAATGTGCCCCGTAGCATCCCCTCAACTACTCCAGTCCATAGCTCTGCACTTTGATCTAAATTGAAGTAGCCATTTTTAAATGGTACTTAGTATGCCAGGCTATAAACTAGGAACATTTGGGAGCTCTCCCATCGGAACAGACCTCCCATTCTGCTGTCTCTGTCAGAGGGTCAGTTACCTTGGCCAGAGATGGGGGTATAGAAAATGGAACATCTGGAAGAACTAACTTCTCAATTTAACAGAGTACAAATTTCCAAAATCAGACACCAGGGCCTTGAGTTTTACTCGTGTCTTGATATTGTGTTATCCTGTATACTATGATTTTAAGGGAAGACTGCTGATACCAATTTTTGAGCTGTTATGTGTCAGGAAAAGTTAACAATGTACAATAAAAAAAAGCTGAAAGAAAGAAAGTAGACCCAAGTTTTTTAAGATCTAAAATAGCTTTTATAACTAAGAGCTTGCGGTCCTTCATATTGCTGGAGAAACTCAAAAGATATATATTTAAAAAAAAATCTCCTTGGAAGAGGAGACTTAATACAGCTGAAGTTTGACTCTAATCTAATTTAGATTTTGTGAGTAGGACATGGAAAAAAATTGTGTTAGTAAGAACTAGCTCCACCATCATGTTTTAATAATGGAAGGGAATGTTTTTTCTCTGGGGGGGTTGTGGGGGGGGTGAGGGGAGGAGGCATAACAACACAAGTAAATCCCTGTGTTCCTAGCATTAGAATATTTAACTTAGTTTTCGCTCTTTTGGACATGTTTTATTTCAGGAATTGCCCATTATTTCAGTTCATGATAAGGACAACCATTAGTATAACGAATTACACAGGTATGAGAGAAGCAGTGCAAACTGTAGGTCCCAGCCAATCCACAAGTACTTTTGCCTCCGTCTTTAATCCAGCTATGCAAATATGGTAATATAATATTTTAAAAAAGAAGATTTTTTTTTCCTGAGAAACAAAATTTGCTAGCATTCTGTATTATATAATATATTGAGGATGCAAAATGTCTCTGGTTAGACTGACAAGTCCCTTTTTGACTGGTAAAAATATATTCCAACTGATTACTAAAGCAGAGTTGCTTAAGGATAATGGTGTAATAGATATGAATTCATCCCATAATTCCTTTAACCTCAGTAAACATATTGGAAATGTTCAGTGTCTTTTGTGGAAACATAAAGCAGAAGTCTTAATTAGTCTAAACAAAACAAATACATAGGAGAGTTTTAAAGTGTGTTTCCAATTTCAGAAAAATTTCCCATAGATTTGCCTTAATATCTTTTTTTTTTTTTTTTTACATCTTGAATCAGACAGGAGCAAATGTGTTTGTATGTGTGTGTTTTCCCCAAAGCGCTGAGGAGAATGCTATGTGAGAATTATCTTTTCTGTTCACAGTCATGCTGCTATTTGGTCACATTTCAATCCACTTGAAGAAAAAAAAAGAAGGTAGGGGGAATTGAAAGCACAACAGAACTGCTTAAATGAGTTCAAACTTCAACGGTGCTGCAACCCTTAACAGAAGGCAGAGCTCAGTTGTGTCTATGGAATGGTTCCATATTTCTCAAAAAAAAAAAATTTTAAAAGCAATGACATTAACAAGATAACACGAAAGATTTATTGCTTTATAATTATTTTCATTTCTTTTGCAACTGAACTTGCGCATCCTCAAAATCAGAGAGGCAGTTTCCAGCCAGTAGGCTTCTTTGCCTCCTTCCTTGCCTTCACATGTTTCACTTTCTTAAATTGCTCCTTAAATATTTCAATTAAGGTCATCTTGCTTTTTGATTCATTGATTGTAGTGACACTGTTCTTTATGTTCAGAAGGCGGTAAGGAGTAGTCAGGTTTCAAGCCACAGTGACTTTGTTATTTTAAGTGTTGAAATATGGGGAAAGGCTGCTTTATTAAAGCCCTGCCTCATTCTTCTGTCTGAAGCAACCTCGTCTGTAGTTGGTGTTTCTCGCTAAACAAAAGGCTGTATTCGGCTGCTGAAAAAAACAAATCTGCCAGAACAGTAAGGCAAAGGGAGATGCTGATATTTTATCAACTAAGAAAACAAGTTCATAACTGGGGTCTCATCAGCCTTAATCAAGTGACATCTAAGAAATTTTCTGCTCCACCTCCCCCTTCAAGTATTTTGAGTATCAGTGAACATTTTAAGTCTATTTTGGGGCTGCTAGAGTCTCCCACATACCTAAACTGGGATAGATATCCTTTCAAATGCAAATTATTTGTTTTCTTCGCCCACAATTGCATAGCAGAAACACAGAAACACCTTACATCCTGAGGATTTTCAAAAGTTTGTATAAAAGTTCTTTTTGAGGAATAAGTGCTTGTCAAGTTTGATCTATTTCAAGAAGATTCTGCCACCTTTTTGCTGTTTCTAAGATCAGTTGTACTTGCTTCGACTCTCCTCAGTGATTAATTCCACTGGAATAATGATAATGGGAATATCCCCCAATCCTATACATCTATTCAGTAGTGGTACACTTACCAAATCAAACCTTTTGGTTAAATCAAGGTAGGAATAATAGCAAGTTCAACGTAAAGTGACTTGCAGTGTCAGCACTGAATTGAATCTTTTATTTTAGAATATTTATTATATTTTTATTGCCTACTACTTTGGCTTTATTGTATTTTTACTTCCCATAATGGTCAAATTTTTTTGTTTGTCTCTCTACTGGTAATTCAGAAAGGAGAATTTGCCTTTTGTTCTTTTGAAGTGTAAGAGCTGTGTCCACTTCTTTCACCAGCTGGCTAACTAAGCACTTGGAAGCAGGCTTGAATCCTATAGCCACTGCATTTTTTACAATGTAACAAAATAGATTAATACATTTGTCTAACATGTTTTTCCAAGTGGAGGATCAAATACTATGGCAATTTTTTAGTCGCATACACCAAAATCATGATGAAAAATTAAATGAGCTGAGTCTGTTGACCCAGGAAAAAAGATGTATATAGATTAGTTTTACTTAATGTAAGGGGTTTGCTCATAACTGTTAAAAACAGTATTTCACACTTCAAAAAGGTGACACCAAGAAGTTTTCTTCTGCACTGTTTCACCCAGAAATGGGGGCCAGGACTCATGTTATGACTGGTGCTGAATTGCCCCTTGCTTGTTCAGTATTTTGGTGATGGAAGTTCTTTTAGCAAGGGGTATTTAGCAGCAAGTGATAGAAGGTCTTTATAAATTAGTCTGCTGAGATAATCCCACTGATTTATGAATATCTAGAAGCGTAAGAGGTCATTGGAGGAGTGGAGAAGTCTCTAATGTTCATACGTTGCTGGTATTAGGTGCCTTCTTACTACTGTGCCTTCTGAATATATTATGGGCAAGGCTAGGCAGCATGGTATCAGTGCCTGTCAGTGGGAGGGCTCCGTGCATGCTGGAGGTCCCTTAGATGTCAATCATGGAGCTGTGGTTCTGAGAAATATTAGAATATATCCTTATGCAGAAATACTTCTTACAGTGCCTGCTGAAGGCAATGCGAACCACAAGGCCAGCGGAGAATCAAACACTTAGATAAATTGTGATTGCTCAGACTGCTCTACAGTCACTCCTATAGGTGGTCCAGCAAAAAAGTATTGGATAACTGGAATTGGATTCTCTTGTCCATTTATTGGCATTTGTGAAGTCAGCCACCAAAATGTTTTCCAAGACATTCTGTTTTCAGTGGGTTACAACTGCGATCATCTTGCACTTGTAGCTTGTGTATAAAATATCTAAAGCCTGGAAATGCAAAAGCACTTTATACACAGAGAAATCACTGAGTTCTCTGCTGGATTAAAGCTGTTTCTGGGCGAAATGGGAAGCTGCTGCATAAGGACATCCTTTATACAGTGTTGGTCGGAGGAAGTAATGAACATGTCTCTGGCTGAGTCTGTAGAAAGATGTGGGTCTAGTATTTTCCTGTTTTCTGAAAGACCTCCCTTCTGGCATGAAACTGAGTATGTAAATTCAGGACTGACTCAGAGATGGAGTGAATCACACACAACACTCCCCGCAGTCCCTCGGGTCTTCCTTGGAGGCTTTTGTGACTGTGTTTCTTTTGTGAGCTTAAATAAGATCATTGCAGCCCCAGGACATGGTAACAGCCATGTATTACCACTTCTGGAATGATTTGGAAAACTCTTTATCACTAGTATGCGTCAGGTACGGAAAAAGTCCTGCAGATAGTAAACCCTCCTATGTTTTACTGGGTATCTACTATATAGGAAGGCTTTCTCTCACTGTCACACACACCCCTACACTCCCCAAAATTCCTAAACAACATGCCATGCAGCAGTATCTAAATGCCTGCTGTTCAAAGGCAGAACAGTAAATACTAATCTTGCGTTACAGTGTGCTGGAAGCCTTTCTCATCATGGGACGCTGTTAAGTCTCCATCTGTACCACAGGTTGGAAATGCGTTGTGGCAAGGTTCCTAACTAAGGCTGTATTCAGATTTCAGATAGTAAATGGTGCACAGAAACCTGAAGAAGGAAAATGAAAGAGAGAAGAAAAATGAAAATGTTCCTGCAATTTCTTTAAACACAGCAGCATTTAAAGAAAACAATGGGTCATTTTTCCACAGAACAAAATTATGGCGTAACATCCTCTCTAATGTTAAGTCATAATGAACTCATTTGTGCACCTACTGGAAAATATTATATTTTCATATGCTCATGAATGTGGAAAACGGGGATCTGGAAACTTTGACAATGGTAGCTACCATCTCCACGTCTCTTATTCTGCTCTATAATGGACTAGTTCAGTGCCCACCAAAGTAAATGGAAAGGTTCCTGTTCATTCCAGTGCTACTGGATTCATTCTTCTGTATGTCATCCAATGGCTTATTTCATCGTCACTCTGCTTCATCATCCAATATTTTTACCCTTTTGTATGTATAGAGAAAGAGATTCCTAAAGCCAATGTTTCATTTCACTTAGTGCTATTAGGTGATTCTTGACTTTGCCTTATCACATGTGCTTGAAACTAACATCCTGAGTGCAGCAGTGAGCAAGGAGGAGGTAAAAAAATCCTGGCTCTCTTGCAGTGAAAGAAGGAGATATTTTAAATAGGGGAAAAAGGAGCTTTTGTTGTATACATGCAGTCAGCTTATTGGTTGTGAACAGGGGTGATTTGAGGATTGTTTTTTAAGCATCTTCCCTCTGTTTAATTTGCTGTTCTAACCATTGTTTTCTTCATTAGCTTATTTTCATCTTGACAATTTGTTTTCTTTATTTTCTTTGCTATTACATTCTTGGCCATTAGAAAACTCTTTCCTTCCAAAAGGTCTTTGCCCAATTTGTTTCCCATAACAACAACAATAATAGGAAAAAAATATTCTTTTTTATAGCAAGTTAAGGGCCAAAATCCATCCTTTGGCACTTACGTGCAGTTACCCTTTCAGTGGGATTTGCACTCACGTAACTAAGGTAAAAAGCTGGCCTGTGCATTACAGCCCACCCCTCCTTGTAACTACGAGTAACTGTAACAAAACACAGTGTGACTTCATTTATGTTTCAAAATTGAGGGAATAATTTGATTAATCCTCTTCTAGTGTTTGCATACCTATCCCTTCTTCACATCTTCTCATACTGTGGCTGATAGCTAACCTTTTGCATCAGGCACTTGAGACTTGGTCTAGTTAATACAGTAAGTGGAAAAACCATGTCAGTTGTGGCTTCTTGGCCTTTCATTATATCAGAGATTTTGCTGGGGGAAGAAAATTGCTGTAACACTACTGTGCATTCAACCAGCTCCTGTGGGAAGGGGCCCGGTGCAGTCACCCCATCCCTAGTGCTGGTCACCCGGGAGTTACTGCACGCGGAAGGTCAGCAGGGCATGGCTGGCTCCTGTGATGTGGAGGGCTTACATGACCATTGGGACAGATAAGTTGTGTTGAGTGTGATTGACTGTGAGAGTGGGTTTTTTTTAATTCCTAGCCTCTTGGCCCAAGCATTATATATGCCTAAGAGTGTTGAGGGTATCCAGAGAGAAAGGCAAGTCTTCATTAGTTGCCCATAACTTTATGTGACATTAATGATGAGCAAAAAGGTTCAATGGTAGCTGGTGAGAACCACAAAGAAACCCTTCAGTCTGATTATCCTAGCTATTACTGCATTGCTAAAGTTTGGAATCTGATCAATAAAAAATAAATTATTAATACTTGTTGAGACCAATCTCTCAGAGAAAGAGAGCCAAAAAATGCATATTAGGTAATACAATAACAACATTATTTTTCATATCTCTAATTATTTCATACCTATGTATTTTTATTGTACAGTAAGTGTCCAATCTAGATTCTGGGCTTAAATTTTCAAGGTGAAATCCCAGAAGACTTATTGGTTTTCACAGCCACTACCACTTGAAAACCTAAGAGCACATTGGTTTGGTTTTTGATTTATTAGGAAGCAGTCATAACTGAACTTACTGGCTGGAATCTAAATAAGTCTTGCTGGATTTCTGCTTTGCACCTGCACAAGCAGCTTTAGAGAGCTACTGCCCTCTGTAGATACTGTACACTATTGGTATAGCTTTCTCAAGAAAAGAATTAAAGGAGAAAGAGAATTGTTGATAAATGAAGAAAATTGCAGTAGCAATGTACTTTGCTGTTACCCTTCCCTGCTGAAATTAGATGCAATGGTCCCAAGCAAGGCTTATGGGACAGCTCAAAAACCCATTACTCTATGTAATGCCTTTCTATTGTGCTGGGATATATCCCTAGAATTAATTTATAGATAAATGCAAGTGATTTGTTTGGATTTTTTTCCTTTAAAAATACTATTAAATTTATTTCTTAGAAATTGTTATAACTTGCTATTGGTTTATTTATTACAGAAAAAAAAGAGTGAACTGAGGAAGAGTGGAAAAATAATGACAATATTACTGTCTTGCATAAGACAAAGGTAAGATTTAGAGGACCATAATATTGCAAGTACTTATTTACAGCATAATAATAACCATGAGGTAATTTGTTAAGTTCCAAAATACTGGCAGCTTTTTATTTAAACTTACTCAGACCTTCACAGTCTTGGCTGCCTAAAAGCTGGTGATATAAAATTCACAATCCTTTCCGATCAACTGAGACAATGATCCCACTGCCAGGCCCTGTATATACCACTGTATTGACCTGTTCTGCATTAGAGAAGCAAAGGTTACATTTTATTTTGTAGCAGCATATTAGGGGTGTATGTATTTCAGGTTCCTTGATTTATGCTATCTCCATCTTGGGTTTGTTGAAGGGAGAGTTCATTCTTTCTGGTTTTTCTTTTTCCCTCCCACTCCATTCCCTGGAAGCTATAAATGCCCCAATTTTTGCTGGGATTTCTTTTTTTTTTGGTCCCAGGTACCCAGCTGTGCATGAAATAATGCTCCCCATATGTGTCCATTGTTCCCATTGCTGGTGTCTGTGCAAGTCACCAGAGTTTTCCTAATAAGGTTGGGTTTGACCTTTCAGAAGTTTTCGAATGAAGAATCTAACTGCATTCATTATCCTCAAAACAGATAGACTTCCTTGACACTGCCCTTATAAAACAGCTGTAAGAAACAGTAAAGCATGCGTGTTCCAAACCCAAAGTCAAATCCCAGAGCTGTTCGAGAGTGCGTAAGCATTAAGCAGCCAGGCTTTGGCTGGCCCTTCCAGAAGGGTGGTGCACCAGATGGAGCAAGATCCCGAAGAAGGGAAGCAGACAGACTGACAGAAAAAGAGACTTCACAACGGAGGAAATGAAAGCCTAGAGAGGCCGTTTTGACCGACGGGCTGGCTTACACAGAAAAACCCTGCCTGGTGGTTTTAGTGCCCCCATGTCCGAGGCGAGGGTTTCATGATGTACGTGCTGACTGCTGGGGTGGTAGCCCCCAGTTCTGCTCCTTTCTTGTGGCAGCAGTGGCAGTGGTGTGACAACACGGGGAGCCAGATGACAGAGCTGACCCATCTGAAAACTAACCTGCTTGCTGGTTTGCTGGTATGCTTTTGGCTGGCAGGATTAATACTTGGGCAGTTAATCCAGGCTCCCCTCAACCCCAGGAGCATGCGTGCTGGCTCACACTGGAGACACTCACCGCCAGGATGGGAGGGGAAGGTGATGTCTCTTCTGTCAGAAGCTTGTGACTAGTCGAGGCTAAGGGAATGTGAAACTACAGCTCATGTCAACAAAATATTTCCTGTGCTCATGAAAATGAATGAAACAGAGCTCTCTTTCTGTCAATGAAACTTTTTCCCGACTGGAGTCACCTATGAGATCTTGTATCTTAACAGTAGCTCAGGTCAGAAGAGAAGAAAGTAGATACGAACCAATTGGTTCTTCTCAAAGGAAGAAAATGAGTGAGGAATTTAGAATAATATAGTAGCTATTGGTAGTTATATTTCAGTTGCTTAAAGACAAAATGGACTCATTTGTGCTAATCTAGACACCATTTTAATATTACCTCATTTCAGAAAAGTACAAATAAATGAGTGAACAATCGTGAAATCCAAGACAAGTATCTCCAAAACTGAAAATTCTGTTAAAATATTACAAATACTCCCAGAAAATATCTTGACAAGTTACAGAACTTAGGGATGGACATCTAGCTATTTCAATCACCCATTAGAATCTGAGGCTGGAGATGTAAAAATTTTGTTAGCCAAAGAGTAAGACTATACGTAACTTGAAGATATAAATTTCTGTTAAATTTGATAGGCCTTTCCCACAGGGAATACAAAAGGAAAGCACTTTCATTTGACTTTGACAGCTACATAAAATATAATTTATAATTTCTGTGCAGTTATTTTACAATGGTAGAAATTATATTTTTTTTTGTCTCATGTAGAACATAAGTTTTCCTGTATTAAGGCACTGAAAAAGCAGGTACACATCGATAAGTACTTTAATAATGAACAAAACACAAGAAAGTCAGGATCTTTAAAAATCAATGTACGGTCTCTAATGTTTCAGTGGTATTAAGTATGGCAGTTTGCTGACTTGTAAGCAAGGTAATTAGACATGGATAAACTTGGATCTGCAGGGTGATTCAGCAAAGTAAATAGGAATGAGTAAGTTTAGTTTTGTGAACAAATTCTAAATCCAGTATGAACAGAGCTTGTGTTACAACTAAAATGTGTGATTCCTAGCTGCTGTAAGTATTAATGTTTTCCCCTTTTTGCAGGTTTTGCCTATAATAAATTCACTGAGCAAGACATACAGACTTCTGTCCAGTGCTATGAAAATTAACCAAGGCATATTAACTGCAGGAAATCTTCAAAGGTACAAAAATAAAATGCTTATTCAGTAATTAATTAAACCAAACAAGCCATCAGCATGTGCTACATAGCCTAAGTATTATGTCAGGTCAATAATTAAGCTGTAGTAAATCTTCTGGATGTTCTATTCTGCCAAACTTTAAAGGCTCAAGACTAACCCAAGGACACTTAACATTTTACTGAGCCAGTAAATGATTACACAGATAGCTTCTCAATCCAAAGTTTGCTACTATTAACTTTCTATTTTTTAAGACATCCAGAAATTGTATGTTTTGTGGTTGTTGGATAATATCCTGTGAACAAAATGTATGCCTTTCTTGAGCCTAGGAAAAGGAATATTTTATAGGCTTGAGTTACGTCAAGATAAAAGTGCACTGCAGGGAAAGATATACATTAAGCAAAAAGTAATGGTTTGGAATTTTCCCTTGTTTATATGAACATGACGATTATGAAAACTTGAAGCTAATCTCACTGTATGCAGCTGGTCACGGTAAGGAAAAGCATTATGCAAGCTGTCTTAGGCGACTCTGCCAAAGCAATTCCAAAAGATCTGCACTGCTTATGTGCTTTCAAGGCCTGGCTGACTTTTAGGTGGAATTAGGAGGTCACAGCAAGTTGTGCGGTGACCTTGTGATGTGGGAATTATGGCACTAGGCTGAGTATCAAATCATATGTCTCAACAAATAAAAATATAAAGCCACATGACAGAGCACAGAGCAGGAAGCTCGAAATGCTCTGAGATTCATTTTTTCCCTTACCTATATTATATTCTGTCACCTCATTTACATAAAATATTTCTGGTTAAACAATTTGCAGATGCATGTGATTTAATAGCAGATATATATGTGGCAGAGGTAAATTTGGGTTTAAAATTAAGACATTACGTGGAATGAAAGACAGCTGGTATACATCAAGTTTATTTCATGTGCGAGTCTTTGTATGGAATTTTGTTTGGAACCAGTTACTATTTGACAAGTTAGCTCATAGTTTATTTTAATTACAGAATATTTAAATGACCAGATTTTCAGATAACATTTCATAATAGTTAGAAAGAATATAAGATTATTCAACCTGCTTTATTTTCCCTCCAGATGTGTGGCTGTTTATTGGTCCCATATAAAGCACATATTGTTTGCTTGCATACAGTATATCAGGATATCCAGGTCATCCTATATCATTGTTCTAGTCATAATCTCCAGTTCCATCTTAATGTTCTCTCCCAACTTTATCAAAATTTTTCCTAGCTTTATCTATATTTTTCCTAGGTTGATCTTAAAGAGGTTAACTAGAGTAGGGCCAAGAAAATGCATGCCTAAGATTTCCACAGAAGCGGAAGTTATGAAATAACATGATTTAGATGAGTGATCTTGCTTTTGTTGAAGAGAATGAGTTGGATTATTATTTGCAGTACCTTCCAGTGTTATTCAATGAAATGACAAGTGATCATTCGGGTGATGTTCCCAGTCTACCAAAGGCAGGAAGCACAAATAGTCTTACAAAGGACTTTATACTGGAAGATTTCCAAGCCATTTTTGCAGAACCAAAGGTTAATATTTTTTTTTTAAAAAGCTTGGACATTGTTTATCTAACCTGAAACTTTAGAGGCTCACTCTTCATTGATTACATCATCTGCTGTTGTAGAGAGATTTCTCAAGAAAACTTTATAAACATACTTTTTCTCTACAGATTCAGGGTCACGGCATCTCATACAATGAAACTATAACTGTGAAGTATGCATAAATGTGATTCATATTTTTCAGTATTAGGAATGCCTTCAGAATATTTGTTAGGAAATAAAGTGTTATCACTTGCACCATGGATAAAATAGTTGGAAAGTTCCAAGAAAAATGAAAAGGTGGCTTTTTGACCTGAAGCTTAAAAATCATGTCTCTTATGTATATAATCTATTAATGACACTCTCAGTGCAAAGACTTTCCTGGCACATTATCCGCTGACATTCCAAAAGCCAACTTCAGTTAATTAAGTAGAATACAACTTAACCCTTGGGTCAGGTTTTTTAGAAATGTAGTTTCATCGCTGCACACACATGTATCCCGGTCCCAGTTCCAAACAGGCTTTTGGACCCCATTTTATTTTTGGGAAGTGAGAGAACTTGAAAACCCCATTTTACCTCATCTGAAATGAGCTTGATCTTGAAACAAGAACAGGAGAGCCTTGCATTATAGCGTTTCACTCCAGTTTACAGGGCTTAGGAGCGTGACTCTGAGTGAGGGATCTATAGGTCAGGAGTACTGGGGTGACCAGTGGTGTCTCCAAGCAAGAAACCTGGGTAGATGGTCAGATGGGTCTCACAGAATAACTTGGAAAATCCCAGCAGGCAGTAGATTGATAGGAGAGGCTGGGAAGCTGAGGAACAGAGACATACAGCAAATACAAGTAACATTTTTTTTACGGTTCACTACATCACCCTTCATTTTGCTGTAGGCACAGTGAGGGCACAGTAACTGGTCTATCAGCAGATGGTATGGCTGAATGTCCTGCTAGAAGGCGTACAGCAGAACTACAATCTTTTTGTAGGGTCCCTCTTTCTGTGCTGTGGTATTTCATTGTTATTAGTTGTCTACACAGGATGCAGACAAGTCATACTGAATCTGTAATCAGGCAGCCTTTACCTAGCCAGGACCTCATCAAGAGTTTACATCTCCTTGTCTAGAGGCTTTTTCTTTCTCTCCTGTTAAAAGGTCACAAGGAAATACCTACCAAAAATAGGGAAGTCTCATGGGAAAAAAACTTTTAACACAGAGGTACATATCTTGTGTTGCATACACATACACGTTCCAACATGCACCCACACAAAGATTATCTGCTAAGAAGCATGTGCTAAACTATTTGCTTCTGCATCCCTCCCAAGGGATCTCTGCCATCAGTGACCTTAGTTCTACCTCATTAGTATATTCCGCTTTTGGAAACAAAACTGATTCATTCTCAACTCTTTTTTCCTCTCATGCTGTCGAGTTTCTCAGTTTGGAAAAGAGGATTACATAGAAGGGGATTATTAGTTGAAAGATAAGGGGTTTTCCCCCTAAATGCATTAGGGTAAATGGCTTTTAACTACAATAGATATATCTGATAAAATGAGATATTCCAAGGACACAGCTTTACTCCTTCATTTCCTCTCTATTTTGTGACTTTCTTGCCCACAGCACATTTCTGATATGACCCGGTAAATGAGTGCCTTTTCCATTTGGTTTTCTTTTCCATCACCCTCTCACACATAAACCTTTTCTGTTTTTCTATATACCTCACTGATTAAGATCCAGAGGGAGTTTTTTACAGCCTGCCAATACAGTAGGAAGTCTATGATCTTGGAGTTTTCCCTTTAGAAGCTGTGAAAGTGAAGGTTCTGGGATTCACTTCTAGTATATCCATAACCGACCACATGTCACTTACACCAAGCAATGGGCACTTGTTTGCCTTTGTGGCTGCTCATCCCTATTAAATTAGTTCACACCAGTTGAGCTCCAAAGAGGAACTATGAGGTTTTTCTCCTTCATTTCCTCCTGCTACTTAGTGGAAGGGGTTCTCAGCTGCTGATTAGGTTGCTTCATTGGTTTTCTTACTGGTGTGTTTCTCCGCACTGCATGCCTTAATGAGAACGGGCGGCCAGCAGTTTGGTGGGCAGGATGCTGAGACTACGCTCAGGAAAAGAGAGACAGGCAAGAGAAAAATAGATCCAAAAAACTTCCTTCCCAGCCTGCACCAAACTGAAGGCAGGAACTTTTGTATAAGTGTGCTCTTCAGATTTCAAGATCAAGCTTTCAAAATGCCAGTCTCTGGAAGTATTTATGAACCTTTTCCCACAGGTGGTGTTTTTTTCCTGTAAGAGCCTTCACTTCCTTCCTATCCAGTATCAGTCATATCACCATTCCTTAGGGGAGAATTGGTGCCCTGCAAAGACACCAAAATAAGACACGCATAGTCTGATAAAAATACTTCTAATATTTCATGTAAGGAAAGTTTTCGAAGTGGATTTTGTAAAATAATTGTATGTGTCATTATTTCCTCTACCCCTTCCAAATATTTCCATTCAGATGGATGTTTAAGAATGGAGATTTTTTTTCAGCCACACTTCTACTGCCAGTAGCTTGATCCAGAATTATCTCACTGTTTTTCTTGCAAAAATGCAAAATGCCTTTATTAGGAAGTATACCTATAGCATCATTAAGATTGTAATGATATAGTCAGGGAATAGAAAAAAAGAATACTGGAAAGAAGACTCTACCCTGGTTTTATGTATTAAGACCAGAATGACAAAAGAAAACAGTTAAAGTAAAGCCATACAAACAGAACTGCCTAATGTGACATCAGTGGTAAGATACAGCAATATTAAAACTGTAAATGCTTTTTGAGTGAAGTATATGGATAAGATTAACATTTCTTCAAAGAGGACTTTTTTGGTCATCTAGAAAAAAAATGACATATCTACAACTGCTTAAATGTAGTTGCAGTGAGAAAAGCACTGGACATATGTTTATATATGTATATGTGCTATTGACATAGCAATGAAGCAGCTTACTGACTCAGGGCCAAGAAACACTAATGGGAAAACTTTCCAGCATTTGTTGTTGCCTTGCAGATTTACAGATCTAAGACAACATTTCTCTGCCCATTGTTGCCTCAGGTTGTAATCATTTTCCCTACCGCCTCCTCAATCTATTCCCAGAAGGAAGAAGAAAATTGCCTATTATCTGGGTCACACGAAGGCCTGGTAGGTTTTGGTCTTGACAAGCAACCAGATTATGTACTAGTGAAGTGCAGGCTCTCACCTAAAGAAATCTTCACACTTGAGAGTGAGGATACCACTTCTGGGGAGGAATTCAACCATGTTTTACACTTTATTCTTCACGTGGAAGAAAAATGCATGGGTTTCCAGCCAGTTTTGCAGTTCTTGATATTTAGGAGGGTGTACAGACAGGAGATGATGTGTACATGAGAGACTGTCTAAGTAAGTTATCACCCCTTTCTCAGCTCCTTTGGTGCTACACTGCAGTGAGAAAGCTGGTGCACCAGTTAGTTGATTAACCTGGCATTTAGAGGAATTTGGTCACACCTCCTTGCTCCAATCAAGAATCCCTGTACGACAGCACAACAGTCAGTGCCGCAGAGAAAACATTGCTTCACCACCTCACAGGAGAGCTGCGGGAAATAGATACATTTAAGATTACAGAGTGCTTGGATAATGCGGTAATGGGATGCTCATAAATGCCATCAAGAAATCCCAGGCTTCGCGGCTCAGCAGCTGTGTATCGCACAGTGAGCAAGTTTGTCTCTAGGAACTGATCCTGGAAGCTGCAGGCCACGTCGGTTCCCACTGAAGGTGTTCTCAGACCCCTCAGTGATCAGGGCCAGAGCTTCTATGGGATTTTGAAATCCTGGGAGATGTAAATTAAGATGACTAAGGCAATAAAATATAACCACTGATTAACAAAGCAGGTCTTTATAGCCATTAATTCTATATTTATAAATAACTGGAGACATGACTGAGTGGCGATGTTCAACCAGGCAACAAATTGAAAGCAAATAAGATATGATGACACAGTAACTGTAACTGAAATGAAAACATTCTTCACCAGAATTTTTAGATTCTTGTGCATACATTACATTTTCTTTTGGGTAGGAAACCTTCCCCACAACTTTTCATAGTTTAAATAGTACCAAATTAAACCATCATGTACAGCGTGTGCTCCTGAATATTTAAAACTATGCATAACTACTGAAATCGTCCAGAAGACAACAAAAGAATACAATTTTTCTGTGGAAACTTGGACTTCAGATTGAGGTTGTGATTTAGATAAATTTGTAAATATCCCAACTAGTGGCCATGAGGCTATGGAAGTGGTGAACTGTCTTTGCAGGGCCTCATGCTTAGGTTACACTTAATATTCTAGAAGGATTGTATTCTGTGATGTTCAAAACAAACATAGTGGATGGCCTTTACACCTCAAGGTACTCAGCTGGATCGTGATGAATTTTTAACCTTACGAAAGAAGTGTTTAGAGAATATTTTGGGCTGGCAGTGGTAATTTTTATCTTTTTCCCATGGTATTCCTTCTAGTCACTACCAAGTACTGCTGTACCACCTTCTGAATGCATGGTCTGATTCTTGGGTGCACCAAAATTTTCTGCTGCATCTCTACTGAGAGACTTTTCTCCCAGTCTGAATATTGTATCACAGACATGGCACAGGCTGGGATAAAAATAAAGTGAGGTGATACAGAGGTGAAAGTGAAGCATGATGCTGAAATACAACAGCAACAAAGATCTAACTGATAACTGAAAGGATATTAACTGGAATAGATGGCACAGGGATACTTAGAGGTGTTTGCTGGGAAAAAAGGTGATGAGAGAGAGATGAGTGGATCTGTCTCATTCCAGGAACATTTCAAAGGGAGAACTGTTCTACTCGGGCTTTCAGACTTCTGAAAAATTTGTGGTGATATTTATTAATGTGCAGCTCTGTCATAAGTCCAGTATCATGAGGTTCCCCTGTCTCCTGTGATTCATGATGGCTACAGTGAATGCGTTAAAGTTACTCAGCTTCTGCTCTCTAGCAAGCAATCTTACAAACATAACTTCTATCTTATAATTCACTAGTATTAAAGATATACAGGCTACACTAGACATACTCCTTTAGCAAAGATTTGCTGGCTACAAAGTTTAGATGCCCTATATAGAGTTACTCATTAGATTATCACCATTATATCACATCTGAACAAGTCACTTTCCTCTGGAAGACTTGGCCCACTGCATCTGACAAGAATGTAATTAACTATTGAGTTAACACACAAGGTGATGTAAAACACTGTTTACTTTTTTTAGTGTTATTGGCCAGAAGAGGATAACAGGGGAAAAAAAGACTAATTTTTTCTTCTTTTTTTTCTGTTGGATTAGTTCTGAAGTTTGTCATTCACTAAACAAATATTGCTGAATAAGGTGTCACTTTGCAAGCTGAGTTTTCAGTGCAGGACAACAGTTTATGTGCATTCTTGATCAGTACATCGAATAGCAACAAAATATTTCCATAGATCAGAGTTTTAAAATGCAAACTTGAAATGTGTGCACCTTCTATCTAAATAACAATAGAAAAGATTTCTGGTTCCTATATTACACTGGCTTTTTTTTTTTTTTTTTGAAGATTTATGTTCTTTCTGTAAGTATAAATAAAGAAATATATTTTCAAGTAACACTGTTACTTCACTATATGAAGAAAACAAGAGGGATCATTTCATCCATCACTGGAATGCAGCCATTTATTGGTGCTAGTAAACTAAACAAGAGTTTAGTAAGAAGTAGAATAATATGTGCTGTTAAAACTCCAGTGAAACAGTAAGCAGGATAGAATGCAGCTATTTAATTAAAATATTTTGTATGTCTTAGAGATGCTTATTTTAAATAATGGGTATATTTTCTTCAGCTGTGTGAACTCAAAATTCTGTTTCTATAAAGGGAGATGTTTGACCTGCTTCAAGCCATAAAAGAAGATTTGTGATTCTCCTAAGTCCACATGTCCTAGATTAATGTTATTGTCAAACTGATTCTATGTTAAGCTCATTTAATGTACCTCTGGGCTATAAGATGTTACTTTGCCAGCAGCAAAGGTCACATGTTTTCAGGTATTGACAGTGCAAGTAATGACAAGTTGTTTCTGTGTTCGAGTGGATCAGGTTCTTTTTAGCATTCATTCAATGAATTCGGCAAACTGTAGCCTCTGCCCAAGAGGGCTCTGTGACTTTGAGCATACAGCAGAGGGAATTACTAAACCTCCAGCTCTGAAATCTATAGCTTCATTTAGTTCAGACCTCCCAAAGGAATTTTTATCCCTTTAGCTAAAGACCAAACAACTTTGAAGCTGACTCTACCTAGGTAGCAAGTTTCTTCTAGATCATATAAAGAGACGGAAGGAATAATTTATGCATTTATCAGGTTTTTTAAGCACATATTTGTTTGAAAATATTTTGGTATGGTAGGTCAAACTAGCTTTACAACTGCAGTTATAAAAAGCAATGGTCTCTGTGAAACTTTGCAAGCCTTAGTCCTAAGGAAGGAAGACTGATCAAATAATAGCTGAAACTCAGGAGCAGAGCTAAAGTTCCTGGCTCCTTCCCAGGTTGTTGAGTGACATAAGCAAGTTGTGTGACAATACCAAGATTTACACAATGTTGTGAGTCATCTTGAACAGGTAATCAGAAAATGCATTAAGCAGCTCGGATGGGAGCCTGACATGTCCTAAACATTCACAGACTATACATGGCTTCTCCTGTACATTTTAGTCACAAAAAAAAACCACACAGAAAAAAGTTTTGTTCTCTAAGGCAAAAGGCACCAAAGGGAGTTAATGTTATGATGCTCTGGGAATAGAATTTGCTAAGTGTTATCAGATACCTACAATCTGTGTGGTTGATTTTTTTCTCCTAGACTAGGTAAGGGGAAATGGAAACAGCTTTTAAGGGGTGGCAAAGGGATGGGTACCCTGGATATCTGTCTTGCACAAACACAGAAACATAGGTCAGGGCTACAGTCAACCTTCTCTGGGAAGCAGATACTTGGAGCCTGAAATCATGTCCTTGGTCTCATTGCTTACTCCTAGACTGCTTATACATTATCCCAAATTTGGCATTTGAGAGCAGAAACGTCTCAAGAAGCACTCTGTCCCCACATCAAGTGTTCTAACCTGCAGAACCAAGCCCCCCTCCTCCTCCTCCTCCTCCTCCTCCTCCTCCACAGTGTATGGGTCTTGCCTGGAGCGGCTTTCCCAGGAGAGGTAGACTGAACCTTTTGTGGCCATTGCCTGGTGACTGAGGAACTCCCCTGGGACTGGAGCTGGAGCTCCAGATGTCAGCAGGAGAAGGAGGGGTTGAATCTCAGACTTCCAGTTTCCTGGTGGATCCCCAACATCCCATGAATTTTCCACGGCCAATGTGTGCCTCACAAATTGAGCTCCTTTGGAGACTTATGCCTGTTTTGCATCTCCCAAACAGCTTTAGCTAAAAGGCAGGATCTTAAGCAATTAGTGCAACAAAGACAGGGTGACAACTGAGCAGACCCAGAAGCCTAGCATTAGGTCTCCAAGGAACTTTTGGTATCCTAAGCTGTGCAGCACGATAGGTATGGATTATTTTAATTGCTCTTCTGAAGTTAAGCTCCTAAGTTTCTCTGAAAGGGCACTGATGTGATTTGTTGCATGCTTGCTGAAAAGCACATTGTTTCATGCTATAGTGACCCAAGTATTTTTAGAGATTGTTCATTTGTTTGCATATGTATCACAGTTCCCAGAGTTGTCCATGCAGGGGTTTAACTGAACCTGATTAACTTAATCAGCACAGACTTGTGCATGGACATGCCTTTCTCACATCTGTGCCATTTGTTTCACTGCCTCCCTTCTGCCTTTCCTACCGTCACTTTTTTCCTTATCAAAGTTTCCCTAACTTTAAACACTTTCCCAAACCTTTTCATTTTTATTCTCTTCCTAGTTGCCTTTTTATCTTTGTAGAAAGCTGTGAAAGATGTAAAAATGACAGACGGAGGATGACACTAAGTACGATCTGAAAATGCAAAATTTGGGATCTGGACAGCTTCCTTAGCTTGCTTAGCACAGCTGAGCAGAGAAAGAGGAACAGGGCACTGTCGAGTACAATGGTATATTAGGCTTCAGGAGAAACTAAAACAGCATTAGAGGGCAAAATTGTGCCAGGCTTTCCCTCGCAGCAGCACTGGGTACTCAGGCACAGCTTCCCTAAAGCATAAGGAAAAGCAGTAAGCAAATATTTTTACTGTTGCAAGTGAAGTCTTATATTAGTACACTCTTCCAAGGACAGTGGTATTATATTGGCTTATATTTTTAAAATTCAGGATTACAACTGGTGCTTCTAAACACAAGTATTTTTTCCTCCCTACTGCAGCTTATAGGACAGTAATATGCTTTCTCTAGCCTTATGAGGAAGTAAGTGTACTGAGTTTTAAATGCATGTATAAGAAAGAAAAATAATGCATATATATGCGTGTGTACGTAGATATAGATAAAGTCATAGATATAATCTCTAGCCCTGTTTTGTTGTGGTGATTGCTGACTCCCCAGGTACAAGCTGGGAAATCATGAAAATATAAGAAACCCTCCCCAGTGTGACTCTTTCATCCTCTTCTTTCTCTGTACCTTTTGTAGTTGTGCAACAGTTGTACCTTTAAGTACAACTCTAAGGAGCATCTCCAGGGAGATTATAGTCCATGTATGTACAGTAGGTTGATTATATCCTAAAATTCTTTCCTATTTGAGCTTTTCAATTCATTTGTTGTAAAAGGGATTAGGCAAGAGCTCAGAAATTACACCAATTACCTGATCTACTGGGTGGGATTCAGACACCTAGATGAAGGTGTTAGTGTATGAGTATCTGGTCTCCCATTATAGGCAATTAGCATTTGAATCAATACAGGCAATGGGGCTTGGATAAGCTGCACCTGGATAGCCAAATTGTTTCCAGGTTCCCCTAACTGTACAGACTAGATTCCCCTCTGACTGTCGTGGGAGCTTAGACACCTACCTCATGTAGTGACACTGACATTTTGAGAATTAAATCTAGGCGTCTACAACATGGAGGTGAATCCAACCCAGTGTAATTATTTAAGTAGATGCAGATGTATGTGTGAAGTAGAGATGGTGATTGGATTAAAACTGCTGTGATTTTAACATGGATAAATTCCAATCCATTCTGTTATGTGGCCCGCAGGGGAAACTAAAAACCCGTGTATGGATAACTTATTTTTATGTGCATTTACCTATCACAAAAGGGATATATATGCCTGTATTCATAAGGCAAGTAACTCTAGAGTATCTTTCTCATTATTCAGATATTCAGGGTGCTCAGTAAGCATTTAGTAATGCTAACTCCCCTTAAACATTACATAAGTCAATTACACTTATTCATTTCCAATAAAAATATTAAAACCAGAAGTTAGAGAGCTAATCCTGCAGAGTCTGAACAATTCCAAATAATGATTAGTACCATAAAGCAAGAGCACTTATCACCTTCAGAGGCTGTTTAACAATAAGCAGAGTGGGGTCCTCAGGGGCACATTCATACCTTGAGAGAGGCTCCGCCTAAGACCTAAGAAACACTGACAAGTCATCAAAACAGACCTGAAGTGATTCATAGATTTTTGCGCTTGATCCTGTGCATGAAGGTGAGTCTGACTATAAGTAATAAAATTCCTTCCTTTAAATAATAAGATTCAGTCTTGTTTTTCTGTGCAAAACAAGTTGCTGACAGCCTAGAAATAAAGAAGGATTTGAATTTCTTTTAGACATAGAGCTCTTAAATTCTTCTGTCTCAACACCGCCTGACTAGATATGTTGGTTGTGCACCCATTCAGAAGCAGGATACAGTCAGCACTTGATTGTCCATGTGTTGCAGATTATTCATGCCACAGATACTAGCTGAAGCTCAGAGCCACATGAATGTGGCTACACTTGCTTCCAGGAGCATCTCAACTCTGTAATCAGTACAGCTGCTTTTGTATTACACAGAGCTGGAGTTAATAAGCCCATATGAATCTTATCTGGCTCCATGGTAAGCCAGTTCCCTGGGAAACACAAAGGCTCTTGATGGTGTCAACCTGTATCCAGCTGGGCTTTATTAATTTGGGCTCAGTGCTGCTCTGCCAAGCCTATAGTGGAGCTGGCATTGATGGCAACCCTGAGGCTGGCAGGTGACGAAGGGTGGGGGGAGTGAAGCAGTTGCTTCTGTGACATGGTCTGTTTTTCTAGAGAAGGAGTTTGTGGTTTATTAGTGGAGGCACTAATGGTGCCACAAGATTTTGGTTTGTTATTTTTTTTTTTTAACTAATGTGTCTTTCTGAAGTGCCAGGAGATATTGCATGGACCTGTGTTCAGTCAGAGCAGTCCATGCATTCCAAAACCCACTCTGAATATCTATATGTTGAGGGGGTTTCAGTGCTTACCTAGGTTTGGTAGGATAGATGTTTTTAAGTTGTCAATAAGAGATTGATTTTAAGGATGTGTATTCCTCTCTAAACTGTACTTTGCATCAGGAAACTCTTAATGCATTCATCCTAGACTGACACTGGCACTATGACCTGGGCAGCTCTTAAAAGCCTGTGGCTTGAAATAGTGTTCCAGTACAGTTTCTTTCAGTTTCTCCAAACTTTTAACATTCACACACATGTATTTTCCTCATATGACAGGGAGATGCATATGTTCTAGAATAATCTTGAAAGCCTAGACTCAGATATATTAAAGTCTTAGTGGTTTATGATGGCTGTGAAAGTTGCTGCCGTTCACAGAATCACAGAATTTCAGGGGTTGGAAGGGACCTTGGGAGATCATCCAGTCCAACCCCCCTGCTAAAGCAGGTTCACCCAGAACAGGTTGCACAGGACATCATCCATGCGGGTTTTGAATATCTCCAAAGAAGGAGACTCCACAACCCCCCTGGGCAGCCTGTTCCAGTGCTCTGTCACCCTTAAAGTAATTCCTCATGCTGTTTCCATACCTGATGGAGGCACTTCCAAATTAAGTTATTCTTAGCTGCCCTTGATTTTGCCTTTCCAAAAGCAGAGAATTCTGGACAACAAACTTTTGGGATGTTCCCCCAGCATCTTTATGATTGTATATTAATTTCTTCATTTTTACTTTTCTTTTCAAAAGTCCTATTTCAAGTAGCGGAGGTTCTCAAACTATAATATTAGCTTGTGTATAAATGAAATCCAGAATCCTTGAACATGTTGTTAGACAATGGAAAACTAAGATCCATAAACAAGACTAAAACATAATTAGAGAAAACATAACAAGAAAAACATCTTAATTGTGCTAAAGCAAAGGTTTCTATGGACTGCAAATATTTTTAATTTCTATAGCAATTTAACTTGAAGAACTTTCTAAAAAATATTAATTAATTAAGCCTCATAATTTGAAAGGTAAATAAGTGTTATATTGGGATGGTTCTGTTTATCATTAGAATACAGTCTGATACATTTGTGGTTGATGTTTGATGTCATTTACGCCTGTTGACCCAGATGGTAACAATCACATACAGCAAGTATTTCTAGGTTGTAACTGTAGACAAGATTCTGACCAAAACTTCCTAGACATTTAATGTAAACAGTGGTCAAGTTAAGACACTGCCTAAATTGAGAAAGACACAAGTGTCAGTATCGTGTGTTAAATGCATTGGGAACTGCCATAAATACAGGTAGTTCCAATCATGTCTTGGTATTTGCCTGGGCAAGTCCCTTAATCTTTTATCAAAACATGGACCAAAGACATGCCATGTGGAACAGATTCTGAAAGCTCCATGGAGCCAAAAAAGATCCATTGCCTGTGACCCCGGAGAAAACTTCATTAAGGACATTTGGTAAGACTTCAGTATGCTTGTATTTCTTTGAGCCTTCCTGCTAGAAGTGATGAATTATTTGAACTATGACAATAATTACCCAAGTTTGTCTACATAGTTAAGTCATTTAAGAAATCACTTATGAAAGTAGTGAATTTGATGAGAGTATAAGTTAAGCTAATTAATCATCAGTTAGTCATGGCCTTGCATCTAGACAAGCAGCAGTCTTGCAGTATGCAGTGCCTGGGGGCAATAAGTAAGAATACTGTATCTCGCATGAAGCTTTGAGGGGATTTCTTTTTTATCTCGCTGTGATTGTGCTAGCCTATAGACTTAATACAAAATCATTAAAATGTAAAACCCAATGTATTTTGTACAACCTCTGCCCTTCCAGTGGTTTAATCCAGATACTGTATTCTTCAACTGAATTTCTGTAGCCTGTTGGAAAAAGAAAGTCCAGACTGCAGAAATCCCTGTGCCACAAGCACACTGCCTATTCTCTGTTTCATAAACTTGCATCTTTCCCTGAAGCTTCAGAAACGTTAAGAGTATCCAACAGGTAAACCAATCTATTTTCAAGGTGTCCCCATTGCAGAGCTGTACTTCAGGAAAAGAGGTGATCTGGTGGGTACAATGCTCAGAACCATTTCCTTGTAGATGAAAACCGGTACTTACCACACCATCCAGAAACAGCTAACCAGAGCAGCTTCTGTTAGTGCATCATTTCTGTCCTGTAACTCTCCTAGAGCCGAATGGCTGAACTGTAACAAAATTAACAGGGCTAAAACCAGATATGTAACTAGGAATTAAGAAGCTGATAATACCAGTGTGGCCAAATGTACTAATCATAAAATAAAACATTAAAATTTCACTGCTTTAATGGCAGCTTGTTTGCTATAGTATACCAGTTCCCGTATTTTACATGTTCAGTTGAAGATCAAAGAAATGCCTTTTTCAGGGGATGATTCAGTCCATTCATACCATAGCCATAGTCAAAGTTCCTCAATGCACTGTATTTTGCTGTGAGAATATTCATGTTCTGAAGTCAAGCTCAAATGTTCAGTCACTTCAGCTATTTGAACAAACCAATTGTTTTAACATTTCAAGTCACTTTTTAACAAAGTCCCTTTCTGTACAAAAATGTTCCTAGTTAATTCTTGAGTTTACTTTGCTAGGCCAACCACACTCAACTCTTGAATACCCAAGGAGTAGGTGTAGTAATACGAAAGTAAAGTAAAAACACATTACTATATTTACCTTAAGCAAGCTAACTGTATAGGAGGTCCTGCATTAGCAGGGTGTTCAAGGAACTTAAGGCAATTATGTGATGCAAAGCTGTAGCAGCAATACCAATGTTCTCAACCTTGCCAGCACACAATAAGAAGACAGCAGGTCTTTCTATTGTCTGGAAGAAGAAACAACTCTTCTGCCTGTCTCACTTTTCTCCCTTTCTGCCCTGTCAAAATGAGTACAAGAACACGATCCTCACCAAAACTCTTACAAGATGTAGTGCATGGTGAGGGAAGTCTCTCATACAGGAGGGACGTACCAGCTCATGTCTTGGTAAGGAGGGCTGCAAAGCTGGGAAGGGCTGAAATTTCAACTTCATATGGTTCTGTGGCTTCTTAGATGGGTCCCCACCCTTACAGACGTGAGATTAGTTTATTGTAAAGAAGAGAAACAGAATTACAAACTTGTAATTCTATCAAAATTAAAACCATGCTTCAGAAATATATAGCTGGCTTGGCTCAGTACATAGGAGTGTTCCCCCCTACTCTCTGTCTTTAAAGGAGGCACTGGGGAGCATGGATTAAATGATTAAATCAAATCAACTAATTACATTAAAGCAGTAAGTTGGATAAAATTATTCGGTTTTGCTTTACAATATTGTGAAGGCAAATTCCCTGTACAGCTTCGCACATAAAGTAGGAAAGGCTCTTATTTAATGGGATTTGGCCACAGGAGTTGTGCAAAGAATCAGAGCCAGAAATAGCAGTGAGAAAGAAATGATACTTCAGACAAAGTGGAGCAGTATTCCCTGACAGCTCTGCCAGATTTGTTAATTTATTTTAATGATTTTTTAAACCACTGAATGATACTTTGTTTTAGTGGAGGTAAACTGCCCATGCTAGCAGGCTACATGACACTGAAGTCATGTTTTGATTAGCATGAAGATTGCTACGTGCCTAAATCAATTCTTTGTGCAAAGGTACAAGAGCCAAAAAAAGTAATACTCAGAATTAACGATGTTTGGTCATCTATTCTCCAGTGAGGCTAGAAACAGGGATAAGTGTGGTGCCCTTCCTATTGCATGTCATCAGAACTACCTTCTTCAGCCCTGAAGAGAACACATTTTTTAATATTGGCAACTCTCTCTGTTTTATCAGACATCTCATTTTTTAACATCACATGACTCTAGGAAAACTTATCTCTCATTTGGAAGAAAAAAAAATGTTCTTTAGAACTCAGGATTGCCAAACACACTTTCAAAATGCACAACCACAAAGTCTCTGAAGCCAAAAGATAAGTAACATGAACACAGCATTTATTATTTTTAAAAATATCATTATTTTGAAACCAGATTCTTGATTTATCTTGGGGGTTTGACTCATACCTTTTTTTATTAAATGCTTGCTGTTGGCTGGAGTCGAGTCTCTTAATTTTTCAGTATTTGTCCTGATTTCTGCTGTTCGATAACTTGAACACCTCTGTCATTTTCATCTGCACGGATCACCTTTGTTCTTTAATGGCACTGCTACTATTGAAGTAAGTGAGAGTGTTGCCAATAACTTCGGAATGGAGCTTAACACAAATATCTTTTCAGAAACTTTAAGCAGAGTCCTTCAGATTGTTTCAGACTGGAGCTATCGTGTAGCATGGTTAAATCATTGTTATTCTTTTATTTCCTCTGTATACATATAATAGCAGTATAAAAATCTTTTTGATGTCTAGGATAGTGTATGGCATCACAGGAAAACTAAGGAGGTCTTCTAAGCTGATTAAATAAAACCAACAACAGTCACAGGAGGGAAGGGAGGAGGGAAAACACTTGCTTGCCTGATCTGAGATGTTTGCAAAAGCTGCACCAATTCTCTGTCAGTTAAGGATTGAAGTTTCCCTAGTGGACTGATGACCTTTGATGTGATAATTGCTGGTTTTCCTGAAACTCCGAAAGAGAGCGTGTATAGTAGGGTTAGAAGAAAAAGGGATAAATATTAATGAAGCATTGGATTTTCATTCAAGAACAGCAGGAGATAAGCAGTTAAATGTTCCTTTTCATCCCATGAAGCAGGATAGAAACTAAGATCCCTATAATATTTGCCACATAACTTACCTCAAGCTCTGAGCAGTTTTAGAGAGTGTTGTGTATCTCTGTGGGTAAGAGCTTATTCTATTGTAGAAAAGAGTATTCATTCTGCTAGGTTCTCCTTCTTTTGAAACTATCATATAAAATTTCCTTTTAAATGTTATTTTAAGTATGATTAAGTTTTTACCTCCGATGTAACACATACATATGTATAAGGGTATTAATTTTCCATTATGGTAGCCTTAGAAGTTTTATTCTTCAGGTCAGCTGGGTTAAGGTACCACAGGACAGGAAAAAAGTAAAAGTATTATCCTTCTTTTGTTGTGACCCACGTGGAAGTTTCTACCCTTCACATGAATCTAGGTGGATCCTAAGTTGCTTCTTTTCAGGATCATCTTGCACACAGTTCACCACCATCTGCTTGATCACAGAAAATAACTGACAAATGTGGTACAGTTGACATGCAGGGCACTTGCTCTCTCACAAGCTGGGTGAAAAGAAAGATGTTTGCAGAGCAAAACAGGGAGAACATAGCTCAATGCTTACCGCAAAGGCTTTTTTTTTTTTTTTTTTTTGTAACAGAGATGCAAGTGTCTTATTCACCTGGTAAAGTTACTTTCTTCTGGAGTTAGTTGTTGCTTTCATTAGTAGGTGAAAGGGTACTTAGAGTTTGCCAAAAGGCTTACCACCTCTGGTCAGATGTTAATTTGCATGTCTGTCATGGCTTGGAAAAGATTAAGTGTTAGCCATTCTTCTAGCATGTCAGCCGAATTGTGCTGTTATCTTGAAGTATTTTAAAGCCAAATAAAATTGAGATTTTCAGACTGATTAGCTGGTGTGACTGCAAAGGCATTTTTGTATTCAAGAAATGTCTTTGTTATAGCAGCCATCATATCCGACCTGCTCCCTAGGTCAATAAAGATGAAGGACTCTTGGTCTGTTGCAGAAGGACCTCATTGTGGTCCACAACTTGGCCTGCTTTCATATGCATACACTCACTGCCAACCTAGCAACATACATGATCTCTTCAAATGATTAATACACCGTCAAATGAGACATACTGTTTCCCTGGAAAACATCCTTGTAAAGCTGACTGGAATGGGAGGTTAAATATCAAAGGGCTAACACAACAAAAGGGAATCATTGAACAACTAGACTATTTTGTGATTTACATGAGCTATTTTGCTGATGATTAAGTAAAGATAAGCCTGCTGAGTTGAAGATGTCCCTGCTCATTGCAGGGGGGTTGGACTAGATGACCTTTAAAGGTCCCTTCCAACCCAAACTATTCTATGATTCTATGACAAGTAAGCAATTACACATTGAGGAAATTCTCATACTTATTGCCTTAATAATAGTATTCATAGACTGAGAGATCCTCCACAGGGTGATCACTTGCTCATTCCTTATAGCCAACAGCTTTGATGTGCTTATGGGATTTTCTTGGAGGAAGGGAAAAGGCAGGAAATATTCACTGAATAGATAACCACTGAGAATCAGAGGAAAAACGTGGAATTCAGCAAACATGTAAACAAAGGAGGCTGCATCCTTATTAATAGTTATATCCCACCTTCGACTGCCAACACCCTTCCTTAGAAGGTCAGTTAACATGAATAATATATAAATCATAACCACAGCTTATTGCAAGGTACAGAATAATTCCCAAAAGTGATAGGGAGATACTTCATTGACAGCAGTAATAGTTGGTTGTGGAAGTAGACTTGGGAAGATGAAACTTAACAATCTTTTCTCACTAGAATAGTAATTCCTCATTCATCCCATCTTGGCTTCCCCATCTACTTTATGGCTTCCTTTCTGCTAAGGGACCTTGACTTTATGCTGACAGTCATTTTAAGCTCCTTTTCTGCTGCTTGAGCATAAATTAGGTTCAGGTGCCAGTTGATATTGTTACATTCAAAAACAATTCTAGTAATGGTGGAGAGAAGAGAACATCTTACCTGTGACTGGCCTGTGCCAGTAAATAACCAAAACATTAACAGATGGGGACTACTGTTAAATCCGTCAAATGCCAGCAAGTGTTGTTTCTTGAGGCACAAGCACATTGTGAGGATTTTTTTCCTGTGTGAGTCTGTAGTCTAGGGACCTGTGAACAAATTATCAGGATAATAACAGCCTGAGCATGGGATCAGCAAGTTCATCTGCTGGCACAAGTGTGCAAACTTAACAGTTGTTCAAGATGTGCTGCACTGGCCCAGTTAACAGATGATACATCTGCCACAATAGTCCACAACACAGCAGCAAGTAATATGTCATATTTTAGTACCCTCTGGTAATTTTATTACCCAAGCCTGAATGTCCTGCAAATTATGCAATTTAAATGCCCTCTGTCTTCAAAGAGAGAAAAAGCATGGTGTTGAGGAATATTTAAATGTAGAAAGTCTGATGGTTGCATATTTGTATATGGCAAAGAACAATAACACAGATGAATACTGTATCGTGAACCAATCTGAAAATTTTGTATTAGTACATAAGTAAATATCAGTAAATCTTTGCCAGTTCCCTGACTTAGCTCCTAAGGTAACATGCGCCATACATTATTGAAGAAATACTGTACGTCTTACATTTCTACAGTATAGAGTAGTAAGTGAAACCATGGTTTTACTTTGAACATTGACCCAAATATGGCTCTGCTGACTTATCATTTCCCTTAATAATATCTGAATAGTGTGTGATCAGTTTACAAGTGAAGAGATGAATTAGTGGAAGACAGTCATAGCTCAAATGAAAGGTTGATGAATGGAAACAACTCAGGAATACATATTTGCGGAGGCTTACCTGGATGATCATTAAGGATCCAAGCTCATGGTCCAGTCTAGCTTGATATGTCCATAATAAATTGCAGAATGGTGTTAGTTTTGGAAAGTCTTTCTGACATAACATCCTTAGTAGTAATATCACTGGGGTTTAAGGGACGCCTTATATTTAAGACTGTTGTCATCTAATATTGTAGGGATGTATGATCTGCACTATGTCTTTCATTAAAGACAGAACTGGCCAGAGGATGACTGTTCAGCTTTCAAGGAATTGGGTTTTTTCATTTCACACTGCAAGGAAAACAAAACCCTTCTGGTGTTTTTTGATTTTCTTTCCACAACATGAAATTGTATTGAAATTAATTTTCAGATTGAAAAATTAAGGTTTTCAATCTGAGCCTCAAGTCTGCGAGTAAGCAGAAAGCTTAGCCTAGACTCAGAGTACTTGAGCTGATCCTTCTCTGTTTTACTTGCAATGTTATTTTGTTGGTACCGGTGATATTCAATTAGCTGATAGTTTGCACAGTGAATCAAGGAACTTAGATGAAAGATATGCAAGAAAACATGCAAAAATACTGAAAGTGTTATATCCAACATATAGTTTTCAAACAGAGAATGGCATGCTAAGAATTTGTCCAAAAGTCCTGTTCAACAGAATATTTCCATAACATATGGCATAGGGAGTAATTTTTCAGCCATAAGCCTTAGGCAGGTATTAGATGCTAACTTGTGACATTCGCCACACTGGCTAGGAGATACATATGATTTGCACTAGTCAATCAGCTGCCTTGGTTTTAAGCAATTTCATGCTAAAAAGAAAATGTATTAGCAAAAGCTCTTTCGTTGCTAATTGGTTACGGTTATTTGCTTCCTAAAATTGCCTTCCCACTGTGTCCTCACCTGTAAGCTAAAACCTGTATCATTTGACTGTTAACAGTTGATGTGTATTTTGTATAGACTGCTAAACCAAATGTTAAACCATAGAAGATAGGATAATTTATAATAAATAGACCGCTCTTTATCATACTACTATAGGTGATGATTTGTGACAGGCTGTCTTCTACCGTATCGCAGTTTTTATTTGTTTGTTGTTGTTTATCCCCTTCCCCACAAAACAGCCAATTCTGTGGATATATCTGTAACAATTTCATGTTGAAATGTCCTTGTTTGTTGCAACTTTTAGGGCAACTTTTCTGCAGTATTAGGTAATGGGGTTTGATGCTCATTCAGCTGGGTAGATGATTTTTTTACTCATTTACAACCAATGCTGTTGCTGCCCATGTCTCATGGCCATGAAGCACCGGTGGCCCTGCCCACCCCTGCCCACCCCCGGGGCCTTCACCTCCCTGCCCATGGCCCAGGACCCCATTCCAGCCCCTCAGGGCTCCCCGCACTTGCCCACAGCACAGGACCCCATTTCAGCACCCTGGGCTCCCCCTGGCCCTGGCCGGCCATGGGCCCTGCTGGATCTGATCCAGGCCCACCCATGGGCCCATATCCCAGCCCAGCCTGGGCCTGTCCCTGTCCCCAGGGAGGTGCCCAATGCCCAGGGCTGGGGCTCCCCCAGTGACCCCCCAGTGCCCTGCTCCTCATTTGGGGGGTGGGACAGGACAGGCTGCCAGACCCTGCCCCGCTCCTGGCCATGGCCCACAGGGCCCACGCTGTGTGTGCCCTGAAAATGTGGTTACAGGTGTTACTTAAAGCGCAGGAGGATTTCATTTGCAGATACATAAAAATTACATTAGTGAACGTAGGAAACACATGCCAACGCTCAGACTATATCTCTTTCCCAGCTCTATTCTGTGAAAAAGCTGAATATGTAACTCAATATTGCAATAAAGGCCTAGTTTTGGGAGAGAAAATCGTGCAAAGAAATGTGGAAGAGTCTTACAAACCGTTGCAATGCTAAGATAAATGCCTCTGACCAGGGGTCAACAGAGTTTTAAATGTAGGAGATAATGGAAACATAATCCGGTGCCATACGATACTTTAGCATAATGCATTTTTCATTTCAGATCCTTTCTCTCTCTTTATACCCTGAAATGTTTGGTATATTTTTGTCCAAATTTTAACATGCCTATAATCTAAAGACCCTTTACCAGCTAGGGAAGAGGTAAGTTTCTAGGAGCTTTCAGTAAAATGGAAAAACAAGAAGGTGGGGTAACCTGAGCAGGCGACCAAGTGGTGGGTTATGCTATGTGCTATATGGGTGCTGTCATCCCCATCCTGCAGGTCTGGGGAGAGGATTTAGGCCATGTCGTCCACTTGAAACCACTCTGCTTTTAAAAGAGATGCTAAGGAGAGCTAGGACTTCTATAAAAGCACATTATAAAATCAAATAAAAGAACAGAGATAGGAAAATGTATTTTCAGGGTATCCTCCTTTCTGTAGCTTGGAAGTCTTTTGCACTGCCTCTCTGTTTAACACGCACCACAGTAAGTGGTTTTGCCAAACAGTGTTCATGCTTTTCTTTAGGTGCAAGTTACAGTTTCCAGATATGCATCAGGACACTGCACATGAATAACGGAGCATTTTCAGTCTGGAAGTTTTTCTGTGTTAATGTTCGGTCTTGAATCCTTCTGCCACAAAGGAAAAAGTTTGGGCAGAAAACAGGGGGGATTATACTATGACCTCCTTGAAGATTTTTTCTGAATCTTCTGTCCAAGAGGCATTGTTTGATTTTCACTGTAAGCCATGGAAAGCAGCTCTAATTTTAGGCGGAAGTTATCTGAAGTCTGTGTTAGTCTAAGAAACCTGTGACCCTCAGTCTCAGAGTATCTATCATGATCAGAGCTGCCTACACGAGTAACCCTTACTGTGGGGAAGATTCTGCGGGAACAAATGCAAGTTAATAACTTCATCCCTACTGTAGAAAAACTCTGGGAAATACATTAATCATTGTAATGTTGATAGATCATAATGAAATCTTTGAGAATAATATGGTTTTGATAGACTTTAAGGTACTAAGAAATAAAAAATATTTATAAAATTTAATACATGCAGAGCTGGTTATGATTAGCCTTTTTTTCCAGGAGACTTTTCCTGTAAAACTGCTTTATTGTGGTTATAAGTCTTCCTTCAAAATTTCTTAAATTAAATCTAGAAATAAACACATTTTGCAAATGCAATACCATTGTAAATAGAGGCTTTGGAAAATTATCGTTATTCACTGTCTGCACCCCTGTGTTGAGTTTTGCAGTCGTCTAAGAAACTAATAAGCAGCCTGAATGATGTTTTCAGGAACAATTGGAACTTGTTGACCATGCTAAAAAGCTGAAATTCCATATTTTAAAGCAATAACTGTTGCACATAGTGAGACGGAGGATGTAGCATTTAAGATGCCTGCATTTAGACTTTAAAATCAGCCATATGGGACAGAAGGGATCCCTCTGGAAAAATATTCGTTTAACTCCTGATAAATTACTCATTTTTGCTTGTTTATTTTAAAGGACAACATACACAGGAATGTATTCATGGCAGATGAATTAGCTCCTATATTATGAGTGTGCAGTGTGGTTAGTGTGAAACGTTTACACCACCCAGCTCATCAGAAACCAGTCAGATCATTTGTTTCATTCCAGCTGCGCTCTTTACATTTACATGGGGCCTGGGACAGAGGGGATTTCATATATCTCTTTTCTCATATATAAAGTTGCACTTTTTTCCAAATCCTGACTGCTCTAATAACTCTGGTTTTTTAACAAAAAAGCCCCAAATTATGTCTAAATCTGTTTTCATTTCTGCGGAAGCAATGACGACTGAAATAATTGGAAGATTTCTCCCCAGTTCAAAGGACTTTGGTCAGCCTGTAATTATAGCAAACCCAGCTTTTAAAATGGCACTATTAATTTCTGGTCCTGAGAATAATACAAGAAGTTCAGAAACAATCAGAAATTAAAAAATCATGTTTTCAGTCAATCTGACTATTTGAAAATCTTCACTGATTCATTCGCTTTACAAGTGAAACGCTCTGTGAAATTTTTCTTTCACTTCATTCAGTTCACTTCTCCCTCTTTAAACAATAGCAACACCTCTTTAAACAAATATTAAAATGTATTTGACTCAGCACTTGTTAGCATCTAACAGTTCTGGGTCCCAAACACAGGAAAGACATCAATAAACTGGAGTGATTTCAGCAGAGGGCCATGAGGATGGTTGGGGTTGGAGCCCTCACCCTGTGTGAAGAGGCTGCGGGAGCTGGGCTGTTCAGCATAGAGCAGGGACAGCTTCGATCTAACAGCAGCCCCCCAGTGCTTACAGGAAGGTCACCGAGAAGACAGACCCCCCCATTCCATGCATTGCAGGAGGACGAGAGACAATGGACATAAACTGAAACAAAAGAGGTTCAGACTGGATATAAGGAAAGGCAAATTTCACCCTCAGGACAGTCAAGCAGAGAAACAGGGCCCCAGAGTAGTTGGGCGGTGGGGGTTTTCAAGGCTTGACTTGGTAAAGCTCTGAGCAGCCTGGTCTGACCTCACAGCTGAGCCTGCTAAGGACAAACAAGTGGATTCTCTATATGTTGGTCTAAGCATTCCTGAATTGGGTCATTGATGCAGTTTATGAGACACCTTTCATATAAGAGCATCTCATCTACATTTAGGAAAAAAACATCCAGTAAAGGAAGCATTGATGGTTTTCCCACAATAATCACTGTAAACTGGGATGCCTCCCAAATTCCTTCCTACACAAAATGAAGAAAAGCACTACAGTTCTGTCCTTTGCCTTTCTATCTCCTCTCCGTTATCTGGGAGTGATTTCCAATACATCCTGGTCCTTCCCATTCCTGATCCATTCTGTGTTATTCAGAATTTTCTATCTAATGATTTCCAATTTCCATTCCTGTCTTCCCTCTCTGTGCATAATGCACAGTCAGGTGCGGGTTCATAAGGCTGACTGCCTTACTCCTGACTCCATCACTACTAGAGAAAATAATTCAGTATGTGCTGTGTCAGGCATTTTAATACAATCTTGGCTCATGATCAGGCTTACAAATAACTGCCTATAAAGATACAAGATATATACACCATTTATAAAGATGATATAAAATCATGTATTTTCACTGTTAAAAAGGAATCTTGCTTAATAAGAAGTGCATCGGAAATAAAAATATGTGTGCTTGAATGTATTCAGCCTTGGCTTCCATGCTTTGAAACTGCTCTCTCATCTACAGAAGCCAGGACTGTGAAATTGAAGTACCTGTATGTACACTTGAAAGATGAAGAAAGTCTTTCTGCAGGCATTTTTGCTTGGAAAATGAAGGTGCATTTATATGTGCTACCCTTTCAAAATGTTTTCTGAGATAAAGTTATTCACAGAATAATTTCAACAAGTCATTCTTGAGTCTCTTAGATCTCAGACTGAAGATTATTTTCAAACAGCTCTTTGAGAACAGATTTCCAGAACTTGGACTGAGAGGATTGGTATTCAGTGGACAGATAAGGTATATATGACATATTCTGTCCTTGAACAGGGAAGCGTGACTCTAATTCCAGGCTTTTTTAATAGGAATATTAATTTTCAGATTAAATTCAGTATCCAGATGCTTTGTACATTTTGGCCTTTCCTCATGCGCCAGTGATGGTTACTTTATTTTGAAATATTCAGCAAAGGTCTTAAAGCATCCTTGCACCAAGGATTTACTGAAGAGCCTGCAGAGTTTTTTTTAAGGAGGTGAGGAGTCCTGTTGAATCCAGCAGAGATATTTATTTTGCGCAGCAGAACACATGTATCAGGGTCTGAACAAGGACTTGGACACCTGATTTGGTAGTAAACTCCATCAGTCGTGTTCCTTGCTCACATTTGCTGCCATTCCTGTGTGAAAATTTTTTCACCTGTTAGGACGTGGCTCCTGTAATGCTCCTGGCATGGGACTGAGGCCACGTGGAAATGACTTTCTAAGTTTTCCTGTGGTGGATTGGTCGCAGGTCACCCCACGAATCCCCCCAACGTGTATGCAGGTGTGTGCTTGACTGGGGACGGGAGGAGAGGGGACTGGAAGGATTACTGTGACAGCAGACGCAAGTCCCCTGCCTTCTTGGGCTGGGGCTGTACCTTGTGCCTCCCACGTAATGCAGCTTGGGGAACACCAAGGCTCTCCTGATTACCAAGACACTAGTCTTTATGGAAAAGGATATGAAGCACCTGGGTTTTGTAACAGATTATTTTGTTTGGTCTAACTGTTTACTGTTATTAGTAGGCTGGTTTCTCTATAGTACAGGTTTGTCAGGGAGTAACCTATGTAAAAACACATTTCTTGGTCTCTCAAGGAGCTTTTACATGTATATCAGTGAAGGTAAAATATTTACTGTGCCAGGACTGGAAAAGCTGTTTGACAAAGAGAAGCAACCTAGTAACGAAGATTTGCTTCAAAAATGGTACTCAGGACCTGATACATTGAGTCTGCCTTAGTCATCCTATTAAATTCAGTGTGAACTTACTGAGAGTAAAACTCGTTTGAATATAATGGGACTACTTTAAAAAAAAAAAAAAAAAAAAAAAAAAAAAAAAAAAAAAAAAAAAAAAAAAAAATTATTAGGCTTGGTCTCCAGACCTGGAAGCGAAAGAGAAACTCAGCAGATGATACCACATGCAGTCCATAGAGGATCTATGTGCATATAAGCACACTCGCTGCACATGTAAGCACAGAAAGTACTGATGCTACGAATAAGTTCACTTTCTGCACTGCAGTATAATAGAGTAAGTTTTTCAAAAGCACTTACAGGAACTGCCAGCTCTCCTGGTTAGCCCGCAGATGGCACCTATCTAAATCCCTGTGGTGTTTGTGAGTAGTCCATCCTTCTGTTTTATAGCTAAAAGTACACCTGAGATGCTCTCGTAGGACTACAAGTGCTCTGTCTATTTAGATACATAGACTTATATAGATTCATACTGCCAGTTCCTCACACCTCAGGCCTTAGGTAGACTCCTCTGGTCCCCATCAGCTCCTGCTGCTCCCCCTGAGCAGTGAGCAAGGAGAGCGGCCAGGACAGCCGTGCATTAGGCTCAGCTTCCACCCAAGACCACCCACCCACCTGACTGCACAAGCTGTCCTAACCTCTCCGTGGTAACGGAGGGTTGGATGTTACTGTGAGGAAATGGGCACGTTCTCTGTCTTCCTACATACGTAGATCCATACATATTCTGTGCTAAAGGTGCTGTATTCATATTCAAGACAATCATGTCCTTTTGTTTAGGAAAACAAACCGTTAAGCAAATAAGAAATCAGAAATCCCTCTTTTAAAAAGAGTTGCAGATCATAGAATCATAGAATCATTTAGGTTGGAAAAGACCTTTAAGATCACCAAGTCTAACTGCTAATCTTTCAGGGGAAGTAAATGTATCTAGGAAGGAAGCTATTTGAAGTGAAAGAGTTCTCTATCTAAAGGAGATGTGAAAAGCTATGCTCTTGCACAGTTTCTAAAGCCAGTGGGCTTAAACAGGACTTAAAGAAACGTGCAAACTGTGTTGCTGTTGTTCACCTCTGTGATATGATCTCCCAACTCAAGACCACTTACTGGATCACTGAACCATCAGTGTGTTATTGTATGGTTTGTTTTCATAATGCCCCACACTGCTGGAGTGAGCAGGGATATAGCAAAGATATGTGGTTTTAAAATGGAATTTTTAAATTACCTTAAATTCCTTCATACACAGAGGTTACTCTTTACATTTGAAAAATACTTGGAGTCTTTTAGCAATTATACTACCTGGTAGCTGGAAAGCCACTTTCTTCAAAGATAAAAAAAATCTGATATCAGAAGCCTGTTTGGAGCCTAGCGCACATCTAATTATCTTTCTTGGTCTTAATTATTTAGCAAGTGCTAATAAATGGCATGTATCATGATGCTCATGTTTAATAAGCATATAAATTTAATTGATTTTTTTCCCTCTCTTTGAAGACTCACAGGCACGGAATTCAATCACAAGGCAACGGCATTATAACTTCCAATATAACATCAGGTTTTAATAAGCCTCCTGTTTGCTGCACACATGTGCTTAAGACTGCCTGGAAACCAAATCAGTAGAGAAAAGGGATTACTTTAGATTACTTTGAAATGTGCATTGTTTGAAATGGCCTCTGGTGACCAGCTTTCATGAATGGCTGATTTTACTTGTGGGGCACGTCATCTGGCTCAATTATACCAGGCTTTTTTGTATGACAAGTGCACTTCTTGGCTGTGTTGAAATATGAAATTCTACAACAAAGTAAATCAGATGGTGAGAAATAAATTTAAGTGACTGTATATTATTAGAAGTTTATAACTTAGCAGCAGGCACTCTTCTTACTGAAAAATATGCGGGAATTTTCTTTTAAAACTTTAATATAGTTAAATATAAAAACATTATTTTTAATTTTCTTTAATGTTTGTTAAACTATATTAACAGTGTTAAAATCAAAGACGTACTTTCCTTTTCTCAGAGACAGATAAATTTTTCTGCAGTTATGTATTTTTAAAATGTTATTGGAGCTTGTTGTTTTACTCTGGCATATGAAGTGTTGGAAAGTTTTAGCTACTAAGAATATCCCTTAACCTGTACAAAGTTACAAAAGTGGGTTAGCAAGTGTGTATTATACTTTCAAGTCACTGCAGGTTTTTTCCTTTCCTGTCTGTAACTGTTGGTGAAATTACAATGTGAAAACGTAATATAAGGTTATGATTCTCCCTGCCTGCAATTACTTTAAATTATAGTTGCTTTAAATTAATCTAGCCTGAGGCACTGATGGTACATCATTATAATACACAGATTACATTCGGAAGGTGAGCAGATAACTGATTGATTAGTAAAGTGTGTTGGAAATCCAATAGGTAATGATTAGATTAGACCGAGATAGGAACAACATTCTTTGTGTTCACTGTAAATCCTATACTTTACAACTAAGATTAGGGGCTTAACCTTTAAGAAGAGATGGTAGGTCTTGCTTTCTCCTGACTTCTGCTGTACTGTAGATGTGTTTCCCATGGCTGCAGGCTCGATATTCCCACAGGAAACTGACCCGCGGGTTTACGCGGTCGTGCCTGGTAGTTTGAGATTGCAGTGCGTGCCTTTTAATTACAAGATAGAAGTGTAAGATGTGACAAGAGCATTAACATTACCACACTTAAAACAATCATCTGTCAACAGCTTTTTCCACTTAACTGCTTCACTGTATTACTGAAATTGAGAGTTGTTATTGTTGTTGTAGGGTGTTACAACCCTCTAGTCGTCAAGGCAATATGATTTAAGGAGAGATTTAAGACTTCTGAACTTAACCGCTAGGTAGCTTTGGTGCAGATGAACATCTCACCTCCCTGACCTTTTATGTAATTTCAATCTGTCTGCACAATCTTAATGAAATTACTAATCTCATGAAATTACTAATTTTGTTGGGTCTCTAACCACACACCTGCTATGATTCAGACTATGTGAGTCTTTGAGAGGTCCATCCACCCTTTGACATAAACATCAAAGATTCACAGAAGCTGCATGTGTGTGGCTGTGACAACCCCTTTCACTCCCTTTCACCTTGGGGTTTCCACGTATGCAAAACATTTGTGAGTACGGCAGCATTGCTAGACGGACACATTTCACTTCAAAGCAAAGAACTGAAAATGGTAGGCGTAAGCCACTGAATCTGACCATTGCAGGGGCACTGGCGGGTGAAGCCGCCTCCAGCTAATGTGATGCCAGTGATAGTGATTTCTGGCACTATAAGCAGACTGTCGGGTTTTTGAAATGCCACTGACCTTGTGCCTGCCAATGTGACCAACCTCCAAGGTCATATTGGAAATGACAAAATGCTGTCAATAGCAGAATCCCTACTCTGCTTTTTATAAATAGTCAGCATCCTTGTTGTTGTCCTTTGCCTCTCTACGTTTCTTGTGGAGAGTCTGAGTTTAAGGAAACAGAGAACTCTGTGGTCGTATTCCTGTGAAAAATGTTCATCAAAGCTAAAACTGTCAAGTCAGTAGGTCATAGGTAAAATACATAGGAAGATAATGCTCCTGTGCTTGGGGTGAGGAAGGAAAGCTCATATTCTCATGGTGATTGATATCTGAGGATTTGGTTGTTTGAGAGGTTTTATCCATTTATTTATCAGAGAAACCTGTAAGAAGAAATTATCCAAGATGGTCTTTTGCATAAAGGAAACAAAGCAACTCATCACTTGCAATGACAAGGCCTTCTGCTTCTTTTCTGTGCTTTTGTTAGATTTCTGTGCAAGTTCCTAGCACTTGTCAGCAAACCTCAAATATATCCTAAGTAGCAAAACGTTCGTTTGTGGACTATATCTTAATTATATACAACTATGTCAGTTTTTGGAGGCAGGGAAATCTAAGTACAGAGAAATAATCAATAGGACACTGGACAGTAATGAGGAACAGAACAACCACAAAATTGCTATCGCATTAGGAGTTTCTTGATTTAGGATCCCTGTGGTACATTACATTCTCAGTTCACTGAGCACATTTATTGCTTCTAGCAGAGGAAAAGAAACTGGAATTCTGGTTCTCAAGTTCCACAATCACAGTCCACGTCATTACTAGTATTTTTATTATTACTGCTGTTTCCTTTATTGGCCAGAGTTGATCCATTTTTGTTTCTAAGGAAAGGCCACTAGAACAGCGGGCCTTAGCCTATGACTTTGGATAATGTGATGTCTTCAATGTTCATGCTCAGAAGAAAACACCGACGCTGTGGTGCAGAGAAGAAAACATTGTCTGCCCTTTGTTACCACTTGATTATGAATTACTGATGTGGGGCATTGCATAGCCCATGGTACTGGGGACGGACATATGCCCAGTACCCTTATTCATAATCCTTGCATTTGATGTCAGATTTACAAACAAGATAGAAATCTGTTCATGTCAGCCAGATTCCCTATGCAAGGATATGTGGAAGCCACATTTGTAGAATATTAAATATGAAAAAAGCCATACATCTTTAAAGCTTGTAAGGGAGATACTCAGTGCCCTGTTTCCTACACAAAGTGTATGATTCTAGACAGACTTTTGTTGGCCAAACACAAAACAACACTTCAAGTGAACACAGTAAAAAATGTGGACCTGAAAACAAAGTGGATTTTCAAATGGAAAATGCTCTTTTTTGAAAACTGTCTGTCTTTTGTTGTGTTCCAAATTAAGCACTTTCAGCCAATACCCTGAAAGATTAAATACTTCTTGGCCAAAATGAATATAAAATCTATGAGTAGTTTCAAAATATATTATTCTAGCTTTTGCTTTTCTTCCTAGTCACTGAAAGATAGTCTCTTAAGAGACCTAGAAATAAAGTCCTCCTAGTTTTTATGCCGCATCACACGAAGTGGCACTGTAGCCCTTCTTTGCGGTGCCTTGCCAATGTAATTCAAGTTTCACGGGTAATTAGTTCTCCATGCCAACGAGTCCTTGAACTGCCTGTTATAATACTAGCAGCATAGAACCAACTAAAGATCCAAGTTTTCAGATTTTATCCCATGAAAGGTGAGTACAAACTATGAATTTGTACACCTGTGGAAAAAAAAAAGAATGACTGAAAGAAAAAAATTACATCCAGATGAGGAAGAAATAGTTTCTTTGGATTTCTATGGTTTCATTTATTTACTGGCTGTGTTTCAGTTGTCATAGGTATGTTCTATAGGAAAATATAATTTAAATTTTCCAATAGCATATGTAGAAGTTATGATCATCACTTGTTTACTTGGTTAGAGAAAAGCATTTTATAGTACCGTCTTGATTTCTGAACACTGCACAAGATATTTTAAGTTTACTTCCTGTGTGAATTTGAAAATGTCCTTTTTCATCTATTTCTCAAGACAAATTACAGTGTCTGTAGGGGCACTTGTAGACTACCAGCCAGTATCCAACACAAACATTTCAGCCTTGTCTTCCCTATCAAGCCTGTATTTCAACAGTTTTCTTGACTTCATTTCCTTCTTGGACTGGGAAACAGGCTGTAAGAGGACAAGTTGTGAAAGATCACCTTTTAATAAAGATTTGTCATAAGCAAAACTGAAATAGTTATGAGCAACAAAAGGTGGCATTACTGTGCTCTTGTGCAAGAACCATTCAACGAAACCTGGATCATTAATTTTATATGTGTAGATCAGTCCTGATATTTTCTTTATCCATCAAGGGGAAAAAAATAGAGTTAGAAAAGAAACTCTTCATGCTCTCTTTCCTAGAAAAGAATTGCCTAAGGTGGCCCTAACTTGCTAAAGCAAAAGGATTTTTTAAAAATTAATATAACCCAAAGAGGGTGAAATGAAGAATACTTGCTAATGTTCATTTGGATTAGCGTAAATTTTATTAGCACTGAGGTGTAATTGTCAGGAACTTGCAGTTTCGTACAGTGGGGGATTATTCAAACACATTGGTGCCAATGTTTGCTCAGTGCAGTCAGGATGACTGTGCTTTCTGGGTCAACATTGTCTGAAAAAGTTTGCTGTACGGTACAACTGAGGTAAGAAACTAAACATTGAGTCTCACTTCACGTAGCCTTTCGTGCTTTGTGAGGTGAGTCAAAGTTTTGCTATTTAAAGATCAGACATTTAGAGAAATTGTATTTTTGCTTTTGCACCAAGAGCATGTGGTATCTGGTGTCTGTCAGAAGGCTGACTTCTCCAATAACCCCGTTCTTCGGGGCTTTTGTCAGCTCTTATGTGACTTAGAACAAATGCATTGAAATTAAAGTATTTTTAAAAGCCAGTCCAGACCAATTACAGACTTCCAGTCTACTTATCTGAACATTGTGTAATCACCAACATGGCGTTTAACTTTATTGGCTTTGCAGTGCTCTAATGTTAGTTGGAGGCTGGACTGTTTGCTGGTGCAGAGACAATGAAAGACAGGATTCCTCTGCAACAGACACTTGGGTTTTCCTTTTAAAGACGTTCACACTCTTCTGGTGTAATTACAGCCTGCCAGAGTGAGGAGCATGAAACTGTTTAGCTTGCGAAGCTTAAAATAAAAGGTGTATGTGAAAACAAGAACACGATCCTTTTTCTAGCAGTCCAGCACCAAGTCCTATCCCCTCCCTCTCCTGTGGCTTCTTCCCCTTAAATTTAGAGCACCTTCCTAGTAACGCATTTTTAGGTGAGTGATGGGGCCCTTTTTGTCTTCTGTGTTGCTCTCATTAAATTATTTCTGCTCTTTAACCTGTTTGTAGTTAATGTTGCGTGTCTGAGTGTGAAGTCTCAGGTGTGGGTGCACCGATCTCCTCGTGAATTATGCTCCAGTCTAATTATATCATGTGCACCCCTGTTCCCATGCAGGCTTCCCCTTGGGCAGACCTCCTGAATCCTCCTAGGCTTGGTTTGGGGTTTTTTTACTGACTGATGTCACCGTGCTTTATCCATAGTCCCAAAATAAAACCAGAAGGAATGTATGTGGCAGGTCAATACCCTGGAGGGAGCAGGCACGACTCCGCGACTTCTTTCCCACCCCCTTCCTTTTTACCCCCAGATATCCCCTCCCTTCCCTTGTGTAACAGGATGGTTTTGCAGAGCTTCAGTCAGTAATGCCAAAAATGTTAAAGTGTAAGTGGCTACCCATTCCTCCCCGGGCCAATCAGTCATTTTCAGTCACAGGTTTAAATCTGCTGCAGCAAAGCCAAGCCTTTGTGCTTGCATCGGGGCTTACAAAAGCAAGGCTGGCTGACTGACAGGCACGGAGAGGGGGTTCTGATAATGCACTGAGCCGAGTCTGGAAGCGGAGTATCGAGGACAAGGCTGTGCCAGAGGTACTGTGCATTATGGATGAGGCACTCGGGGCTGTCGCTGATTGATTGAGGGACAGTTATGCTCTTTCACAATGCTGGGTAAGATCATCTGGGCTGTCACTTAATATGAGCTTTCTTGTCAGTGGGAAGATGACTTTTCACGATCCAACGTAGATTGCAAATGACAGCCTTGCTTTGCCCTCTGCTTTGCAAGGGTTTCGTCGCTCATGCAGGTGAGTTAACCTAAAATAGCTTTACCGCTTGCCAGGTGCCATACGCTGGAATTAACTCCTATTCTCAGAATCTCAGGCTGACTTTAACTGTTGGAAAAGCACCTGCGTTTGATGACATAATATATTTGTCCTTTATCTCTGTCAGCCAAGGTTCCATCTAACCTCTGCATAGGTGCGGTGTTAAATTAAGGAGGTGAGCTGTGGGGAATGCAAATTTTTTTTACTCTTTTCTTTCAGGACAGAGAAAGAAGCTGTAACGAAAAATTCTGGAGACTTTGAAGCACAGCCACAGTGCTGAGGTCTTTGACTGACAAGGCTTCTGCTTTCTTCTTCTTACAGGGCTCCTCCTACAGATGTTCTGAACACGTCTGCATCCCAGCAATTTTTTACTGCGCCCAGGTACTGAATGTAAGGAACAAGCTGCATAAAAAGAAGCGTGGGGTGTAGGAGAAGGAGTGCTGTGAGGAGTATACCAGAAGTTGTGCCTATACAAAATGCAGGCAGTGACATGAATTTAAGCAGAAATTATTTGAGAAAGCGTAGTTGCAGAATGACCAAGTTTATTCTTAGAAAATGACAGAATAAAGCTCTTATTCAACAATGTGGCTAGTAATCATGTTAAATGGTATGTGTCAGGCTTGACTTCCCTAAGTGTCATCCTTTCACTGTGTGACTGGGAGTTTATTTATTGCTTGAACAGAATTTCTTTTCCTCCCTACAGGTCTTGAAAGCTAGAGCTCAGGCATTTCTGGATCAGTCTTTTCATTGAAATACTGGAACTACTATGAAGTTGTCTTGGTTTGCACTCATCTTGGCAGTGCTCAGCACTGAACTGCTAACAAGTCACTGTTCCACCGTCAAGTCCCCAAGGTTCAGAGGACGTGTGCAGCAGGAGCGAAAAAATATCAGACCGAATATCATCCTTGTACTCACAGATGATCAAGATGTGGAGCTAGGTGAGAAATAATTATTTGTTACTTCGTTTCGTCACGTGCCTTTCAGTAATTTCTGCCAAGCAGAAAGTACTTTAAATTCAGAGAAGGTACTAGTCCTGGAACAATATCAGAATGTGGGACAAGTTTGGAAAATGAGTTAACAAATATCATTTAACAGCATTCATCACATTTAATTACAGACTTCAGGAAATATATGCTTATCACAATCCTCCACGGAAGGCTTTAATCACCACCATAAAAGTATTTAATAATGAATGCAAGGATGTACAGGTCCTTGCATTTTGACTTGCATCAAAAGCCCTTTTTCACTTTGTAACTTTCTACAGCATTTAAAAACTTGAGCCTTATGAGGTGAACCTTTCCCTCAGTGCTGTATAGGTGAGTATCTGTATTCTCCGCATATTTGTCATATGCATGTATGTCATCTGACATGTTTATGCACACAGACAAACTGGTCTGGTTTCAGGACATAAGCTTAAAATTTCTATACATCGTTGAAGTGTTTAAAAGTCATCTGCTTTAGAACTATGCTGTATGTATAAAAATAGGATAGTTTTGCTTTTGCAAGTATACTAAATATCTGAGCACAACCTGGACATACCAGCCAGAAGTGATTTTCTCATATTTTTCTTAGGGTGGAAAAAGTTAAAACACTTGGATGATGTTCCAGGAGGCTTTTTAATGTTTTCCATTAAGTAAGTTAGAAAGATATTAATGGTAGTTATGCATATAACTGATTTTTTGGTTCACTGCCCAAAGTGAAAAATCAAGACAAGAAAGAGGATCATCTTAGGTTACCCCCAAGCAAATATTTTAGTTTTGGGGGTGGGAGGTAAGATCAAAAAGGTGAAAAAATGTCAAATCAATTTGAAATGAAATCTTGCATTCTTAGTGTTTTTTAATGAAAGACATGTTTTTAATAAAAGTATAGTGGATTTCTAAACAAAATGCCATATGACAATGAAAAGTCAAAATGCTTCATGCCAGAAAACTTGTAACAAAATAGCTCATTTGTTCTAAAATCACATACTTTCAGCCCTAAAGTTGTAGACCAAAAATGGTCAAGATCTAAAAGCAATTCTTTAGTTGCTGGCATTTTTGTATTTGTCATGATGCAATAATAATTTACACAGTCCTTCAGGGTTGTGAGAACATAGTTAAGAAACTCTATTTTGTGACTGAGAGTTAGTGCTTTTATGCTGCAGAGCCCAGGCCTTTAGATCTGAGCACATCTTATCTTCCTGATTTCTCACTTCTTCAAATGTCTGCTCTGTTTAGCTGTGCTGCATAATGAATGGTTGTTCCTGGCTCTATTTTTGGCCTAAAATACAGCTATTACAATAGGAATGCATTTCTTCTTGATAGAATCATTCTGAAAATTTTGTTAAAAGGGTCAAGTCATGTCTTGCTTCTAGTGGTCTGAAAAAGCCTGCTAGCCTGCTTTCTCCGGGGCGCTGGGGAAGGTAGGTCAGGAGACACACGTCTCTGAACAATGTTACCGACTTGCTGTCTTCAATCCTGCAAGAAGGTTTGCAAGTGGTGAAAGAGCAGGAAGGATGTGGCGAGTCACTTTGTTCGTACTGTGGAGCTCCTCTCTTTGTAAACCGCTCTGGATGTTCACAGGGTGCTCTGGCTCCTATTAGCAAGCAGTTGAGCAACAGCCTGGATGCGTATGCATTC
>NW_009258952.1:6708383-6769207 GCF_000687185.1 Egretta garzetta | reverse complement strand
TCCTGCTGCACTGAATGAAGACACAGGTTTCCCCTTTTCATAGATCATTTCACAGGAAACAGGACTCAGCCCCAAGACTTGCTATACTGCATTATTCGCACTTCTAGTAATAAATCATTCTGCTTATCTGAAAAGTAAAGCCATACTGGTTTCCATGTGTGAATTATCCCCTCGCCCTTCAGTGATTCTTGAGAAAAATCTTAAGTTTCCCAAAGGTCAATGGGAAGTAACACTTTCTGCCACAAACAGAAAAAACCTTAGGCATTGCTATCCAAAAATCACAAGACTGAAAGTATGGCTTATTTGCTATCGTATTCCCAGCACGAACATTTCTAAAAGCTCTTCTAAATGAATGCTTGAACATAAAAGCATATAAGGAGCTTTATAGGCTTCATTGGGGAAGAATTTGTCTCCAGAGCATGTATAAGCATTGAACCAAAATATTCAGCTGCCTGAGTGCAAATGGTATACAGGGGAGTTTTCCAAAGTAGAATTTGCAAGAGGCAGGGAGCTTGCATTTAGTTAGTGCTCAAAGCAGAGGAGTATGTACATCTTCTTATTGATCTGCACCACCCCTCTGGGTTTTGCATTCTGAAGGCAAAGAAGTTCAGCAGAGCTGATGCCTCATTCAACTTATCAGATAAGCCCCACAAACTGCTCCACAATTCCTGTCGGTTCCTGTCTATGCTGGGAGGAATGTGGCACAGAGAAAGGACATTACTGGTCAGCTGGTGGATGGCAACTTAAGTCGTATAAAGCAGCCTGGCTCACAGCTCTTGAAGAAACTCAGCAAATACTTGGGTCCAGAAGCTGAGAAATGGCTGGTTAAATTGTGCCTCTGTGCCCTTTCTTTCCCCCACCAAGATCCTGAGGGTAGAGAAATAACTGCCCAACACCAAGGCAAATGGGCATCTTGCTCGAGGCAAAGGGCCAACTCCCTGAACACAGAAGTGCCCAGGACTACTGCCGCCCTGCAGACCCCATGCTGCTGCTCCCCAGGGCAGAGGCCCCAGCTCCCACTAGGGTCAGGTCTGTACTCTCTTCAGGCATTAGTACAGGTATTTCCAACTTTCTGCTCACCCTCTAGTCTCTTCTCCTGTCCTCCAGATTCTCTATCACTTGCACACATCGATACCTCAAACCATGACCCCTCAATCACTCTGATAATCCTCACTGTGCATAGTATCTTGCATAATGTCAGAAAGGAGTAAAAATAAATGAATATGCTGGTAGTTCCAGTGTTTCTAACCCAGAGCCCTTTGAGATGTCAGAGAAGTGGGAAAAGATTAAAAAAAAAAGAGGGAAAAATCCATCGAGACAAATACTTTTTTCTGTACCTTGTTTACAGCCTAATGTACTACTCAGTGGAATTCATATAAACCATCCACTGAGTGAAGGGTGGGTGAAGGGATCACAACATCATCTCAATGCATCATGTCAGGTATAATTTGCCTGGTTTGCTTTCCATCTTCACCAGAATTTTCAAAGCACTTAACAACACAAGCTGAAAAAATGGGAGTATGTGCTGAGATTTGACAAAGTCCGTCACCTTCCTGGGGCCTTGCATATACTCCAAATTTAAAGACAAGGTGGCTCTAGCCTTCCCTTTGTAGCGTTGTCTACCTGTGTTACACCTGGATGAAAATCCACTGCAACTTTAAGACTTGTTATGAAACCTTGGTTACCAAACATATTTCTTGATATATAGAATAGACTGAGAGGTGACACTGAATTTCTTGCCTGAAAAAACTTGCTAACTTCTGTCTCCAAAGTGGCTGTTCCCAGTTATCTGGTTCCCCTCAGGTGCTCCCCAATCGGTCATGTAGAACGCGAGCGTCCTGCTGTCAGGCAGCGCCTGAGTACGTGTGCCCTGAAGACTGTGGGCCAGATGGTAAGGAGCACAAGCTGTGAGGAGAGCTACAGACAGCAAGGGATTATAACTTATATCAGCAAGTTTTATCTCTTACTTATGTTTTGTTTTCCAAATGAGGAAGTCTCACCTGCTTTGAAGTGCCTATTCCAGAATTTCCAGAGGGGCTAAATCTATTATCAGTGTCAGTAAGTGCATACCTGGAGGAAAAACTTACTCATAAACAGCAGGTTTGCAAGAGCAGAGGGCTGACCAAGCAGAGGTATGAGGAAGCTCTCTAATAGTTACTCATTTATAATGCATGGAGGCATGAAAGTGCACATCAGCTCTGCTGCTGTTGCTGTGCATTAGTGTACCTGAACTGAGCACTTTCCATCTAAGGACCTGCAAGCACTTTTCAGCTGAGCTCTCAGTAATAAACTGTGACATCTCAAAAATGGGAGAGCTACGGCAAAACCAAACTAAACCAAAACAAAAACTAAAAGGAAAAAGCCAGCCTAGGGTCCGAGATAAAGACATGTAGAGTGAGGATGACCTCTCATTTAACTTTTACTCAACAACTGAGTGAAGTGCTCCCACTCATACAAATGGAGACCTTTTGTGTTCAGGGACCTCTCAGTTACTCTCTTACTTCTCCGTATCTCTAAACCCATGGGGTCTGTCTATATTGAGTTCAGGAAAGCAAGAATGCAGATGCTCTGCATTTCGAAAAGAGGGACTGTAAAAGAGGACGAGTCCAAAATGATGGTGACTTATATGCAGGGTATTAAACGTATCCTTAAAGACACAGATGTTGGCACTGCACCAGGAGATGCTGAAGAGCTGCCTGCCTCTGCCTTCTTTTAATCCAACAATTTTGATGCAAAACATTTCTTAGTCAGCACTGACTTCTTAGCCGGCCAAAAACCAGAGCATGCTTAAATTTAACTAGTAACATAATTTGTAAGATTTTACTTCTTACACTTCAAGTTGAGTCTCCTTGGCAGTTTTGTGGTTTTACAGACATGTCTTTCATGTTTAAAAAAATACTTTTTAAATTTGATTTTCAAGTGACACAAACAAAACCACCGAGAAAAACTCTTATTTTATCAGTGGAATCAGTGAATTTAAATTTAAGCCCGCTGCTGTCAACTGTGCAAAATGACTTGAAATTACAAAGGAAAAAAGAAAGTAGAATTCCAGAAACCTCTTTTTACCATCAAAATTGTGCAAGTATTACAACGCACAAACTTGTTTCCTGGACACATACTGCCATATCTACAGTTCACCCTCACCCTTCGGTCTCTGCTCTGTTGGATAACAGAAAGAGCAAAGTTTGATAGCTGTCAGCAAATACTGACAGACCCTATCAGGAGCTGCTCAGTCTTTCTGCAATCTGGAATCTGCAAGCCCTGCCTGTCTCACCTTGTTGGTCATGAACGTGTTTTGAAGGATGCAAAAAATGTCTTTGTTCTTTAAACTGGACCAATACAGTTTCTTCAGAAAGGTGCTGAATTTTGCCAATATTTTTTGCATACAGATTCATCCCCAAAAGCTGTTTATGAGCACAGTGCTTCCATATCAGAGCCAGACATGCTGATCCTGTGTCCAGAAAAACTGTCCTCCAGAAAAATTACTACCAAATTCTCTCTCTCTTCTCCCCTATCTCTCACTCCCTCCCTTACCTTCTTCCTCTCTCTCATTCTCTCTTGCTGATTATCTGATAAAATTGAAAGAATTGTAAGAAATTATTGGTAATCTCAGAATTCTACATATTTTACTGGCACGTTGACTAATGATGTAGTCTGTGTAACATACTGTTTTCCCGCAGCAGTGTTTGAAGAACTATTGATCTATAAATTTGATACAGCTCTAAAGCTTTAGCATGGTATTTCTAGATTAGTCTGTATTTTAATTTCATTTTGAAACCTGAGAAAAATGTATTTCTGGAATCCTGAAAAATATTTTTGGTGCTATAATAAAAATCTTTTCTCTGAAGATTACCCAAGCTATGGAGCAGTACAGATTGATGTCCAAACGCAGGCTAATCACTGATACTTTATTTTAATGGCATAGAAGCAACCGATATATTCTATTTTTTGCAGCACAGTGATGATCAGTACCTCTTATTGCAGGGTCCTTACAAGTGATGAATAAAACCAGAAGGATTATGGAGAATGGAGGGGCTTCTTTTATCAATGCATTTGTAACCACCCCGATGTGCTGCCCATCACGTTCCTCCATGCTGACTGGGAAGTATGTGCACAACCACAACATATACACCAACAACGAAAACTGCTCTTCTCCCTCATGGCAGGCTACTCACGAGCCACGTACCTTCGCCGTGTATCTCAATAACACTGGGTATAGAACAGGTAAGACACAAACCAACAGTAGTTCTTTGTTTAAAACGAAGATGACGGGTGTTCGGCAACGGGTCTCGAATCACTGCCTAAAACGAAGTCGCTATTGGGTTTACAAAGTAGAGGTTTAGTGTTATGGAGGGGGAGGGTAGTACTGCCTGCTGGTCCAGATCCGCAGCTAACAGCCACATAAAGAAACTCGCTTGTAATGGAGCAGCATATTTTCACGTTTGGATATCCCAGGTGGGAAATAAGTTGTTGGGCAGTTACACCTAGTGCGAAAGAGGTGCATTTTAGTGGCATTGTGGGTCTGAACTGGCAGTTTCAGACGTGATTATGGTCAGTATTATGGCCTGCTTGTGGACAGCTGCTAACAGTTATGGAAGAAGATGTCAGGGCCAGGCTGGGGACTGGTGCCAAAGACCTCACAGGAGCGAAGTGCCTGTCATGGGAGTGAAACAAGGTGAATGGTATAATTTAAACTTTGCCATGGAGCAATATTTCATTTGCATTTTCTGAAAAGGAATGGAAACATGCCTTTAAGAAGGATTGTTCTGCTGTGCACCAATAAGATTCGACAGTTTTCTTGTAAATTCCTGGTGGTTTTCCGTAGTCAGGAGATCCCTTTCCTGTCTACAAAGAACTCTTCTTATTCCTCCCGTCTGCGCTTCAGCTTGATGTAAAACCTGATTCATTTCTGCATCACTTATCCCCTAAGATTCAATCTGTAGACACGTTAGGCTCCAGTCTGACTTCCCCTTCGCAAGGTACAGGAGTTGTGCGAGGTCATCAGGGTGCAATTTGTCCAGAAGCGTCGTTCGACTACAAAGACTCCCCTTTACAGGACCAACAAGGCACAGATCTCGATGCCAACTGCGGCCCTTACAATGTAATTGGCAGCAAAGAAGTTTGTCTCTATCAGCAGCTTAGGCACAAGAACGGATCGCTTTCATAACATATAGCAGGCAAACATCTCCACGCTGTCTGCTTCTCCGAATTCTCATAAAGCTGCTGTATCCAATGCCTTAACTTTATCTGCCTGTTTGCCGTCTTTTCTTCACCACACAGACAGCTCACTCTTTTTTCTTCTGTATCTTTCTATCTGTAGTTCTAGAGAACTCCTGCATCCTGTTTAAAAAGCAAAAACAGACAATTATTTAACTTCTTTGGACTTGGTGTTGGCTCTGACACATGTACTGAACACTAGTACTTCAGCCTCTATTAAGGTGGTTTCAGTGAAGTTGCCGACTGAGTACAGCGCTGCTAAACCTAAGTAAGGGTCAGCATCAGGGCTCTGGAGGAGAAAAAGAGGGGAGAGACAAATGACACTCCTAGAAAAGGTGCTGAATTTGCCCTAAAATGTAAGCTTTGTCTCATGGCTTATGTCTCAGGAATCCTTTCTGCTTGATCTATGGCTGCTTCATGTGGGGCCTGGCTTTCCTGTCCTTAAAAATTTTACCATCATATTGATTTGTAATCTAGTACTTGCATAACTAAATGCCTCATGCCTAAACTGGAGAGCTCTGTCACTAGCCCTCTCTGTCCTTCTGGGGGTAAACACTCTGCTTTGGGTATATCTTCCTCACTGCCTTGTATTACAAAGGCATGGGGAGATGTCTACTAAATGCAGACTTGGCCCTATTAAGTAGAAAGGAAAAATGGGTCAAAGGAAAAGGAAAAAAATCCCTTTTTAAAGGCAGGCAGAGAGAACATCAGTCCTAAAACTGAGGGGTCAGGGTAGGTGAGTTTTAACAAGGGGCAGGAAGGTGAAAAAGGAAATGGAAACAAATGAAAATACTTGTACGAAACTCTGATTCTGACCAAGGCACATTGTTTGACCCTATAATAATGTGGCCCAAAGAATTTATCCATTTACTCCTTGTAAGATGAGCTTACCTTCTAATTACCGCACAATTATTTTTTGAAGTGGCAGCCTAATTAACAGCAGATCTTAGAATACATTTTTCAAGGACAGTGTTGCCTCATTAAAAAGTCATCAAAAGTCCACTAACCAACTAATAATCTACACTTCACAGCTAGAAAGTTTAGTAAAATTGTAATGGCTCAGGAATACCTGTGAGTCAAGAATAACGGAGAGTGAAAAAGAGGGAACCGGGGGGGAAAAGTGGCTACATGCCGCATAGACTAGTTGTGACTCTGCTGATATTGCAGACCCTGTGGGTATTTACCCTGTGCATTTCTATGTGTTTTGAGAGGAAATCAGTATCCCTCTCAGTGAGAAACTGAGGAGGAGAAAGAGCAATGAGTGACCCAAGGCCACTCACAGTTTGGTGACAGTCCTGATAAGGCACTGGTCCAGAGAGCTCCAGTCCAGATGAGACAATGTGCAACACCTCCAACTTGGGTCTCTGAACTGATGAGGATTTAGCTCTCACTTTTTGCATAGGATCAAATTATTATAGAAGTCAGTGGAAATAAAGGAGTGGGGGACTGTTTATATGATGTCCTTTACTTCTGTTCACTCCAAATAGTTTCCAACATCTGTAACTCATCCGCTGTCTAAACCTGACACAGCCTTAACTAAACCCTGTGTACTGCAGTTGGTCACATGTGGGCAGGCTGCTTATGAGGGCAGTCCTGCCGAAGCCACGAGGCCTCCGCGCAAGCACAGCAGGCCATTTAAAGAGAGGTCTGAATTGTGCTCTAATAAATTGCGGTCATAATTAGAGCTCACTAGGAAAACCTGGCAAAGAACAGAAAGTTTTTTTCTTTCCTTTTTCTATTTTATTCTGCTATTTCTGTTCTACTCTGATGTGACCTAATGGAGATGTTGCATTTCATGGAAACATCCTTTTTTTGAAGATTATACATCAGTGCTAAAACATAGGCAGGGACTGTGCTGGGTGCTAGCAGGGCAGACAATATTCAGAAACAACACTGCCAATTTGGCTCCTAATTTCCATTAAAAAAAAAACCCCAAACAATTAAGGATGTTTCAGTGTTTATGGTTTCCCTAACTCACAAGCATATGTTAATGCAGGAGTGAGTCAACTGCACAGCTTCCTGATTGCTGAAAGTCCACAAAATTGGTAATATTAAACTAGAATTTGTAGGAAATAGCAGGGAAGACACAGTAAATGGGTAGAAAGAGGAAAGAAAGCAACTCTGGAGAACTTCAGAGAAATGAGACATTTGTTTTAATTATATAGGCTCCAGCTGCTCATACTGGGGAGGAAAAAGGGTCAGTCTGAATCACTTTCAAATTTTGTGGAAATTGTGAGAAAAGCTTGCTAAGTTTTCTTTCATCTCATAGTTTTTAATGTCAGCAGACATCCCTTCAGCTATTTAGATTCAGAAATTTTATTTGTAAGATTATTAGATGCAGAAGTTCAAGATTTTGCTTTGCGCTTTCCAAAGCATTGGCTGGTGATTTGCTGTTCTTTCAGTCCTCCCTGAGGCACTGTTGGAGTCTCTTACTTTCTTTACCTTCTGCTGTTCTGTCCCAGCCCTATAGCACATAGCCTTGCCTCTCAGATACGCCCTTCGGCATTGTCAGTTCCCACTGCCATTCACCTACACAAATCCAAGGGAAAACTCCAGAAGCGCACTACCTCAGCCTTGGCTTCCTCCAGTAGAAAAGGGTTGAGCTACACCTTAATAATCGAGCAGTAGCTGAGCATTATCTTAGTATTCTAGAACAGAGAGCCATGACAACAGCACGGCCAATATCCAGGAGACATAAATGCAACAAGCATTTTATTGTTAAATAGTGTGTCACACTCTGTATACTGAGGGACTTTACGTTTTTACCAGCTGAAGTTTCATCCCTTTGCAAAATGAAGAGAAATGCGAGTTTAAAATTCCCACCCTGCCTTAACATGCGTATGCATTCAGAGCCCTCTCTGCTTAGTGTTACTTTATAAAATTATTGCCCTCTAATCCTCACTCCTCTTAGCCTTCACAGCCAGTGTAAGTGTGCAGGAGACAGCAGGAGTCTGCCCTGGCTCAGCGACCGCTGGCAGCCTCACAGCAACCTGCCAAACTCCGGACCAGGCTCTCCCCTTACGGAGTCCCCACCTGAAAGAGTCGAGATCACCAAATCAGGCAGTTATTTGCTTACATTTTTTAGATTTGTCTTTGGGAAGATGTACTTCCCAATATCTTATCTCTTGCTCAGAATTAGCAACCAATCAGAATAACATTCAGGATTCATGAACGCAAGTGTCCTGACAGCATTCTCAGCCTTCTGTGGGACAAAAATGGTGACAGCAAAGTCTTGAACGTTAATTTTTAAACGCTTGCATTTGTAAAACTCAAAACTCAGGAAGTGACTGGACATCAAGATGTCACTGTCTGGCATGTTTTGACATTAGTCACAGAATTCTGTGTAGTGATGAACAGGAACAGTCTCTTGCTTGACATCTAGTTAATATGTTCAACAGCTCACGTCAGCTTCTGATGCGTGTCGGTTGACATCTGTCACTTACGGGGACATTTCTTAGTGTAGTGACCAAAGAACTAACAAAATGCCGAGATGACAAAAGCCTGAAAGCTAAGGAGTATTTAAACTGTGCACCATTCCCTTCTGACACACGGGGACAAGTTAATCTTTCATAAAGGGAGCAAAAGCTATGCCTCCTGAAGGTGTGGGCAGGCAATACGTTTCCTCTGGAGGCAAAGCCAGTGCATTTCCTGTTCACAGCCTTACAGGACAATTCACAGCCAGCACTCGCTATTTTTAATCTGCATCGTTTCGGTGACCTAATTTGTATCCTGTCTCACGCACCCTTTCAAAACAGAGAGGGTGACAGAATATGATACAGGGGTGGGAATGAGTGAGCAGGGAATGAGTCCTGGTTTTCGGAATATTTCTAACATGAAAATAAAGAAAGAGAAAGAAAGAACTCCAAGCCTTCAGGTTCTTTCTTAATTGGTATAAAAGAGGCTGGGGAGCATCAAACATAATTTATCTTGTAAATATTTTAAATAGTTAAAAATATGCCAAACTTTTCAGAATAAAATTGCACTTTCAGTCAAACTGTGAAATGTATGAATAAAAATCAAATAAGTTGAATGTATTCAAATAGTCCACAAAAAGTGAAATGTAGAAGAGGAGAAAGGCTGAAAAGGATAACATGCAGGATTTTCTAGTTCTATGGTATCATGTGAAGTGAAACTTTTTTTGGTTTCTCTCCAGGACCTCGTCAAAAACCACAGCATGTTTGCCTACTTATGCTTAAAACAGAATTCTGTGCTATTAAATATTGCACAGAAAACCATGCACTAAAAAATTTTTAGCAAGTTTATGCATTCAAGTGCTTCATTTATGAAAATCTGGGTAGAACATTGTCTATGCAACTATTTCATCTCTCTAGTTCATGGGGCCAAATGATAGTCTTTACCTACATAATAGTGTATCGCTTTTTGGAGGGTGAAATTTCCTTGGTTTAAAAAGATAGACCAGTTCTACCCAGTGGCATCATGCCAGCATCCGCATCAGCAAGGATGGGGGTTTCAGATCCCCTCTGCAAAACTCTACTGCTTTCTTACCAAGTTACTAAGCAGAGTGGGTTTTTATCATATATGGGGGCTGGGGGTAGAAGCTATAGGGTTTCAGATGTCCGCTGAAAGGAAGGTACCAGTGAGGCTCAGGAGTCCTTTCAGGCATTGTTTTGTCCTCCCCACCATCCAAAAGCACTTCTGGCTCCCTTCACCCTACCCCAGTAGGCAGAGCAGCCTCCACTCTTCAGTTTCCTCACCCCAGTTTTCTGGCCCTGCAAGACCTCTCCTCGGCCTCTGCTCTGAGCCTGGTCTCCCCAGCCTGTCTGTCTGCAAGCCGTTCCCACCCTCTCTCCTGGGTCCCGTCAGTCCTTGACAGACACGTCCTGTTCCCACCGCTTACCGTTACCGATCCCCTTTCCCAGCCTGATCAGCAAATCTGGTCCTCCCACCCCTCCTGCCTTGTCAGTCAGCTTCTTTCTCCTTTCTGCATTCACTGACCATTTCCTTGGTTGACATTGCCAGTCCTGGGCCCCCAAGCCCCCACTGCTTTCCCCCCCTCTCAGCTCCTTTACTGGATCTCCTGCCATTCCCCAAACTGCTTGTCCTTCTCTGGTCACCTCCTGCCCTCTGCATTTCAATCAACTTTCTCCCACCTACTGACACCACTCAACAGGCAGACAGGGAATAAAGTCCCAAGGCACCCACATCTCCAGCACACACAAACTGCAGGGTTTTTTCCAAAACTGAGTAAACTTTGGACAGATTTTCATGAGGGTGATAAAAGATGCCTCCTTGACAGAGTCCATCATGTCTTTGTCAGAGTTCGTGCTCTCAGCACAGAGTATGGAAGTGCTATCAAACGAAAGCAGGCATAATTTTTTTCAGATGTTAAACGTAATTCCTTTTGCATTACTGCGGTTCTCAAATATGGCTACTGTTCGGGCTAAGAAGTTTCAAAAAATCCAGCCTGAGGCAGACATCCAGTGCAGAAAGTTTCGGTCCAAGTATAAGAAAGTAATAAGCAACTGAAAACAGGGTCTTATAATGAGAAGTGTCAGACAACATCAGTACTGGAAAGTGCTACCAGTTTGGCCCATAATACAGGCTTTGTTAAAGACATCACCCAGATGAACGATTGCTATATCAAGTTATAGGCTAATGCCTTTTGCAACTGCTGAGTTATAAAATCTTTAATGCTCTTTTTGGTTACAATGGTAAACCTGGCAGCAACGGGGAAAGACCCACAAAGCTGGAGAAAAAGTAGAAAACCTGAGGTTTTCTACTGCGGTTAACTTACAAGACCGGGAACTGCGAAATCGGAATAATATTCTTGGCAATGCCACAGGCTTCCTGCGTGACTTAGGTCTAGCTGAAGGTTAACCTCTTGGTGCCTCAGTTTCCTCACTGCATTTTTGGGGCAGCGCTTATTTCATTTCCTCGGCAGTGCTGGCATACCAACCTGGCCTTCTGCACTTTAATGACGTGATACACTAATCCTCTGTAATTTTTCAACAGAAGGGAAAAATCAAACTTCTCGGGTTTGAATCTGTCGCTTGCATAATGGGAAGAAAGCAAGGAGGAATTTACTGGAATAATCCGGAAGCTGCAGTTTTGTTGGGCGCTGTCCCCAGAAGCACAGAATCATTGTGTGTCAGCCCTGAAATGTCATATAAACAGTGCTTCGCAACTCCTGTAAATGGTTTCCTGACTTTGTTAAAGGAAGTGGGCTGTCTACTTAAAGCTCTTGTCTGGGTCACGGTGACTAAACCCTACTGCAGCGTGTCTTTTTAAAGGTGTGGGTTTGTTTTACATTGGAAACATTCCCATAAGCCTCAACAAATAACAAGGGCGTACAACATAATATACATCCTTTGATCCGTGGAAGTGCAGAGATGTCTCGCCAGGAGGTGTAGCCCAGTTCACCTGTATACTAATCCACTAATGCTGACAGGAGTTAGGGGACTAATTCTATTGTGTGATACTGTAAACATTAGTCATAAATGCTTGTAGAAAATACTGGGGAAAAATGTACTGAGAATTATGAGAATTTGCATCACATTCAGCTATAAATATCCTGGCTTCAAACTCCAGAGATCCCCTGGGTCAAATTCTCCTTCTCTTGCACCCATTGCAACTCCCGGATCTCTTGGTCCAGTTCAGGACTCATTAGCTAATTGCTAAAGGGAAAACAAAAACCCGTATGAAGGCATCTATTCCTATTAGGTACCAAACATGTATATTCTGCAGCTGCTCCTGAGACACCTAGATGTCTGTATAACTGTTCACCATGCCATGTGTTGCTTTTTGCATAAACTTAATTGAACATACATAGAATACAATTATTCTGATATACGAAGCTACTCTACATGTGATTAAAAAATAACAACGTGTCCTGGGAACAGTTAGCAAAACTGCCAGAATGCAGATAAACACTGTCTTATTAAAATGCAAAAATCAGCATTTATCTTTCCTGATATCCCTGTGGGGGCCATTACACGCAATAATGAAAAGATGTCCCTTGAAATGGCATTACTTTTTAATGAGGCTTTTACCCATTGAGTCATAATCTCCGTTTTATTAATTACAGGCAGAAATGGCTTCCTAAACCCTGTAGCTGCTGTGTGCAAGCGGCTTCTAAAGCTAAGCATTCCCGGTCAGTACTCAGACTTGGGCAATTCAGCAAGTGTAGGGCTACAGCTAAGTGAAGGATGTGGGTTGACTCTGCAAGCCAAGCATGTAAAGATCCAGCAAGGACATTTGCACATGACGGTGTCAGCTCCTGGGCAGTGCCACGACACGTTCCATAGCGCTTTAATTGTTTACAATCCTCTGGTTAACAAAAAACAACTCAGACACCCATTGTGATTACTTGCTGATTATTATCTGGCCCCATGGACACTACTGTGTTTTCCTTTTACTCTGGCACTTGTCTTCACTGAGAGTGTGAAGAGCCAGACACCAACCGCTGGCGCTGGGCTCCAGCTCTGACTCACTTGCCCTATCCTATACTCAGTGGTACTCCAAAAATCCCACGGTGAAGGGACTGAACGCTTGTGTTTCAGTAAAAGCCTGTCTTTTCCCTTCATCTGTCTAATTACTCATATCCTCCTGAGCTTTTGACCAACAAACCACTCTTGGTTAAAGCAATTTGGCAAATGTGATCCATTATCACGGCTACTGCTGCTTCTACTAGGATTCAGGGCTTCGCTGTACATTTGACATGGGAACTGCTTTCTTCTACAACAGGGGGAAACATCTATTTCTGCAAACTGTCACTCAAGGAGCTGCTTAAAACTTGACAGCTCTGAGATTATTTTTATGATAAAACACTAAATCATTGCCAACATGAAGGTGAATGGTTCAGGCTGTCAGTGTGAAGTCTCATAACATGTACCAAAATATGGGGTTCGGGGGGCCAAAGGGGAGCTAACAAAACATTATTAAAGCTGGAAAATTAAGTAATCTAAAGCAAGGAAATTCCAAAATGAATTGGCCCCCACTAGCTCCAAACCTCCCTTTCCTTTTCTAAATTCAGTTTTTCTTTTCTCCTCCTTATGCTCCAGGTAATTTCATCTCTGCATTTCATGCTGGTGACTTTCTCTCACGTAATGCCTGAATAACAAAAGAGAGAAGGAGAGGAAGAAGCTGACCGTTCTTCCTTTTAGTGCCAAAACTGAAACAGTGGGGACTTTCTCAGGTCTATAAAGGAACACCCTATGGTGACATTAAACTGAGAAGCTGAAGTTAAGCCTTTCCTGATCATCTGTGTGCTACGGTTTTTCAGAGCTTGGCCATTTTGAGATAGATTTTCATAGCCACCTCTGTTATTTACAAAGGCACTACATCAAAACCAACAGACACTACAACTTCTTAGAGAAAAGCTTGCCAATGATTTTTAAATGGGCAAACCCACTTGTTTTTCTCTAGCCTTTTTCTTGGAAATTGTTGAACTGTTTGGCTAAAATGTTCCATAGAGCAAAATGCAGCCTGAGTCAGATAGCATGGAAACTATCATCACGAACGACTGAAGTCTGGCAAGACTGTAAATAGCAGAGTTCAGGTCTCAGTATTAGTCAATCTTAATTATAGGTGGGGCTATCAAACCATCCTACATGATAAATTGGCATAACTTCCACTTCACATCTTGACAGCCTCTCATCTTTGTGGGAGGCAGGTTGGCAGTAGAGTCCTTTACAGATGAGCACAGCACACGGAGGTTCCCCAAGGTCATGCAGTAGCTGCCGGTGGATCTGGGATGGCATTCAGGAGGGCTGACCTCAGATCTCCCTTGTAACCACAGACTGTCCTTGATTTTGTTTGGCTCAGTAATGCTTCCTCTCCCTTGGTCACATCACTCTCGTATACTTTTCTTCACTGTTGTCTCTCTCTTACTTCTCTTCCCCTTCTTCTGTTTCCTTGGCTTCCCTTCCCACAGTATTTCAGCCTTTACCCTTACATTTTTCCTAGACGTCTGACTCTCTGAGAGTTTAACCCAATTTGGCTGCCTTAGAGGAGAGGTATGGTTTCCATTCCGGGAGACAACAGCGCTGGGCACATATTCCCTCCCCACGGCTACCCTCTTCACCTCAAGCTTCTTGACTTCTGGTTGGCCTCAGGAGAAAAAAGGAGAGCAGCTGGATTGCTTTCTAAGTGGCTGTGGGAGGAAGACCTGGAAGCCTGGTCTAGTGTCTGTAGGACTTGTTTATATGTCACATTCCACATGGTATAGGAAAGTAACATTATATATGACTGTAACCTCTGGTTAGTGACAGCTGGCAGTTATATGATCCAATTGCACCATATTTATGTTGCCTCAGGCAAGTTTTAATTATGAACATTTTGATTTTCCACCAGTTTTCCCAGGAAGTTCACCATGCCCACATCAGTCAGATCTGAATTATTTAAGCCCTTCCACAAATGTGCTTTTTTGGTTAGATTGAATGTGTCTAGGTTGAATGTGAGGTTTTCCAAAGTGATTTCATTTCCTAGCAGGAAACAAGTTTGGGGGTTTGACGTGTGTCCCGATGCCCAGCTGAGGAAGTGTCTCTGGGCAGCAGCTCTCCACGGGCAGGTCTGGCTGGCCAAGCTGGGGCCGGCAGCGAGGTCAGGGGCTGCATAGCACGAGGGGTGCGGTGAGGTGGGCAGCTATCGCCCAGAGGAGCTCTGTCCCTGGAAAGGGAGAGGTCTCTCATTCCTTCCTCTGCAGGGGTGTCTGATTTTGTGAGCACCAGGTGTACCTTTGTGCTGACTGATGGGGACACGGGCGACTGAACTGCTGGCACAGGGTACCCTCCAGGGGCCTGTAAACCTCAAGAACATTAAAAATGCAAACAGTGAAGTTCCTCAGACACCCCAGCAACTTGTTGGGACTGAGCCGAAGCTAAAAATTCCCTAAAAATCCAAGTTGCAGGCCCAGTCAGGTGTTTTGTCACCACACTTTCCAGGCAGTGGAAAACCAGGGCAGAGCCATCCAAACTGACTTTTTTATCCAAGCCAAAGACCATACACAAGCAGCTAAAGAGCTTCCATACCCATCTGTCCCTAGAAGCAACACGGCTACATTTGCCAGGGTACCCTGCCAGCGTTAATCCGCCCTCCCAGAGCCAGTTGGCCAGCTTTTGGTGTCTGTGTATCTTTGGCGCAAGCAATCCACAACTCCCAGATAGCTGGGAGCCCGCTGCATTGTGAGATTGTTTTGCTTTTTACTTCCTTCCAGAGGAATTGGCAGGAGCACCTGCAAACCCTCCCCAGCCCAACGGCAAAGGCTGGAAGTTTCAGTCTGAGTCAGTTCTGACTTGTCACCTGGAGCTAATGGAAAAAAAAACCTTAGTTTGGCAGGCCAGGTAGAGGTGGTTGACCTCCAAGTCTTTGTCTCTTTGCTAGTTTTGCCCTAGGGAAGCTGTGGTAGCAAAGCAGGGTGGGGATTCCCTCTTACTGTACCCGAACGTGGCCCAGCGGGACAGAGATCTGGACTTCCCAGAGCTTTTATCAAACCAGCAAACATAGCCAGGTTTCTAAGCCCAAACTTTCAAAAGTCAGAAGCTGAGCTCCAAAACATCACAGTACTTGCTTAAAACCACAAGGTGTTTCTCAGATGTTTCCTCTGGGCACTGAGTTTTTATTCCATTTTCAAGTGGAAACCAAGAGAAACATACTTATTCTAGAAAAAATAACCCCAAAATATTTCACGTGAGCACTAGATTCCAAAAGATTAAGAAGAAAACCTGAAGTCACGAAGGCTTTCAACTCTCATAAAAACACTGGAAATAACTTATTTTCATTTTAAAACCCACTAAGGTATAAAAGGAACATTTCTGATAAAGCAGCTCTGACTCATTCTAACACATTTTATCTTCATTCATGCATGCTTTTGACTCAGACTAAAAGACTTGGATTGCAAAGCCTCATGTGTGTGTGTGTGTGTTCTTTTTTTTTTTTACCTTCACAGCTTTTTTTGGGAAATACCTCAATGAATACAATGGCAGCTACATCCCTCCTGGGTGGAGAGAGTGGGTTGGATTAGTGAAGAACTCTCGCTTCTATAATTACACCATTTCTCGCAATGGTAACAAAGAGAAGCATGGATTTGATTATGCAAAGGTATTTTCCAGACACGTAAATGCTACATCATTAATCCATATAAAAATCACTTTTGGGGTAATTAATTAACCAGATAATTAATTAATTAACCAACTACAACCAAGAAATTGAGATGTCATTTTCTCTCCAGGGCACTGCAAATCAATTTCCATGTTAGAATATTAATTGCACAACAGAAGAGTTTCCAAGGGCTCCTCAGTGCAGCCTGGTGATTCCTCCCTCCCTCTCTCTGCTAGAAAGTGATGGTTCTGTGGCAGAAGCAAATAGTAAATAAAGGCCTTCCCCAAAGCTAGTTGTGCTCCTTGCACTACTGAACTTTAAAGTCAGCTTAGTGTTGTCAGTTGTTACCCACATAAGAACCCTTAGTTAATGCTGTTTTCCATTATACAGCACAAACACACATGCAAGAAAAGGCTGTGCGCCTGTGGTGTCAGACTCCGGATATGACTATGAGAATAGATAAGCATGAGAACATGGCCATTGGAAAACTTCAGAACTTGTTTGTGCTCTTGACAAAGTTTGGAAAGTATGCCAAGGTGACCTGCCCACTGCTGTGAAGTTTCTCGGAAAGGCTTAGGAGCACAGATCGCAGACTTTCCAGCCTGCGGAAAGCAATCTGGAATTTCCTCAGACTGTAGCTCACGGAAGATGATACAGATGTTGCAGCTGTGGTTTCTGACCCATGTAATGAGATTTTATTGGAAGCTCACGATGCCTGTTTCTGATTTCCCCACCCATAGAAATTACATGATACTAATTATATATTTGTATAGAGTAAAAAAAAAGAAAATCAAGAATATTGGTTAGTTGTACATTCCTTACACACCCTGTGTATATAGCTAGAATAAATAGGCAAATAAGAGGGGAGTGGGTGCTCTGGGAAAGCAGTCACAGAGGCATTTCACTTGAACAGGCCACAAAACCAGAAATTATCACAACACTGGTGCCTCGCGCTCATTACCCATGTTATACACCAAAAGGTCTTGCTTGCTGGCTCTTCCATACCCCTGCAAGGGCTGTAGCAGCCAGGGCTACCGTGCGTGCTCCGAGCGTGCTACAGGAGAGGGGAAGGGGCAGCGGGGACAGGGAGCCAGCGAGCGAGGAGGTCACAGCTGATTGGCTTGTCCTAGCCCTGACATGCGACACAGACCTTGTCCCTCAGGCTCTGCTTTTGCAGCTGTTCAGGGCCTCGAATCCACAACATATGATTAGTCATGCCTGGAAGTGCCTGAAATTACAAACATTGTCTCAGCACTTTCTCAATGAAGCTCGCACTTAGACCTCCAGGCCAACAGTGAATGCTCCAAGGTGGCAGGTGGTTTAATTTAAGTTTTCATCTTTTTTTTCTTTCTTAGTTCCATTTCCTCCCTTCCCCTTGTAGGCTTCCATTTGCCACCTTGGCTGTGGGTTAAGCCAGTTTATTAGCGAGTCACAACCTTAATCTCAGCAGCTGCACTGCTTAAAGTTGCACAATTAAATGAACAGAGCCTGCAGGAATTCAACTGCTCCCTGCATTCACATTTGCAATTTCTTTGATAAAGATTTTTGCAATCTGTTGCCTGTTGTAGCTTTCTTCCACTTTGTAGATATGCAAAAGTACACTCTGAACAAAGAGCATGCAAGAAATGTTTATGTAAACAAACCCCCAATATTAATAGTCAATGATTTCTTGCAGTTAGGAGCCATTATCTTGTGAAAGTGTTTTATCAGTGAAATTTAAGAAACATCTTTGCCAATATAGTCTGTCATTTTAAATGTTACTTAGCATTATATTACAAAATCTAGTAATCGTATTTACTTAATACCTTCTGTTGTATCTGATTTGCAAAATACTGTCTCATTTTATGTGGCCTTGGCTGCTTCAGAAAGTAATTACTGTTCGGTCTCCCCTATGCCGCCTCGAATCATACATCTCTTTGATGGTATGTTTTTACTTCCTGATCCGAGCTTTAACGAGGACTTGAAAATAACATAATAACATGATAGTATGTGATCTAATTAATCATGCACTTTGTAACTTTTGCTTTGTGTTAATCGTATGTTCCAGGACTACTTCACAGACCTAATCACTAACGAGAGCATTAATTACTTCAGAATGTCTAAGAGGATATATCCCCATAGACCCGTAATGATGGTCATCAGCCACGCTGCACCCCATGGCCCCGAGGATTCAGCACCACAGTTCTCAGAGCTCTACCCCAACGCTTCACAGCATATGTAAGTCAAAATCGCACGCTGCCAGACCCACTCCTTCTATCTGCTTCTTGTGAGGTATTTCTTTATGGAGATGTTGTAGGGACAGAGAATTCAACCCACAGTAAGTGATGAATGTTTGCTTGTTTCTTTTGCCGTGCTTGCTCCTTTCGGGGAGGAGAGTGACAGCTCTGACCATTATTAAAACAGAGAGAAGCTCTTTTCCTCCTGGGAAGTTGTGGGAGATTAAAAGGTCAGTATTTGGCTTTGTAAGGGCAGCTTCTTACAATCCCCTGAAAATATGTAGACACAGGTCAGGATCTGTTGGAAAGATATTACTTCCTTCGTCTTCCTCTAAGATATGTGCTTCCTGGGCTCTAACTCACTGAATACACAGAGAGGAAAAACACCCTTTTGTAGCTTTTGAGTGCACCAGATTTGGTTATAGACTAGCTACTGGCCAGATCCTAAAAGAGCCTATTAGACTGCATTTTTAAATAACATGCTTAATCTTTTCTGGTTATTATACCATAATAAAAAAAAAGAACTCTTCACTTTCTTTCCAGAGCTGAGGCCAACTCCAGGTAAAAATCTGAGGATAGTCCTGAATTTAACAGTTTGCTTGACAACTTCAGTATTCTGGGTCCTTTTCTTCACTGTGGGTTGACAGGGAAGATTTCCATCGCCCTCCTGTCTACTATGGGCATGTGGACCACTCTTCCCATTTGTGCTTAAACAATGTCTTTGCACCTCCTTCCACACAGAAAAAAAAAACATAATAAAATATTTTAGCTGGGTTGTATTTGGCCTCTGAAAAGGAGGAGGAATCAGCTCACACCGTTGAAAAGCTCTGTGGTCTACAAATTGCATTTTGGGCACTCTGCAGTAGCTCACACGAATGGATGATTTTTGTAGTCACATTCACTAGTTCAAATTTGCAAGGAGTAGCAGTTACTGCATAAACTGCATGCATAAACTGATCGCTAGTTGGGGCCAGAAAAAGAATTGCTGTTCATGGCACATGGTTAAATATTTGTTAGTTTGTATTTTTTTTATCCTCTTATTGGTGGCTACTTCCTAGATATGCCACTTTCCCTGACCTTACATTCTTAACTATATTTTTCTTATCTTATGTTCTCAGTGATCCCACATTCCTGAGGCTAGTCTTTGCAAGTAATGTAAACCAGTCAGCAGTGTTTCATAGTTATTTAGATATTCAGGCTAATTCCTACCTGTATACAGAAATGATGAGATTGTGACTTTAGTTTGTAAATATTCACTTGAAAAGGGTTGTCAAGTAATTATCCTGAAGAATAATTATCACCTTTTTATGTGAAATAAGATAGACATGAACAAACAGAACTTGTCATATTGGGTTGTATGAAAGATCTTTCCAACTCAGTATATGGAATTATGTGCTTCAGCAGAAAGCAGCAGGGAATGCTTAGGGGGAAAAAAAAACAAGAGAGATTCCTTTTCCTTATTTTTACAGCTTCTGCAAATCACCAGTTCAGGTGAAACATCCAGGCCATTGTGCCCCATTTTCTTTGCATCAGTCTGATCTCTTTTCGAACTGCGGTGGTAGCCTCACCATCTTGTGGCAACAAGTTCCACAGTGTCACCCTGGTCACTGGGGACAAAAGACCACCTTTTCTTTCCTTCTAAACCTGGAACTTGCCCATGCCACCAGTGTCCCCTACTTCACATCCTGTGGGGAATATATCAAATTTACTGGACTACATCAAATCACTACAAACCACTACATCAAAAACTACAGCAAATTTAATGGACCTCTCCTGTGTCTTCTTTCAACCACCCCTTTTCATAGCAAGAGAGTTATATCTATTTGTTCTCACTCTGTTCAACAGATTGCTTCCCGTTTAGTGTCACAGATTGCCTGGCCTCAGGCAAGCCATCCTGTTTGCTGGGGGACCATCCATCATACAGGAGGTTAGGATTCAAACTGTTTCCGCTTAGCTGTGGGGACCGTGTCTGGAAGAAAAGCACTGAATCATTGTATCTCACCCTACCTCTCCTCAGGCCAAAGCAACTCATTTTAGGCTCTGTGCTCTCTGTCTTCTGACAAAAGAGTTCTTGTAGGAACTTGCATTGGTTTATCATGCTCCTGACACTTTTTGCTGCTTAGTGTTTTCAGCCTACTTGTTTTCTAGCTTGTGCTGCTAGAACCAATGGGCTTAGTTAGTTTCCAAAATTTTAACGACCTCTCCACCTTATACAGGTTGCATGTCACCTGCAAAGATCCTAGTTATCTATTTGCAGGCTTAGTGTCATTTGAGTGCTTGTGTAATTTAATTTTTATTTACATGGATTTGTGGGGTCTAAATAGAATCACAGAATCATAGAATCATAGAATCACAGAATCATAGAATGGTTTGGGCTGGAAGGGACCTTAAAGATCATCTAGTTCCAATCCCCCTGCTGTGAGCAGGGACACCTTCTACTACACCAGGTTGCTCAAAGCCCCATCCAACCTGGCCTTGAACACTTCCAGGGATGGGGCATCCACAGCTTCTCTGGGCAACCTATTCCAGTGCCTCACCACCCTCATAGTGAAGAATTTCTTCCTTATATCTAATCTAAATCTACCCTCTTTTGGCTTAAAGCCATTACCCCTTGTCCTATCACTACATGCCCCTGTCAAAAGTCCCTCTCCCTCTTTCTTGTAGGCCCCCCTTCAGATACTGGAAGGCTGCTATAAGGTCTCCCCGCAGCCTTCTCTTCTCCAGGCTGAAAAACCCCAACTCTCTCAGCCGGTCTTTATAGGAGAGGTGCTCCAGCCCTCTGATCATCTTTGCAGCCATCATCTGGACTCACTGCAACAGGTCCATGTCCTTCTTATACTGGAGGCCCCAGAGCTGACCTCAGTACTCCAGGTGGGGTCTTATGAGAGCAGAGTAGAGGTGCAGAATCACCTCTCTCAACCTTGCTGGCCACCCTGACTTTGATGCAGCCCAGCATACTGCACATTGCCAGGTCATGTTGAGATTCTCATCAACCAACACCTTGCTTTGCTAGGCTGCTTGTGAAATAGCCCAGAATATGAGCCTCAGCTGTGCTTCTTCTTGTCTTCTGGTGTTGTTGATTTCTTGGCAACCTTCTTGCAAAGAGCTTTTTCTCTAGTGACCTCGAGAGATCCTTGCTGGGTTGTTTTGTGTTTCTTACTGCACTGACTGACTGCATGTGTTAGAGTTCAGTCTGCAAACTAAGAAATGAGACAAACTGAAGATAAACTGCCAATCTGGGTGGCTGAAGCCTCCAAATAAGTGATTTCTCTAGCAAAAATATTAGCAACATGCTCAAAAAGTTATAAGAAGTTCAGTTCTCACAGAAATATTCAGTGCTCCCTGTGAAAACAGCACAAGAACAATAAAATCCCTCCTGCCAAGGTTTGTGTAATTTGAACATTTAACCCTTAGTTTTTCTTCCTTGGTGGTCAAGCACCATTTCAATCTCTTTCTCTCTGACCTTGGGTGACAGCCATCTGACCTTGGATTTTGTTTTTAAAAATGTAGTTGCTATATCATGTTACTGTAACGCCTACCTCCAACAAAGAAGGGAAAACAGGTCAAAAGCTGCTTGCTGGCTTTACAAGCTGAGATGGAAGGTTATACCTACAAACCAAGGATTAAGATAGCCTGTCAGCCACATGTGAGGGGAAGTTTTGCTTAAAAGGACAGTAGCTGAAGCAGGCCCTTAAATTATGTGTCATTTCTTTGCTCATAAAGTGCCTATCATTTGATTGAAGTACTGCCTTTACAAATTTTTTTTAAAAACACTAACCAGGAGTTTGTTTAGAAGTTTTCCACTTGTGTGAATGCAGAAGGGAGCAGCTACGACAGGAAATACTTCAGTTCAGGGAGAGTTCTGCCCTCAAATGTGAATGTCCATTGGTCTCATTTCCCCACTCAACAACAAGCAAAGAAGAAATCAAATGAAAGCAGTAGCAAAGTCCATAAGATTTATGAAAAAACCATCAAAGCCAAAAAGGAAAGGAAGAATTACATGCTGTCATTACCTTATAGTCCTGTCCTCCTCAGCACGAACAGCCTGCTGGAGTGGCATGAAAAATCTTACATTTTTCATGGACAAGAAAAGTAATGATGTGTACACTGTTTAATCATTAATTTTAAGTGATCCGTGTTAATAGTCATTAGCTCCAGTTTAACAGACTAGATCATACTGGAAGCAGCAGACCCTCTCTATTGTTTTTAAGCATCCATTCTCCCTCCCACCCTCCCGCCTCTCCTCTCCTTAAGACTTGTCCTATTTCTGACACCCTAAAAATATTTCTGAAAGTTTATGCTGGCTGCTATCACCATAATGAACAATATGTTTTCTGAAAATAAATCATACTAATGCATGAAGTTATTTCGGTAGAAGAAAATGGGACTGGAGAAGATGTACCAGATGAAAGCAATACATAGATTTTTGCTGTGGTAATGAACATCACCTGTTGGGGAGCAGGGTTGCTAGACCTTTGGAAATGCTGTTGTTAAGTACAAAGCTATGACACAAGAGATGGTTCCTTAGGTGTTCCTGGCAGCCGTTACAGGGGAATCTTGTTCCATCAGGCAGCTGAGCAGGAAAGCTCTGACTCAAAGGATGCTCTAATGAAAGCCTGAATTCTCAGTTATGCTCAGGGCCCCTGGCACTTTAACTTCCCTTTACTTTCCAGTGTGAACTAGTCTTAGGGGAACTGTGAATCAGACCTAAGCTGTTTATAAGCTGCGAAGTAAACAAACATTAGAAGCAAAAATCTGTGGGAGGCAGGTTTACTGAAGAATGTAAAAAATGGAAATCTGAAAAACTGCTGGTTGTGCTGAGTTAAAGATCCTTGGTTCGGCAGGAGGACTGACAACCAGATTTTATGGTTACCTGGGAGCAATCCTCTTACCAGGCTAAATATCTTAGGAGGAGCTGCTAGAAATGGTATTTGGAAAGAGATCAGAAATTTCCCAAAGGTAATGTAAGAAAAGGTAGATGATATGAAAGGTAGAGCTTTAAATTTCCATTTAAAGATAGTATGAAAGATGCTGAATGACGGTAGCAGTGTGTTTGCAGTAGTGAAGCATGAAGAGCAATGCTGTTGCCCTTCTGAATCCCCAGAGCAGTCTTAACTGCGAATCTGGGGTGTGAGCTGGATGCATTTGGGTGCCTCCTAGTCACTGAGGCTGTCTCAAACATCTGCCAGTGCCAGTGGTATTTCTTGTAGTGTGGACACTTACCCATCAGAGCAGTATCACACGTTTGCATCAGTAATAAATCTTGACATGTCAGTGTGTCCTGTCACGGCTGGCCTGAGGCCCACTTGGACTCCTGACTTAGAGAAAAATGATCAAAATCATCACGCACATCATTGCAAGTGTGACTTTAAACAGGACTAGAAGAAATAGCACGATATAGAAACGTGTAAGCTTCTAGTTACACAATTAAATTCTGCAGCAGCAGCAGCGAATAATTTTTCCTAAAATAAAAAGGTGTTATATTTAACGGGTAACAACTTTTTTTTTCTTTTTCATTCTGAAATATAGCAGTTGTGTTACAGTTCAGGAGTGAAACTTTCATACCTCACATCTCCAGACATAGAATATCCCTGGGTTTAAAAGATTCCCCTTTTAAAAGGCAGCAAAAATAGACCCAGAATGGTGAAATTCAACTTCATATTAATACCGACCATGCCACTTGTCACGGTCTTTTGACTTTTATGTTTGCCCAGAACCTAGGCTTCCTACTTTCCAAGAACAGTGACTAAATCTGGAAGTCTGCTTTCCCTGGAAACAAAGGATTTGCTTCCTTTGTTTATTTACTGTTTTCCTGAAGAAACATGACTGCTTATGCAATGTTTGCTAATCATATTTCAAAGAATAATATAGGTGTTAATTTTGTACAGAAAGTATTCTTTTTTCACAATGAGCTTTACCATAGGTATTATTTTAAATTGTTGTTGACTTTTATTTTTATGAAACAAAAATGTTCCTGGGGCATATAAGTACTGTATTATTTTCACTAACTGGAGGACTCCCAATCCAAACAGAAGATTAGCCAAACACTTCTGGGATAAAAACCCCAGAGAACTCTATGGAATTATTCGCAATCAAGATCTTTAGGCAATATTTTTGTGAACATAATTTTCTTTTGTTGGATAAATCAGGAGGTAATTAGGAGATTGTAAATAGAGACAAATGCAGATTTTTAGTACGAACAATTCAACAAATGTTTGTAAATGTGCTTGTTTCTTTCCATGTTTACCCATCTGAAATGGAAATGCATATATTTAGATCAAACTTTTAGAAAATAAATGTTAATTTAAAGTTGCACTGAATTCTGGAAGCCCTTACTAGTTACTTATGAGTTACTATTAGAAGATAGAGTAATTCATCTCTGAATGATCTGCTCTTTGAGGACTGCATTTCAATAGGTCCTCAAGTACAAGCTTCCATTGTTTTGAGTTGCTGGGTTTTTCATTTCTTGTCTAACTTGGAGTTATTGCAGTACTTTAGAAGCCAAATAAGATACATTCTCCCTTCTAAACTTCAAATTTAAATTTACAAATATAGTAAATATGTTGTTAGTAAGAGTAATTAAAATGTGTGATATGAACTGCTGAATGTTCATGTAACTGAAGGTTATTGAGGCCTTTTGGATTCAGGCCACAAAGCTGAATGCTAATATAATTCCTTTCCTCTCAACATAACTTTAAGTATCTATTTGAACTAGTGCTTCCAGATAAATAAATTATAGATTTCATGATGAATCTTTCTTCAAGGAGAAAAGTATACTAGTGCTTATAGATATTTAATCCTTCCATAACCTATAGAACTCTTTGTTATCACCACTGTGGGCTTTCTTGCTGCAGTTTAACAGTTGGTAAATAGACAGTGAATGCAATTTCCGTGATGTAGCGTGAATAAAATGACGCACATTGATGCAGAAACATTAAGTGCTAACAGTACTCGAATCACACAAGTCATCCCTTTCCTGATGAGACTTGCAACCTAAGGCTAGAGAAGACTAATACTAATTTACTTTTTCGGGTTTTTTCAAATGTGCACATAAAATGGGATGATTTCTCAATAAATTTATTCACATAGGTGAAGGATTAAGAAATCTCAGGGTGTCTTATTTTTCTCATTCTGAGAATGCATTTATGGGAGAGTGCCTGACAGGGTTCAGTGTCTGTTATTGTTAAGTATTTGGGATTTTTTTTGTTAGTTAAACTGAAGGTATCAGTTTGAAATGTTATGAACTTGACATCTGCCAGTGTCCTGCCCAGTGCCGAGAAGTCTCTGTGTAGTAAGTTCTGCATAGTATGTGTCGGACGAATGTAAGAGAGCAACTGAGTGATCTAGATTTTCCCAAGGTAGTATAGTCTACAAGGATAACAAATACTGTACCTTTTTAGTAGACTAATCATTAGCTCTCTCAATCCTTACCCTCTCTACAGATTTAATATTCATGTAGTATGTTGCTGGTCATTTTAGAACCAACCTACACGAAGGGGAGCACTTTTTCATGTTATCTATTTTTGTAGCATGTAAAATGAACTCTCAGTTAGTCTCCGGGCACACATTCAGAAGTCTAAGTGCTTTACTATTTGCCAACCAGCTAGCAAGAATGACCTTGAAATCAGAAACTGCTCCTTACTGCACTCTGGGGCAGCATCTGAGCTGTTCAGGGGCAGCCCAGCAGAGACTGACAGACAGGTGAGCAGTAGCTCCTTGCCAGACTTAGAGGTCATGGACAACCTGAGTACAATATGGGGTACCTGGCACTGTCTGCTGATTGTGGATCGACAACTGTCCTCAAGACAAGGTGACTGAGAAGAAGCAGTAGAAGACATGATACGTATTTGCAATCTTATATTACCAGTGCTAAGAGGAATCAAGGGAATGTAGATGTTGGTGTTACTTTACAGCAGTACTTGTCAATACAGAGCAAAGCCATTCCCAAAAATGGAATAATAGAAACAGTGACAGACTGTGCCATGATGACTTTCAAGGGCTTATAACAGTTGAACATTCAGTTGATATCTCCAACTGCCTCAAGAAAGAAATGTGATAAACAGTTAACACTGACAGGAAGAGCTCTGTCTGCTTGGAAAGGTTTTCAGAAATCCCGAGCATTCACCTTTCTTGTGTTTGTTTGTTTTACACAACAAAAAAAAAGGCTGACAGATCTGAGGGCAATGTCAGACCTTGTACCTGGCAAGCAGTGCCATTCTGGTGGATTTCTGCAAGGCACAGCAAACAGGGGCATGCAGGGAACATAGATGAGCTGTGGTTTTTGGATTCCTTTCTGTCTCTTCCCTAGTACTCTTTCTCCTCCACTTTGGACCCCTGTTTCACATTTCTCCATCAGCCACTGGCACTGGATATTTCACAGAAGTCGCTGTTCCTTGAATTGTCTGGGAGGAAAATTCTGCTCACTCTCTGCCTACTGCATTTCTCACCCAGAAAATTCAAAATGCATTTGGAAAGTGTCTGTGAAAGGTTTTAGCGGCCCTGCTAAACCCTTGAGTGCTGCTTTTTAAAGACTATCCATTATGTGGAGGAGGCTTCTGACAATGGCCTGGGAACACGAGACCTGAGCCTGCTTCAGCAGCTGGCTTTCCTTCCCGGCACAGCAGCAGGCCGTCACGGCTCTGCCGGCCGAGCGCGCCTCACAGCCACCTCATCCCTCCGTGGCGGGGGCACTCAGGAGCCTGCTGAAAAAAAAAAGCAGGGTTTTGCTGGAAAATGCTGATTAATCAAAACAGAGCTCTTCCATGGGAAAACACCTCGTTTGACAAACTTCCAAAGAAACGGGAGAGAAGTTTGCACTGGAAATAAGCTTCTTTTCTGTCAATGTGCCTAATAACTGATAGGTGACCGAAACTCCTAAGACTTGCTTCTTCAAGGTTTAGGGCTCCATCAGTCCATCTCCTAGGGCTGCTGGCTAGCCAACAACCTAGAGGACTGTGCTCCTGGGTTCAGTTGTATTAATTTTGTAGTAGTATAAACATTCCTTTAAAAAATTGGACTTCTACCATGGGAAATGTCAACATTTTTACTTTTTCACCTGAAATAAAAGAATTTCCAGCAGAAAAGGAATTTCACTTTATGTTCGTCTTTGCTAAGCTTTCCATACTTCTTAGGAATAAAGCACTCATGGAAAAGCTCACAAATCCTGAGCTAACATTGTCTCACTTCTGCTTTCCCTTGATGCTAATGGTTAAGTAGTTTAGTCAAAACTAGCTGTATGAACTTCTCAAATCCAACCTAAATTCTCAAAAATAGTCTCCAGTGAAAATGTGGGGTCTATTAATTTATTGCAACTGACTAGCAGGCCATTACCTTGTCCATTCAGCCAATTTTTAACCTCAGAATATATAGTTGATATATGTATCTGCTATACTGATACTATACTACGTACTATAGCTGATACAGTAAAAACAACCACTTCAGTAAAAGCAACAGCTTCCACCATTCTGTGATCACATAAAACCATGTCAAGAAAAATGAAAGCTAAATGAAGGACTAGTCAAAGGTGTGACTTTAAGTTACCAGTATACAATGTTCTGATATTGTTCAGTGCTACCTCTTATGAAAAGACAACTACACACAAACATTTCTGTGGGGAAAATGTACCTTTGGGTAATGCACATATTAAAATTACCAGTATCTATACTGTAAATTAATACTGAATTGAATTTTTGTTATAAACTGAAAGGAGAACCATAGGAATCAAATTAATCCAATCACACAACAGCATTTTTTAATTTGCTATTTATGTTTATTTTTCAAAGGTAATGCTGCAATACATGTATCATGCACTGCAGTGCATTAGAAATGGGGAAAAAATAAACCCCAAAAAACTTCATCAAAACAGCAAAGCCTAGATTCTGCAAGTGTTAGAGAAGGAAAGGAGTCATACATAGGAGAAACTGTTACGGGACATGGATTCTGTTTGGTTTCGCTTCACCTTTTATTTGTCACGTATGATAGGTGTAAAAACATGGTTGATGGAAAGCTTTTCTATTGTGCATAACTGTACAGCAAATTTACTTGGTATATTTTTTGCAGTACCTTTTCTTCAGAGAGAATACATCTGTGAACATATTCTTGTTTCTTACATGATATCCTTCAAAAATTCACTGGCTGTGGATAGAACACCTCTCTTAAATCTTTCCTTTGACATTTGTGCGAATTCTTAATGCATCATTCTTTGCTTCAGTAGGACTCTGTGACATACTTCTTCTTAGTACTAGTATCGATAGCAGTATTAGTTCAATATTATTGTCATAGTTCATGTTATGCTGGTGATGCACTGTGCTTTGTATTCACATAAAGAAAAAAACCACCTCAACAGTATTTAGTGGATAAATAAATATTATTTCGGTATGGGCAGAATTTGCACATCTACCACATCATCAGACATCACCGGGACCTAGCTCAGGTGAGGGCCAAGGGCAAATGATGGAGACTGAATGTGGGTCTGGAGTCAGCAGTGCTGGTTGCAGCACTTTCTCATCTTCCTTCTTCAAGGCTACAGTGTGGCTTCATATCAGAGCTGTCCCTGTGCCCAGGCAGCCAGCCCCAGGCGTACTCAGGGTCCTGGCAATGCCTGCACTTGCCCTTGGTGATGGGGAGGAGAAAAAAGTCAGTGCTTTCGCACTTTGGGGCATCTTGAAAACTGCTAACACTGGTGTTACTCTTCTTATCTTAATACTGACTGCTAAATTTCTTTATTCCACAGGAAAATATCTTTGTTGTGAGTTTCAATGAACTTGTGCTAAAATAAAGGTAATTTTCCCACTGGAAGCATCAGGGCAATTTACATTAATACTAAGGGGAAGTATTCATCTTTGATCCTTGCCTTTCTTAATTTTTCTACCTATCTTTATGGGATGCATCATTCAGCTGAGCATTTTTAATGATTACAGATTTTTTTGAGAAAAAATCTTAACCTGTTTGGCGTATCCCAAATATTGCTCAGGAAGCAAGTAGTTAAAAAATGTTGAGGATGTAATGTATGAACCAATGAAGCTTGGAAACGACTGAAATGTTTGTGATATTTTACGTTAGAAATACCAGCTACTACATGGAATATGTGATTTAACTGTTTGTTGGCTATTCCTGTGTTAGAGTAGTTCCCACCTTCCTCTGATGCCTGTGATGCTGCACAACATTTCAGATCCTTTCTTTTCCTCCCAGCACTCCCAGCTATAACTATGCACCAAACATGGATAAGCACTGGATCATGCAGTACACAGGGCCCATGCTGCCTATCCACATGGAGTTTACAAACGTCTTGCAGCGCAAAAGACTTCAGACCCTGATGTCAGAGACTACTGTGAATACAATCTTATTAGTTGATTACAAAATTAAATGAATTCTTTCTTTACCTTCACCAACCACAGCCTGGGGAAAGCCCCTGGGCTACAAAGAATTACTCCACATATCCTCAGTAGAAATGAATTCTCTTTATGTTCTCTGCAACGTAGTGCCAAGCTCCTCACTTGCTTCTTTCAATTGCTGGGTGAATAAACTGATGATTTTTTAAAAGGGAAATGTCACTGGGCCTAATATAAAGCCCGGTATTTACAGAAAATGCATCACCTGCATGTACACATGGATAGACACAGGTGGACACATGACAACATCCACTCATTTCACACACTCCCTTCACAGTTGAGCCTTCAGCTGAAATCTGGGAATTGGCAAATCACAGAAATTCAGGTGTCAGTCTGCTAGTGTTTGCAGACATTAGACAACGCGGTGTACAGCTAATTGCAGGTAACATGATACATGAACTATTAGGTGTATTTTGCATGACTTTTTGTTCAAAAATCAAGTGCCATGACCAAAGATTTTCCCCCAGAGATATTTCTTAAACTTTAATAAAAATTTACAGCCTTTTCCCAAGCTCACAACTGTAAGGAATGAGAGAGTTGCAGACTAACACAGTAAATAACAGCTGAGTACCATTTGCCCTAAAGATGTAGCAGACATTTTTCCCAAGTTGTGTTTGAGTACACACTGACTTTTGAACATCCTAATGCAACCATATTATGCAACACATTTTGCTATTTTAATTTTCTGGACCTGTTTAATTTTCCCTTCTGTCAAATGTGAAATTGAACTGGTAAGTTGAATTTTTTAACAGCACAGTAAAGATGACATGTAAAAATGCCCATCCCCAGAATGTCTGTTTCAATGAACTCATTGATGTCATGTATGATTCTGTGTATTTAAGGGAGTAAAATGATAGTTATACATGGTTATGCGCAAACCATGTTTTGCTACATTTCATTCAGTATTTTTCCTATGCTGTGTTGCAGTTATACCAAATGCTTGCAGAGATGGGAGAACTGGAAAATACCTACATTATTTACACTGCTGACCATGGTTACCATATTGGACAGTTCGGACTGGTCAAGGGGAAGTCAATGCCATATGACTTTGATATTCGAGTTCCTTTCTTTATTCGTGGTCCAAGCGTAGAGCCGGGATCAGTGTACGTTCTCTTATGTCTCTAGCACAGTTGTTGAACCTAATGTAAAATGTTTCTAAGAGCATGTAATTATCACTCTGTCCAGTTTCATTTCATAAAGGATGCCCTATTATTGTAGAGCAATGACTCTTATAAAGAGGCACTTCTTTCATTTTGCATATTATTAATAAGTCATAATGCAGATTAGAAAGTTGTATAATGTGTAGTCCTGTAAGGTTTGGCTTTGGGTTTTGTTTTTAAAAAGTAGGCGCTCATCTTTACTGCTCACCTTCTGGGTTAGCAGAATGGATGGCGTCATGCCCTTATTGTCAACGAGACACTGCACCTCCTTGGTTTGTTGTGCTCAGCTTTTCCTTTGGGATGACGGTCTGCAGTACTGGCCTGTCATTCTCAGAACTGCAGCCTTCAAAGGGGATTTTCTAAACTTAGCTCTTCTGTAGAGCTTTACATCTTCAAAGCCCTGATAAACATTAATTACCATTCTATTTCCAAGAGAATGTAAAGACTTACATATTGAACACATGCCAACGATGACCTTTTCTGTTGATTTGCAGAGTGCCTCAGATAGTTCTCAATATTGATCTCGCTCCAACAATTCTGGATATAGCAGGTCTTGACACACCTCCGGATATGGATGGCAAATCTGTCCTAAAGCTTCTGGACTTGGAGAGACCAGGAAACAGGTGGGTCCCAGCATGTTGGGGTTTTTTTAGCCAATTCAGAAGCAAACATCTGAGTAAATCAACAGCTGCGTGGAAAAAGATTTTGTGAAAATGAGCTGTGTCATGGAACAACCACAGCTTTCACATTTGAAGAGTCTCTTAAATAGCACATCTATAAAATTGCAGGTATATGTAAGTGGAGAGGTGTTTTTTCAAAAATAAATTGTTAACACTAGCAGTGCTGTACATAGGTGCCAGCAGTAAATATTATTATTTTGCTTTCAGGTTTCGAACAAACAAGAAGACCAAAATTTGGCGTGACACATTTCTGGTGGAAAGAGGGTAATTATTAGGGGTGAGAGAGTTCTGGGAGAGCCTGCCTGCTGGGAACAGTCTCCTGTACACGCTTTCCTTTCTGCTCCCTCCTCTTGCTTTTTATGGTCAACAAAGTAGTAAATTTTGCAAGCAAACTTACAGGCCTGACTTGTTTGCTAGTTTCCCACCACTGGCTTTGCAAGCTGCTGTGCTCCCAAATCCCTGCCTCTGAAGAAGCTTGAAAGCATGTTTTTCTGGCCACTCTCCTAGCCTGTACCTCCTCTTTCTCTAACATTGTACTTGTGACCACTTATGTCATTATCTGACTCCTTTTCTTTCCAAATCTCTGCTTCAAATCCAGCTGTGCAGGATCCTCTTATCAACTATTTTGTATTTTCCATCACATCTTGGAAGCATTATTTTTGTTCTAGCTAAGAAAAGACTTATGTGTAAATGAGAATCATGACTGTAACTGCTCCTCTTTTCACTGATACCTCTTTACACCCTCTCACCTTGCCAATTACTGCTGTGAAAATTTTCTCTGAGTAAAAATTTTACAGCAATTTCCTTGTAGCCCTTTACGGCTTTACAGATTATGGAAATCTTGTGTGATGTAGTACAAACCAGTGCATATAAGACACATTGTAATATATAAGATATAGCAAAGCTAGTGCTGAATGAGTATGGAAGCCCTTTAGTCTCTTCGGTTCGGCTTTCCAGAGAGGCGAGTGTGCTTCAGCATGCTTTGCTTTGTGAAAGAACATGGTTTTATGTATGAATGGTGCTGAACTGTATCAGTTAGACATATTTCAGCAGCCCTTATTTCTTTTTGGGTAGTTTCCAGCAAATCACCCGAGCCTTGTTTTCACTACATGACCTACATTGAAGGTCAATAACAGAAATGTGGGGATCTTTTTTTTCCTGAGAAGACATTAAATCTTCAAGTAGCTTTGCTTTTCCAGTTAAATTCACCATCTCCAGAGTTTAGAATACTGAATCTAAAATACTCAACTTTACTTTTTTTAAAGCAAATTTCTACGCAAGAAGGAGGAACCCAACAAAAACACTCAGCAGTCTAATCAACTACCAAAATATGAAAGAGTAAAAGAATTATGCCAACAAGCAAGATACCAGACAGCCTGTGAACAACCAGGACAGGTAAGTTATAAACAACTGCAACCTTCTATGTGCCACAGGGAAATACCTATTTTCCACTATGAGTCAAAAGAATTTGAAGAATATGGCATTTGGAAGATAGCTGAAAGACCATTATTCTGAATATCTTTAGAGCAAAGAAACCCAGACACAAATTGCTCTAAGCAATGGTCCATTCTAAGGTGGTGGAGGGCTGGTCCTTAGTTTGCTGTCTCAGTACAGTCTTATGGTAAAACTCCCATGGTCAAATATAATATTAGATGACTACTTTTTCTTTGATTCAGCGTATTGCTAAATATGCAAGGTAATTCAATTATAATTATGAATAAGGGAGAGAACCTTTCTGAGCAGTGAAAGCTTGTACTCACTGGGCTAATTCAGAATTATTCAAGCAAACTGGTTAGTCCTATGGTTACATCTGACTTCATTTGCTGGGATGAACAACTGGGCAACACATTTGGTAATCATCATGCTTTATGATTTATTGAAACACCTTTAACGGAAGGGTCCCCTTGCTCAGAAATGCATGCTGTTTAAGGTCACTGTAAGGAATCAGACAGTGATACCCATACCCAGGCGTTACTTTTTCTTATAGAATCATAGAATCATACAATTGTTTAGGTTGGAAAAGACCTTTAAGATCTCATAGTCTTAATGACATAATGCCTTACTAATACAAAGGTCTAATTGCCTGCTCACAAAACCAGAAGTTGCTGCACCCCTGGCTTGTACGCTGACACCTGCAGCTCTGTTGTGTGCATACAGGGAGGGAGTTAAATTAAGAAAAAGTGAATCTGACTCCAAATATACCTACAGTAACACATGAAGATCAATTCACTGGGGAGATGTGGAAGGGAGCTGTATGGCCCAGGCAGCAGCTCGCACCCTCCCTGCCATCCTCCCCCTCCACCCCTGTCCCCACACACCTCCCCAGAGGAGTGTGAGGCGATTTCTCCCAGGCAGGCTCTTGTGTCTTTCCCTCAGATGTTTGCTCTCAGGCCGTTGCAGCCGGCCGTAGGCCTGGCACTGAGATACGGGTAAGCTGTTTTGAACGGGCACATAAAGCCTCACTGTGCTCTGCTTCCATCTGCAGCCACCCATGGCGCTTCACCCGGGGCAGGTGGAGCTCCGCACGACAAACTGGAGGGCACTGGGGGAGAGCTCGCTCACCTAAAGAAATGCTCCGTCCCTACTTTTACCCTTCTTGTTCATTAGAGCGTAGTGTAACAGTAAATCTCAGTTAATCCCAGATTGGACTGGAGTATGTTTTGGCTGGCACATCCTCGGTCATGTCCTCTGCCACAGCTCTCACCTCACACATGCTCCTTAAACGTGGCTGCTTTTGAAGAGTTATACACAATGTCATGGCCTCACCCAAGAGCAAAGTTTGCAGGAGTTCAAATGCTGCCATTTTAAACAGAGATTAAATTTGAAAAAGTGAACATTTTTATAAAAACTAAAGGAGATCAATGGAGTCATTTAGACTGTTAGACGCTAAAATGTTTAGTTTTAAAATACCAAAATATTTTCTTTGCAATTATTTCTTATATTTATTACCTCTTATGCCAAAAGCCAGGCTTGGAATAGCTTTACTTTTCCACATGTGAATAGAAAATGTTAAGTATCCTGACCAGATATCACAACTGAAGCAGTAGGAAACACTGCGCACAGCCATGTTCCCGGTCCACTGCAGTAGACTTGTCTTTCCATCCCATATTGCTGGATCCTGTTTGATCAAAGGGCGGAGGAGGAAGCCTTGATTCAGCAAGGAGCTTACAAGAGCAATGGTGTTTGATAGCAGCTCTCCCACCTACAAATTCCCATCAAGATCCTTTAAATGCAGGAGATATGTTGGCTCCACAGAGCCCATCCCTCGGGGCTGAATGAAGGACAGGGCTGAACTGACCTTTTTAAGACCAATTTTCAGGCATTGCCTGTATATAAATTATTTTCTTAAAAAAAGAGCCCAAAGTTGTCCCTGATACTTCTAACACCCTGAAGGCTTCTTGCAGGGATGCTGAAGTTAAACGTGCCTACAGAAACCTCCCATCAGGCAGAGCAAGGCCAGTTTCTTGGCCTGTATGCAGTGCTCGCAGGGAAGTCAATGTAGAATGGGAAGGGTGTGAATTTAAAGAGCGACACTGGAAATAACATGAACTTCAGCAAGGCATTGCAGTGTGAAATAAATGTCCGCAGAATTTTTTCCATGTAGAAAAGTTCTTAAAGAAACTTATGCCAGATGGTTTCCTATGTGCAGTATGAGGCATCATAGTTCAACATGAGGTTCTTCCAGCAGATTTCCCCTAGTCATTTTGCACCTCTTGGAAAAGAGAAAGAGGAAATATTGTTACAAGGGTCTTAACTTTGTTTTATCTTTTGAGATTAGTATCTTTCTTTAATTCAAATTCCATAGGTGCATATATAGAAAATCTTCATTTTAGTTAGGATGGTCTATAATACTTCCTACATTTACCCTAACCGATTGCAGTCAACGTCACTTAAATTAAAATCACCTTCACAGAATGAGTGATTGCTGACAGTTTGTTAAGTAATGAAATTACTGGTCTGTGGGAAGTTGCTGATAAATGTCTGAAACTAAGAATAAGCATTTGGTGAATTAATACACCAATGTACAGTCCAGTACATTTAGAGCTTGTTCTTCATTTTAATTTACTTTTGTCAATATCTAGTTCATTTGAAATGGAGAACGCAACTGGGGATTGAAAAAGAAGAAAATTTGGTTCTCCTGCATTAAAATGAGGTGTGATCCTGAGACCTGCTAGTTCCAAAATCTCCAAGGGTGTGGTACTCAGGAAAATAGTTGCTTCAGCCTATTTTCTATTTAATAAGTGACATCTAAACAAAAAAGAAAAAAGAAAGAAAGCAAGAAAAAAAAAAAGAAGCCGGCATAGTAAAGACTTTAATTAAAAGTTTGAAAATTTCAATTTTTTTTATGCCCAGTGTCTAGCCAAAAGTAGGTAACCATAAAAAAATGGGAAAAAAAGAAAATATTAAACATCTGTATAATTGCTATAATATTCCATAATTTCTAAATCTCTAAATTAGTTTGCCAAAAAGAAATAAGAAATTTAAACTACAGATTACATTTAGCTGCAAATCAGTTAAGGCTTATGGATTACCAAAAAAAAATTTTTCATTAAGAAAAAATAGCTATAAAATGCATATGCAAAATTAAGTTAAACTACTTTCACCATGATTTTTTTTTTATACACATTTTTTAGCACCATGGACAGATTACATCATTTTCATTGTGGTCCACCTTCCCCTTGCTATTATTTTCATAATCCCCTTCATGCGAGGACAGTTCCCAAAAGTTCACTCACCTCCTTGAGAACCTATCAACGAGATGTGCACAACTGCGTGGATATGTTCACTTTTGCGTTATGCTGAGCAAGTCATTAACTTGGGTCAGCATGGAGCCCTTTTCGGAGGAGAGGACTGTGCCTGCTGAGCTGCATTAGCAAGAGCACAGCTAAAAGGTCATGGGAAGCCATCACTCGCCTCTCCTTGGTGCTTGTGGGCTGCAGCTGGAGTGCTGCATTTGGGCTGGGCCCTCCATCAGCAGAGGGACATCGCTAAACTGGAGCAAGTCCAGTGGAGGACCCCAGAGATGGTCAGGAAGTACTGAGAAGGGGCGGAGGCTTGTTTAGCCAGGAGAGCAGAAGGCAAAGGGGGAATCTAATTGCTTCCTTCAAGTACTAATGGCTAGTTAGAGAGAAGACAGACCCAGGCTCTTCCTGGAGGTGCACAGCAAAACACCTATCAGCAACAGACAAGTTGCAGCAATGGAAAGTCTAACTAGGTGTGTGGAAAAAAATGTCATCATAAGACTGATTAAGCACTGGAGCCCAAAGAGGCTGTGGAAGGCCCATCCAGGGATACTTTTAAAACCTAGCAATGTTGTTCCTACTTTGAGGAGGAGGTTGGACTAAATGACCTCCAGATGTTCCTTCCCGCAATTCAATATACTCTTCATTTTTTGCTAGCTTAATACCTGGACTTGAGGCTTTCATGTTTTCTTCCTTCTCCTCAGCTTTGTAACTTGGGAAGTGCTGTTAACTTTGTCCATCTTGTGAGTTATGGGCCACCTGCCCATATCGTATTTGGATACAGACTAGATTTCGGCTCCCACCCTGACCCAGCTGTTGACCTGCCCTGACCCACAGCACAGCCAGTCCCATCACACTCAGGCTGGGTTCACTCCCCCTGCAAAGGGAGCTGCAGTGGGGTCAGCTCGCCGCTCAGCTTTGGGGCTTGGGATGGGGTAGAAGTTTCCTTTGCATTCCCTCCTTCACATCCCAGAGAGCGCTCGAGAAATTATGATGGGAACCAGAGGTTTCCTTTGTAGTTTATAAGCCAAATTTGTCACCAGTTTATGTGGTGTAACTTACTGAGGTCACCTGATTGGGCCCAGTTGGTTTAGTAGTGACTATTGACGGGGTTTAGCACTTAAATGGTTTGCAGGCTTTTTTTATATTTCATTGGTACATATTTCCCCTCTCAGCTTTACTGTAATAAGGTACACAGTACAGAAATATCTGTCCATCTGCAACATGTTGTTTTAAAATGGGAAACAATCAGTGCAAATTTTTAACTAAACTTTTTTAATTTTCCAACAGAGCAGAAGTAATAGCATGTGAACAAATGTTTCTCTGGATTAATACAACCTTATCATGACACAAATCTCCTCTCAGGTTTCCACTGAAATAACCTGAGTTGAGAATATATGTTAGTTCAGGAGGTTTAGAGGCAAGCTGCTCTTAAATCCTCTGGCAGGTTATTTTTGTTGAACTCAGTCCATCTTCTCGTCCATTAAATACTTCTGGATTCTTAGCAAATATCAAATAAAAGCACGTTAACTGTGTTTTCATTAATACTTTTTATTTCTCTCTTCCCTTACCTAAATGTGCAATTAATGAGTTAATTCATAAGTATTTATTCTTTTTCTCTCCACCAGTCTGAGTCATAGGAATTTACCTGAGGCATAATTTTGAATTCTGGGACTTAACACTTTTTCCCAGATAGCAGTTGCCTTTCGAGCTCTTGTGACTGATAGGCCAGGTGTCTCCAGTGTACTGTTCAATCCTTTATTTATAATTAGTATCAAATCCACAGCCAAACATGCATTTTTATCCTCTCACAATAATTACAAACCCCACAACCTTATTTTAAAATTTTCCCAAAAGAGGACACCTCCCTTCCCCCCCCCCCCCCCCGCCCCAAATTAGGACTGTGAAGCTTTGTGTTTAAAATCTCAGCTCTTAGGTTGGATGACTCAGCAACCAAACCCAGCCACAGGTCTGTTTATTTTATGGGCATACATCTCCTACCAGCTGCTCCACAATACCTGCCAGTCTGTGAACAGCAAAGGTCTGAAACTCCAACGAGCACTGACAGTGGGCAGAACGGAAAAATGCATCGTGCTGCCCGTGTTTGTATGGCACGCGTGCCCACGAACTCAAACCAAGCTAGACAGGTATCATGGTGTAGCAGCTAACCTTCCCTGTACCTTTTCTTCATGCACCTCAGCTTTAGAGATGCAGAATATTTTGTTTCTTTCTGAGGAACTGTATCCCAAAACTGCCCTAAAGAAATAATGTTCCGTTTGGAGAATATGCCTGATGACTGCACAGAGGTTTGAGTTAATTAGGTCTCAATGTATTTTACAGTGATTTAAGGCTTTACAGGTAGTCACTGGAGACATGTTGCTGAATCCAAGCATCAGCTCTGCGGTAAATGTGCAAGATTCTCCTGGCTCTGATCCAAAGAACATGTTATGTAGCCTGTACGTACTTATTTTTTACAGATTCTTCACCATTTAGAAATCTAGCATCAGAATTTGATTTTATTGTTCATATTTATCACATTAACATATCAGCATTCAGTCAAAAGCATGTCTATTTGTAATGCTAAAAGAACACTTGCCATCAGTCAGCTTACAGATAATATTGTAAAGGAAATTAGAATGGGTCTTATTAGGTGTAGTCTGGTTTGGCTCAAGTATCTATGTTCTCATAAAATAAATATCACAGACCATACATTTGTAGAGGTCAGCTTTATGACCAGCTGCAGAGTATGAATAAAAACACCTAAGCTGGTAAGAGCTGGCCAGAAGCGTCAGATGCCTGGCCAGCAACTGACAGCCAGACCCTGAGCACCCACTAAAACCCATCTAAAATTAAGATTTGGCATATAAACATCGCTGATGGATCCTTCCAGTTTCAGAACAGCATCCTGATGCTCGCAGGCATCAAAAGGCACTGGTGGTGAATGTGCAAGAGTACATTAACCTATTGCTATTCCATACACTGCCTCCCACCTCAGCACCTATTCAGAGAGAGTTTCTTCTGGCATTCCTAAAGCCAGGTGTTAGCAGCCCAGTCAGTGTAGGTTACTGCAAGACAGAAATTATTTTTCTTCATAGTAGCGACATTTGCTTGTGTTTAAAGCAGTGACAACTAAGCCCCTCAACCTGTTTTACCAGAACATTAATTTGAAGCTGGCTCTTCTTTGCCATCTGCCCATAGATACCATGTTTCCTTAGGGATAACTCAGCAGCGCATCTATATGCAGGCTTAACTGGAAGCATATGTGTTTGGGACCAGTCGCGTGCTTAAAACTGAGTGTGTACTTCAGTGCTTTCACGAACAGCTCTTGCAGCAATTGCTCTCTTTAGACCCCACGGAGTCATCCCTCATAACCAACAGCAGCATGCCTGCAACATAGCTGCTCAAGAATTCATAGGTATTGCCAGAAATTATGTTATCCCTTGTTAAAATACCACCCTGTTTATGAGTCAAAACCAAATATAAAGATAAGTTCCTTTATCTCTAAAAATAATCCTTCAAAACATGGCATTTCATATTTCAGCCTAAATATTTCACATTTCAGCCTAAATATTTAAGTTTCCTATTAAACAGAGGGCAGCTCTTCCCAGGTTTGACAATTCTTCAAATTTAAGCAATTCTTAATCTGAAGTACCAGCTCTATTCCGGATAAAATCAGAGATATTCCAGTCTGGGAACATCACTGGTTTCACCTCTTTCAACGCAGGACTATGTTCAACATTTTTACCACCATCTTATCAGTGCTCTCTGGCGGAAAGACTTTTTAGTGGAATGGCACGTTAAAAATGTTTAGACGGAAAACATAGATTATGCAACAGTCATGTTTAGCACTTTCTTGTAGTACTCCTTTAAGGTTCTCTTTTTGCGGAGTTTCCATTTTAAAGTATCTGGTGAAATACAGTATAAATTAAGTCCTCTGTAAATAAAATATATATGACCTAACAGTAACTGATTATTATTGGTATTGCTATTTATAACTGAAAGGGTGAATTTATCCTTTTCATTGGCTCCTATTTGTTTGCACCTGAGAGTGGACGTTTATTGGAGAATAACAGAAATCTGTTGATGTTGAGTTATAACTACAGACAAGCTAACAGATTTGGTAGAGAATGCTCTGGAGGTGAAATATTTGATGTCTCAACCTAAGTACCTACACTTCTAGAGCTGACAATGCAGTCCATGCATTTTTTAAAAACTGTTATAGTGAACTGCTATAGCTATGACACTTAAAATCAATCTTGTCTATATGTCAAGAATGCGAAACCTTATAGTCTGTAAACTTCCTAGGCTATTTTCTCTTTCTTCCACTCCTTAAACACTGCAAAGTAGCTCCAAACTGGCAATTTTCATAGTTATTTCTGTTATACAGTGATTCATTTCTTCATTCTTTTTTTCCTCCAGTTCTGTCCCTGTGTGTTTAACTGAATGTATTTCTGAAGCCTGTCATACTTTTCCCCCTATATTACATCACTTCTTATAGGACAAATTGCTTCCCTATCTATTGAACCACTGGCCGTTGAACTTCTCAGGAACACTTTCTCGGGGTGTTAAACTGTGTATAAATAACAGGTTTTGAGTATATTAGCGTCAGTAGACTCTGGAGCTGTGCATGATTCAGTAGAAGGTGGTCCAGATATGAGGAGTGGTGCAAAAATTGGGACCTGCCCTTATGGGTGGCGTCAACCCAGTTCTAAACTCAAGGAGGAGGTTTGTGTTCCACAAAAATGCAGCAGTTCCAAATTCCCTGAGCAAACCTGGTACACCATCTTTGTGAAACAGCTGCACTCGCATGCAGTGTTTGAATACTGCTGAGATATAACAACACAGATTAATATTTCCAGGCGCACTTAGGAGCCTCAGTCAGGACCCAAGTTCATGACTGCTCTGCGGGAATGCATAGAGGGCATGTCCTTAGCCCGTAAACATTTCTCAGTACTCAGGTCCAGTTCAGCAGAAATAAACTGCTGCTGTTCTGCACTATTTACCATAGCTAACTAATTACGGGGCAGTTCTCAATATGCTGTGTGACATGGCCTCTTTGAACAGCACAGAGAAAGCAAAACCAGAGCTCAGCTCTCATTGCGGTAGCACGCCCTAAACCAGACTCCCTTACCGGTGTTATCACACCAGATCCCCTGAGACTCACCCAGATCTGCTTACTGCCGGTAGAGGAAAGCAGTACACACATACAAAGCCCATGATGGTATTTTCATCTAACCTGTTTTCAAATTTAGGTCATGCCTTTCAAAACAGGGGAAAAAAAGGGAAATGAGATCGTGAGGACATGTTTAAATTCATGAAGTCTTCTTTTTCATGCCTTATCTTAACATTCCCGAGACTGAGCGATAATACTCAAAGTCAGTCATACATTACCAAAATGAAAAAGCACCTGTAAAAATGTTGTCACCGTGCTATATTTCCAGTTGCATGTTTTTCAGGGTTTCATAGCTTTGTGATAAAATCTGACAAGATATTTAACGCTGAAATGTCTACTGCAAATACCGGGTAATTACATTTCATAGAAACCTGTGGCTTGCCTACTCGTAAGACACCTTTCGGGAACTGTCTAATTAATTTCCCTTCTATATGGGGGGGTAGGAACTCTCTCAAGGCTGTCACATTCTGTTAACTAAACAAACTTGAAATCCTGCTTAAGTGGATATTTACAGTGCAGCACATCACGATGATTCATGCCGAATGTATATTTTTATGCCTTAATTACATTCAATAATGAAATAGACTTCCTTAATTTTAAGGCAGTGGCACAAACTGATTAATACCAGGAAACTGAGACCCAAGGTAGTTACCGAGTCACTTGATGTTGTCTTGCTCACGTAGCTCTAAGTTGCAAGTGGAGCCATGCCAGCGGAAAGCAAAGCCACCAAGTACAAACAATACCCTTTTAACCAGCCCATTTGCTCCCCTTTGCCTTTGAAATGACTTTATAAGGGCAAACTCTACCCCCAGATGAAAACTCATCATGCCAATGACATCACCCCTGCGGAAAAACTCCTGCTGCTGTCCTGCTGCAGCCTGGTGCTTGCCTCCCCACTGAGGAGCCCACACGTGTACTTATGTGTTTAAACTTCATGTTAGGCAGAGATTAAAGCAGCTCGAGCCCCCAGATGATGCTCAGTCCTTTTACCTGTCCTAAGCTGCCTCTGCAACTTGCTGCAAAGCCCCTCGCAGCGGGATAGTCCCAGCAGCTTTCAGGAGTGGGGTTTCAGGACTCTGCTGGTTGGGGGGTATTAAAGATCCTCATCCGCGTTTGCTTCCCCTCTGAAGTTAAACTGAGGCAGAAGGAAAACTGGAGGAGGAAAACTGGAGGTGGGGAGTTGTAGTGAGAGGGAAATAATTGCTGGAAGGGAGGTGATGAAATGAGATGAGAGAAGGAAAAGATGAGTCAATGGCAGGGAAAAAGTCTGACACAGGTTAAGTTTCACAACATGACTGAAACGATACAGCAGCTTGCTGCAGCCAAATGGCAGGGTCCTGCTTTTCCTCTCCCATTAGTTGTGTTTGTTTTTTTTTAATTCTGAGTTAGTCCTCTTTTCTCCTACTGAGGGAGAGAATAAATCAGCACAGGGGTCCCTGAGTCAGCCTGCAGCCAGAAGAAGGGGCTATCCCATATTCCTATGGCAACAGTGAATGGTTAGATCGGCTTAGGTGTCTTGTGAAACATCACCACGAGAAGGAAGATAAACATGGGGAAAATAAGAAAACATACACAAATTAAAATATAATGAAGACATACTTTGTATGTGCCAATATTTTTTTATTGATGGAGAAATGGGGACCCAGAAACCGAACCTAGTAGCCCTGGATTTCAAAGAATAGTTTGGTATTCATAGCGGGAAGGAAGGTAGAAAACAGAGGAGAAGAAGGGGCAGCCCATCAGTCAGAATCTTGTTTTACGTGCATTAATGCATTTTATAGATCTAAAGATGAGCAGGACCGTAATGACTTACTGCATAATGCATGCTCAGTGCCCGATTACACGGGCATGGGCAGGGATTCAGGAAAGTTAGCCTATAAATTCCATCTTAGAACTCTGAAGCATCTTTATAATGACACTTTTTGAAGTAAAATTAAAAAAGAAAAAAAAAAAAGAGTAACTGAATCCCATTTAATCCCTGTTTTAAATAGAGAACTATTATTGGCTTGTACTAGACACAGAGAGTCTTGTTTCAGTGTTAGTCATAATACTGTTAAATGTGATCTAAATGGCTATTGAAGCCACTCCTGGAACTTCTTGCTATAATTACTGTTAGACAAAGAGAACACTTATTTTACTTTAAAATGGTGCTTTTGAGACTCATTAAAACCCAGTGCCATATGTTTATAAACGTAACGGGTAACCAATAAACACAGGAAATACAGTGGTGCAGTCAGTTCTTATCCTGTAACAATCACCTCTTGCTGCGGGGGGAAGAGCACACGTGCCATCGCAGGAGAAAATCCTGCAAAGCGTTACAGTTCTCAGACACCTTTGCTGGTAGGAAGTCACCTTCTCGCTTGTAGGTTCGGGTGCACACTGAAAGTCTGGACACGAGTGTCATTTCTGGGGCGGCCATCAGATGCACGTAGGCCTATGGCCTTTTACAGATGGTTTACTGTCCTGGGGTCAGAGGCATGCCAACACACAGGCAAGGTCTCGGAGCGTGGGACCCATCTTTTAGCTCAGCCCACGTGTTAGGACAGAGAGTGCTCACGTGCTGCTGCGGTTCAGAGCCACATCACCTCAGGTTATCAAGTCAGCAGATCTGCCTGAGGCTTAGCTTGCTTTCTTCATTCTTCAGTCAGTTTGACAGCACCCCCAAACCAGTCCAGAGCAGTCATTAGTTAATGGAAGAGACTTAGAATCATAGAATCATAGAATCGTTTAGGTTGGAAAAGACCTTTAAGGTCATCAAGTCCAAGACTTACCAAAGCGTGTGTGCTCTGATATTAGTGCCCATCTCAAAAATTAAGTTGGACTCTCCATTAGGACAGCATTTAGCTGCCTTGCTATTATTAATGTGGCAAGAGAAAGTTACTCTATTCAGTCACAGGAACCAAAAAAGGACACATTACAGGGAAAATTAGCTGAAACTGCAACTAAGAAGTTCCAGTTATTGATAGCATTATTGAGTTTTGCTCTCTACACTATCCAGCCAAACTTAATTGCTTTGTATGCAAAGTCTGGCTGCTGTGGCTTAAGATGCGCAAGCGAACAAAACTCACTGGGTAACAGTCGTTTATAGTTGTATTCAAATTATAAATAAACATAGCTATTTCTAGATCTCCCTATTGTTATTTGGACTACAACCGACTTAAAATCTTCACAGGCTTCTTAGCTTGTGTAGGGTGCTAGGAGTGCCAGCTATAAGCCAGCAGCCATATAAGGCAAGCGCCGGGCATGGGCAAAGGAGCTCTGATCTGTCAGCAAATATCCATGTTTAAAAAAAAAAAAAAAAAAAATGACATTTAGCTTTTTTAAGACAGTTCGGTGTGGAAAGGAAATTAAAGCCCCAGTTGCTTTTTAATTTGAAATGTGAAGACAGTGGGATCCACTGGAAAAATCCACCTGGAGTCTTCCATCTGGTTCAGTGATGTTGATAATCAAGTCAGACAGATATTGTGCAGACAAGCTGGAAAAATTCTGTTTCCTCTCATTCTCCCACACTTGCTCTGATATTCAGCACGTGTACAACGCCTTTTACAGGTACACCTTCCAGGCTGCCTTTTTGTCTCCCCAGGTCTGGCACAAATCTCAAGACTTAGGTATCCAAAGGAGTTTACCCAAGCTAATTTATTTGTTTACTGTCCCTAAGGTTGCTCTCACCTGCTGGGTGTAGGGAGGGTGGCCGGGGGTATCGCGCTTTCAGGCTTCTCCCTTCTCATGTAAAACTTAAAGAAGCAGCAATGTTTGCAGGTCTGAGTGGCATGGTTTCCAGGGCCACGTCTTAGGGTGCAGGTCCTAACTCTGAGCACTGGTAAGGAAATAAATGACATATTGTTAGTGGTTTATGTATTTTTCTATACATCACATCCACAGTTTGTCCTTCTCTTTTCCAAGGAACCCTACAACTGAACCAGTTCTTCTTCATCTGTGGGGTTTTTTTTATTTTCCCCTGAATCATGTTAGAAATTCCAAGTCACAGAACAAAGAAACAAAGTTTGTTTTTTCAAAGAAAAAAAGAAGAGTTGGTGAAAACAGCCCTGACAGCTGTACTCTGCGGCTCAGTAAATTAAGACTTTCTACTTGCTCCTTTCAGAGATGTGTTTAGTCTAGATACTCTTGATTTATATATCTTTTTTTGGCTGGGTTGTATTTTTTTTATGCAGATTTGCAGTGATTTCATTCAAGCTTATGTTTGCCTAGCATGAGAGAGATGTTGAGAAGAATGTGAGTGAATTCAGTCCCTTAAAAAGTTTCCCTTCTCGGTCTGTTATTTAAGGGACTGCTTAATTTTTAAAGGAATTTGTCTGTCTTATTTTACAATCCACCTCAAAGTAGCAGAGGTTTGGAAGGCTGCTGGGAAATCATCTTCATTTCTCTCTCTCACAGAAGTGGCAGTGCACGGAGGATGCTTCTGGCAAACTTCGAATTCACAAGTGTAAGGTACCTGGTGACATACTTGCCATCAGAAAAAGGACCCGCAGCATCCACTCCAGGGGATACAGCGGTAAAGACAAAGACTGCAACTGTGGAGACACTGATTATCGAAACAGCAGGACCCAAAGGAAAAATCAAAGACAGTTCCTGAGAAACCCTAATGCACAAAGTAAGGGTTAGCTGATCTCTGGAACCGCTGAGGCAAAGAGCAGGGGGGAGACGGCGAGCAGAACACTGGTTTACCAGTATACTCTTGTTTTCACCTCCGAGTCTAATGAATATATCCCTAATTAGGCCGTCAGGCTCCACACAATGGCCTCTTTAATAACAATAACGACGATATTTATCCTTTGGATGACGGTGAGGAGTAGTCTCCAGGCCCCGCTCCCCCCCTGCCGTTTTGCTCGCCAAACTGGCCAGCGCAAGTGCTTCCTTGCACCGTTAGCGCTGAATTCCCACGCTGGCGGGTGGTAGCCCAAAGGCCGTTTTTAGATGGGGCACTGCAGTGCTGTGATTGCCGCTGTGGGGCTGAAATTCTGCTGGGCTGGCACATCCCGGCAAGTGGGTACCCAGGTCCCCGCAGGGACACGCGTGAGATTGCAGTGTCCCCTAGTGGAGCGTGGGCTGAAGGGAATGCACAAGGGGATTCTAGGACAGCAGTACTTGGATTTGTTTCTGCTAATGATTTCTACGAAAGGAGCCTATTTAAAGAAGCCATTATTTTAAATGGAGCAAGTATTTTCACCTAGCTGCCCGGCGAGGAAAGTGAAGGTCTGTAGCTACAGCAATACAAGCAGACCTGGGTTTCAGACTTTACTCAAGGGCAGGCCATATTCTCCTCCTCTCTATCTAGAATACTAGACTGGGGAATGAAGGCCATATTCTTCTGCTCTCTATCTAGAATACTAGACTGGGGAATGAAATAAAGATGGGTCTTTAAGACAGGAAGATGGTGAAGTCATATGAGAAACTCAAAAGTTAGAAGATGCTGCACAGATGTCTAAGAAATAAGAAAACAATGTCAGTATAATTAAAAAATATTTCCTGATTTAAAGCCTCCCCCACCCTGGATGTGAAAAGGAATCCCTGGTATTCTTTGTACATTCAACCACAAGATTGTCTGTCTCGAGCTCTCTCATGGTTCAGCCTAAATGCTGCCTTGATATAATCTCTTCCATTTGGTTCGTATGATCTGAGGAGCTTCACAGTGTGTACAGGCAGACCACTGCTCAAAAGTCTACATGTCACAGACTGCCAAGGTGATTCTCAAATTGGGGAATGTTCCCCTACGCGATATGTTCAAGGGGAGATATCTGCCGTGTACCTTGGAAAGAGAAGCCTACCAGCAAGGGCTGAATGGGGATTCTGAGTGGGGGGGAAGTGACTTGGAGAGAGAAAAAGGGGAAGTATGGAAAACATCTGAAAGGGGCATCAGAAAAAGTCCATTTGTTCAGCTTTTCCCCTTTACAACATTCTTATTCCTCTATGTATATACATATACACTGGTAGATGACGGATTCCTGCCCTCTTAATGCCTGCATTTTAAAAGAAAAAGGCGTTATCCTTTTAAAAAGTCATTTTTATTCTAAAGCATAAGTCAAATTTATGTCACATGCCAATTTACAGGTGGTGACCTTGTTTCATGCAGCACCAAATGGTTTCATTTTCTAAGCTGTTTTCTAATCCTGTGGTCTGTGACTTTTTGAGTGTCTCTTTCTAGATATCTGATTTCTACGACACCGATTTTATCTGGAGATATAGATGCTAACTGTGGCATAAGGTCAGACTAGCATGAAATGCAAACCTTGAAGCAATCGAAATTTCATGCTAGTCATGAAAGTGTGGGCGTCGACGTGTCAAAAAATCACTACAAAAGTTTCCATAAAGCCACAGAAAAAATAAGCTGATTTTACTGAACAGTGTTCTTGCTCTTTGGGGTATGCTTTGTGTTCATGGCACGGGTCATGTAGATATGTGTATGCAACCAGGAATGTTTCTTTCTTCTGCTTCAGAATACAAACCCCGATTTGTTCACACTCGCCAAACCCGGTCCTTGTCTGTGGAATTTGAAGGTGAAATATATGACATAAATTTGGAAGAGGAAGAACTGCAGGTGTTAAAGACCAAAAGTGTCACCAAGCGTCACAATGCTGAAAATGAGGGAGAAGCAGAGGGAATTGATGGTGCTCCTGGTGACGCAATGATCGCTGACAGCTCTGATGCCATAGGTCAACCCAACTCTGTCAGAGTGACACACAAGTATGATTGCTTTTTCTGTTGTTTTGTTTCTTAAAATGAAATCTTCATTTTCTAATTGTATTCTCCCTCTTTCCATTTTTTACAATTTTATGGTTACGATATTTAAGAACTTAAAAATGTCATCATAGATTTTAGACAAACCTGAGTTGCTCTTGTTAGTAGGTGGAATCATTTAACTCTGGTTTGTGTGTTTTAAAGGGAGGCATCTAGTTTAGGTTTTATTTCTGAGGAGGAGTAGGCATCTCTAGAGGGAGATTCATCCGCCGTATCGAAATGTGCGTCTTATGATCGGTTAATCACCCTGTGAAGCTGGCACTCCTGCTGCTCTTTATAAAGTGTAGGTTAGCAGCTTAGCATAGAGGCCTACATTTGAGAGGACTGAAATCCCACTCCAGATGAGGACAGATTAGATCAGTTACATCATCTTTCTTGATGCTTAGCTGTTTGCAGCCAATAACATTAGCTAAGATACATTAGTCCTGTTTACCCCTGAAGAGACCCGCAATCATTTTTCCATCCTGGAAGATGCTTCGTTTTCAATTTTTAGCCCTATGCCAAATCTGAATGAAAAGGCAAAAAATCTGAAAACATTTTTTAGCTTAAAAATTGATCTGAAAAGCCAGGCAGACGCAAACAACAAAAATCTTCTATTTTATCCTTTTTATTGTGTTTAAAATATAAATAGCATTTCTCTCTTTTTTTTCTTTTTTTTTCTAAACATCAAGGAAACATAAAATTTAATTATGAATAAGTAAAAATCATCCTTTTTTTACATTGATAATTTCCAACTATGGCATTAATAAAGCCATGAATAGCTTTCTGCAAAAGTTATTGTTTCTCCATAAAGTGTTTTGACTTCTACTGAATACCCTATTGTTTTCAGAATTCTTTGAGGGAAGAAAAAAACATAATGGGATAACAGGGGAAGAGATAAGCATCTAAATCTTCCTTTCTGCTATTCTTTTCAAAAATTCAAAGAAGGGTTCTGATGAAGCAGGACCCAAGAAAGGTTGTGTCTATAAAGTTGGAGTATTTCTGTAATTAAGGAATTTCTGTTTGTCAGCGTGGAGTCTTTGAAAGCCCAGCCTGTAGTCTGCTGAATTTTCTATCTCAGTCCACCTCCTTGACCTTCCATGTGCTTTTTTGTCTCTTGGTAGAGCTATTTTTTCAAACACTGGCATGAATGTTTTTGTCATTGCATCACTTTTTAACTTGAGTGTTCTGTTGGCTTTTTTTTAACCACTTTTTAGACTCTTTGCTCTAACTTTGCTTCTTATTGATCTTTACTGACTATATTCATCTTTAGCCCATTGACCGTATGTTGTCTTCCTGACTATTTTGCATACTCAGAAGATGAGTCACATTCATGTGGCAAGAAGAATATATTTCTCAGCAGCCGGTGGTTAAATAAGCAATGGCACCTTTGGTTAAGAAGCTTCAAATTCTGAACAGATTTTTATTTCTGTTTCGATTCCCTTTCTGACTGGATTAAGAATCTCCAAGATGGCTGTGCCATTGCATTTTTGCTTAGCAGGCACAGAGAATCTGTCATGGATGAGGATTTTTTTATAATTTTTCAGAGAAAACAGATTGAAGCAATTACTAATATTATTAAGTCAATGTAAGAAGACCTTGTAGAGTTTATTTATTTCTTAACAGAGTATAACAATTGATTAGGAATGTTGGAAGAAAGAGAAGAAATGGGTAGGCAATTGGGAAACCACTGACCTCCTTTTCCTATTTGTTAAATTCGTGTCTACAGATGTTTTATTCTTCCAAATGACACTATTCATTGTGAGAGGGAGCTGTACCAATCTGCCAGAGCCTGGAAGGACCACAAGGCTTACATTGATAAGGAGGTAAGAGGTATTGTAAAATCTGAGTGACGTCTTTGCGCTGCTACCATTTCAAAGAATAATTCTGACCTGGAAATATCCTCTGCAGATTGAAGCTCTCCAAGACAAAATTAAGAATTTGAGGGAAGTTAGAGGACATCTGAAAAGAAGGAAACCCGAAGAATGTGACTGTAGTAAACAGAGGTAAGAGACATGGCATTCCACACTGAAAGCTCCTTACACGTTTTCCAAGTTTTTTGAGATGGAAGAGAAAAAACGTAAGCTTTATTGATATTTATAACCGCTGCAGGTACTCATTGTAGTTAGATTACTTTTACGTGTAGAAACTACTGTGAATCAAAAGAAGATAAATGTAAATATTTTAAGATTAAATATGTTTGTATTCCACTAACATATTTGAACCCAGCTGTAGTTTCACTATATTCTAGCATAGTATCGCTCACACAGATATAACTTCTTTAAATGAAGTGAAAATCCTAAGTGTAGGATTAAAGGAGTGTGTAGTCCTTTAAGAAAATGTCAAACATTATATGTTTCTGGTTTGGTTTTGTGTTGAAAATGGTTTCATGACTTGATAATTCCTAATAATTTTCTCTGTAGCTATTACAACAAAGAGAAAGGGGTAAAGGCCCAAGAGAAACTCAAGAGCCATCTTCACCCCTTCAAGTAAGATTATCATCCTCTCGGTCTCTCAGCTGGCTGTCTGGTGACTGGAGAAATATAATTTTGGGGGTTCTGGGGTTTTTTGTGAAGAGGGGATAGGGAAGAGTTGAGGGAAGAAAAAGGTCACATATAGCAAACTCTCACAAGAAACATTCAGTAGTTTTGGACAGACTTGGTAAAGTTTATGGATAATACTTTTTAAATCTATGGATAATATTGTTAAAACCTATTGATGTAAAATGGATGAAATGAATAATTTCAGAAGCTGATTGACCTCATGATTGCTAAAAAGATCCCATTAAACCTAAAGGCCACAGTGCATCATTTCTCATGCTTACTGAAGAGAACACCTTGTCATAACAGCTGGGGTGGAAGCTGAGCTAGAAGAGGGGTGTATTCTCATCTTCTCATCTTTAAAAAAGCCAGAAAGATGTAAAAACTGTGAATGCTGTTGTTAACCAAATAGAGACTGTTCTCTGTCAGCCGTGCCCAACTTTCTGTCTGAACAGAGAAGCAGCACAAGAAGTGGATGGCAAACTGCAGCTGTTCAAAGAGAACCGCAGACGGAAGAAGGAAAGGAAGGGGAAAAAGCGCCAGAAGAAAGGAGACGAGTGTAGCCTTCCTGGACTGACGTGTTTTACCCATGACAACAACCACTGGCAAACAGCACCATTCTGGAACTGTAAGTCTTACCTCCGGGTGCAGAGGTGATCTAAGTTATCCTCTGCTGTGTTACAGAGCCTCCACTTCATGCAATCAGAGCGTTATTTTAAAGAACTGGCACTTAGTGCTGCCATTTTGCTGCCATTTTGCTGAAAAATGTCACTTGAGCATGCTTGTAATTGTTGCATTACTTATTCATATGGCAGAGGTTTGATGCTAAACACTGCAGAAACAAAAAGGAAAGTTGGCCTCTAAAACACGGACTTCCATAACCAGCCACTGAGATTTTTGTCATCTTTTGGAGATCAAGATGACCAAATATTTCACAGGAATTTTAATTTGGTTTCTGGTTTTTAATAATTACCTTATTCTTCCAATTGTCAGAAATCCTTTTTGGGGCTTGACCTTTAATATTGTCACAAATTTCAGCACATAAAAGGTCCACTTTAATTTTTCATGTTGATTTCAGAGTGTATCATAAACAACTTACCTTATCCTGAAGAAAAATATAGATATTATCCCTTATGAATTCTTCCCATTATTCACATTGGTTTATATTCTAAAAGAACTTAAAAATCACAACTGTGGAATGCTCACCTGGTGCTTAAGAACAAAATATTAGAGCTAGAAAATATTATAAGTTCCTTTAAACTTCAGGGTACATAGATAATAATCTTATTGAGGCATCCTTCAACATTTCTTGGTATTCAGCATTAACAAAATAATACCTTCCCCATCTTTGGTGATGTCAGAAGAAAAGTAACTGAAAACTTTACTTTCAAAAACTTCAAGGTCAAATGATGATGAAGTTACAACATATTTGACTCTACACGGAAAATTTGCTGACAACAATTTTTCATCTGGAGAAAGAATTGTCTCCTAGTGATAATCTGTTCTAATTGCATTAGGGCTCCTGCTAATATGCTTTTTACATTTTAAGATGTTCCTAAAGCAGTCATGTGCATGATTTTTTTTTTTAAAGACAACAGTTACATCGGCTTATTACTTTTTAACTGTGGAGTAACAAACAGTTATGAAAAGCATTCTCATATTGCTGTGCGTTCTGGCAATGCTCCAGCAACAGTCATGGGGTAAAAAAATGTCCCTTTGACACAGTCCATAACTTAAAGAGGAGCTAATGTATAGATTCACATTTCACAGATAAAAAGGTCCAATATCTTTACTATTTTTATGAAGTTTGTTCAAAACAGTATCACCATTGTAGCTAGTCACAGCGCTAATAACAAATTTAAATAAATCTAAATAAGCCTGTAAGGCAATATGAATATTTAATTTTTGGAATTAAAGAGACATTCTTCTACAGTAACACTTTGTTAGCAGTTTGTTTGAAAATTAAGAGACATGCCTTTCTTACAGGCTTTTCCACTGGCAGAACAAGATTATAGACCAGATATACTGAGGCCTCCTTTATGGCTGCCCCCATCGCTGTGACACCTGGGTCCAGGTGTCTTCAACCTGGAGTAGAAGCCTCCTCTAGGTTTCCCCAGGTTGAATAGTGAAATCAAGATGTAATCCAGTTACACTGCTTGGGATTGTCCTTCAAGGGCCTGAGTGCTTCGATTTCCCCCTTATATCTGTATCAAATAAATGAAAATGAGGGATCGCAGTTCAAAATAATAGTTAAGCGGAAAACTCAAGCCAGTAAGGGAGAGCTGCTGAAAATGAGGCATAGGATTATCCGTTGGTCTTCCTTCCCACCTTGCTTCTTCCATCTTTCCTGCATTCAAGGTGCCAGGCAAGCTGCCCACTTGCAAACCCATCTCTTCATGGCCTAAACTCTCTCATCTGCCTCGTGCTTTCGCGGCTGCTGTATCATTTCCATCTCACTTGTGATACCAACTAGCCATTTGACCTTCCTCTTCAGTGCTTACAGTTCTGTAATTTTCTGTTCTACTTGCACCTCAGAGGCTCTACTAGGCTAAGGTTACTCACTTTTGGTGGAAACAGTATCCTTATATATAGTTAGCAGTTCCAAGGAATCCTGTATGCAAAGATTAAGGATCAGGATTTGTGTTGGTTTTTGTAAAGTCTGAATTCTGCTCAGTCCCAATAAACCATATATAACTCAGAAAGGAATATGCCTCATTAATTATAGAATTCACTATCTTCTGCTTTCACTGACCGTATGTTTGTGAGAATTATGTTAGCAACATTTATTCTGTTTTAGATGAGAATCTAAGGTTACTCAAATAGAAGATCTTTTGAAAATTTATCCAGAATTTAAGTACATGAAAACCTATAGAAGTTTCCCTAGCAGAGGAAACAAGCATATTACTTTTCATGGAAAACTAATAACGTGTTTCTTTAATTACAGTGGGCTCTTTCTGTGCCTGCACAAGCTCGAATAACAACACTTACTGGTGTTTGCGAACAGTTAATGACACCCACAATTTTCTCTTTTGTGAGTTTGCGACTGGCTTCTTGGAATATTTTGATATGAACACTGATCCCTATCAGGTAAATCCCTTTCCCTGTTACAAAATGTTGTTCACCAGACATCTCTAGGGTTTTTTATTTCTGTTAACTGGTATTCTTCCCCTCCATTCCTCTTTTTCCCAGCTGACAAATACAGTACACACAGTGGAAAGAGGCATTTTGAATCAATTACACATACAGCTAATGGAACTGCGAAGTTGTCAAGGCTATAAGCAGTGCAATCCGAGGCCGAAGGGACTTGAAACAGGTACAAGAAAAATAGAAGTGTTTATTTCCATTTTATTCGGGTTTTTTTTTGTCTGCTCAAGTACTAATTGTATCCATGAATTGTCGCTCTCCTAAGCATTGTTCTGAATAGTTTGGAATGATCCACACACACCATCCTGCCCAACCGCGTGACCGGGAAGCTTCTTTGCACGTTCGCACAGCCTGTTCTAGACAGATATTGATTGCAAACTATAAAATTTGACAGAAATGCTGCAGGGAGGTTATCAAGTTATTTGAGCTAATCAATAACAAGCGTATGGAGATCTTCATAGTCATAACTCTTCTCTCTGTTGCAAGGTTTATTCGGTTCGTTTTTGCCTCCCAGTAGCAGGTGAGGTATTAAATCCTGTGTTTAGACCAATTGCTGTCTGTCTCTGTGAAGAACCTCAGGCTCTACAGCACAACTAAGACTTAATTTTGCAAACTTCTAATCAACAGTAGTCCCCTCTGGTTTTGAGGAAAGCAAAATTTCTTTACAAGAGTCTCTGACTACAAAAATAGCTGGTATTTATACTTCATTACTTTGGAATTCATTGTACTTAAATTTGGTTGATTGAATACTGTGGGTTTTTTTACAGGACTATTTCCTTCTACATATTTTGGGTTGTTGCATCTTTGTATCTCTTTCTTCACCTACAAATGTTTCTCTTTTTTACAATATCTAATTGTTTGGGGGTTTTATTGTTTTTGAAAACCTGTGGTTTTTCAGTTCTTTTATATAAAACTTCCAGGAAATCTTTGTTGGACTGCAGCTCTGCCTTTATTTAACACAGTACATTTCTTTTTAGGAATTAGATGCTGTGCATGGAAAACTACATTGTGAATGGTTTTACAAGTTCTAAACACTAACAAAAGTTACTCTTGTATTTTCCTATATCAGGAAATAAAGATGGAGGAAGCTATGATCCACACAGGTATCCACACTTTTTTATTCTCCTCAGCAGCTTCTTTCCAAATAATTGCATGACTCCAGTCCATTTCAACTAATGTCTGTATCCTGCCATGTTGCCCACAGCACAGCTTTGATGCATGCATTTTCTAACTACTCTACACTGAACTTGGCCATTATTTTTTAGATCTACCATTCTGCATTTAACGTAGCTCATTGTCGTAGCAAGACTTCATACAGCTCATATTCCATGCCTGTATTTCTTAGATGTTTACACAGGGAAAACGACACAAAAAGAATCACCTCTTTTGGGTTGTTTTCCTGTGCTGGGTTGATTTTGAATGGGTTGGGGTGTTTTTCTGGTTTCATTTAGGAAGTCTGTACAGCTGCTTTTTAAACGTACACCAAATGTGCTTAAAAAGCCTTCCGAGGTATATGTATCCAAAGAGCCTAATCAAACCTATGAAAGCAAAGTAAAATCTTCTCACTGGCTTTAGGAAATGTTGGCAGATGCCACTTTAAGCAAAAGCAGTGCTCAATGTGAGCAGCACGTGCTCAGAAGCCAGCAGGAGACCGGTCAATAGAAGTATGGCAGAAAGATGAGGCTCCTTTGGGTAAGGGGGGACACGATGCTTTCAGACCAGGTCACACACTCATGAAACAAAATTTCTTAAAAAGATTGCAACATTTGAACTGAGGAAGGGCACCAGGTGAGGGGTTTTTATACCTAATGCTTTCACCTGAGGAATACATGAAAGACTGATGTTTGCAAGTATATTTATCTGTTTGCAAGTACACTTATTGTATCTACATGTTTATGATGCAGAGCCCAGTTCCTCCTGGTGGAGGAACCAGACAAACATAAAGCAAAAGCCAGAAGGGACTGAAAAACCTCAGGTCATGACAGTACTGCACTTGCTGTTCATTGAGCAATACCTGTACTCACGGTAAAAAACAGATTAAAGTCTGTCAAGTGTCATGTTAGACTTGATACCTCTTCATGGTATATCAGTTTTGTATATTTTCTTCTCCATGAGCTTTGGTGGATTAAATCCTGATATACAGTATTTACCTGAGTTGTAAACTGGGCCCAAGGAGTATACAAGTCTACATAAAACTTTTTTTCACAGGGCTTTCTGAAAAGAACTTTGTCACTAGCTCCCAGCAGCCAGAGAGCAATTAAAATAACGTATTTCGATGTTTTATAGATCTCCAATTTAAGCAGCTAATTTTTCCTTGCAGCCAATTTTGTATTTTCTCACTTGAGTAATTTTGGGATCTAGGCAAATGATAATTTTTGTTTGGTTATATCCCAGTTGTTTGCATTGCTCATTATAGCCTGGTGGGAACTGGTTACTACAATGATAGAAAGTAATCCCTGTAATTACGCTTTTAAGTCTTTCATTAGAAGATGTCCTTGTAAGCATTCCTCATTGAACTACAGATCTAACAGAAATAGCATTTTTTAACTGTGGGACTGCATGAATAGTAGTGCACACAGGATTAATCTTTAAATTATATCTTCCTACAGTGTTTAGTAATGAAAACATTTTAACTTCTGATACCAAATCAATAACATTATGGTAGTGGGATAAATAGCAGATATAGTATAACACAAGTGATAATGCTCTGTGCCAATATGTTCCAGCCACCCAGTTTCTCAATATAGAAAGGTGCCTGGGTTCAACATTTTGGTTCAAGCCCCATCTTGGTGTAAACAGGTTTTCTTTTCTAAACCAAAAAAAAAATCTTAAATGAGCAAAAAACATTTATCAGGAATCATTAAAATGATCTCTTAGAGGATCCTTTTCTTGATGCCTGCAGAGAAACCAGAGAAATAAGAAAGGGAAAGTCTTATGCGGCTAAGTCATCTGAACTACTTCTTAGGCTTCCTTCAGATGTTGTAGTTCATCCACTCAGACCTGTTTCCAGTTCAAAATGTCTCAAGTTAGTACAGCACTACAGGTGTTACAAGTACAATATTGAGACACCAGACCTGGATGGCAACAGATAGTATAGTGCTGTTTGCCTAGCACATAAGGAGAGAGCTTCAACAGGGAAGAACTCGTGTCACCTGTGTCCTTTGATGGAGGGAACAACGCTGCATACATGGTTGATAACAGAATGTGGGAATCGCACGCTCCTCTCTCCTCTCCTGCTTCTCTGAGGTTTTTCAAAGCCACCAAGGGGATGATTGTACCTACTTGGTTTTACTCTCAGTGGAGATATATCCAGGTCCCTTATTAGTTTTGAGAAAACGCAGCCGTGGATGGCATCATGGGACTCTGTGGTATGATAATTGGAGAGTGAAACTTCGCTGATGCTTGATTTTTAAAAATGGGAATATGTTTTACTGTGAACAGTTAGCAACAATTTTTCTCTCTTTTGGGTCTGTGACATAGCTGAGACATTCCAAAATACTGATCGAGGAAACCACTGCCACGCTGTGCTTCAAATGCAACTCATCTGCATTTTCCCGTTTCACACCTATTTGTAATGAGATTTCTTACAGGGGAAAACGTTTTCTTTCCTCTCTTCTTCCCCCTGTATGCTTTGATTTCAGTGGCAAACTTTTCATGCTTACTGCTAAGTTCTGGAATTAATCTGTGAGGTGACTCCCTCAGTCAACCAACATACAGCCAGCCCCAGGACCTTAAGACTTCGCTTTCCTATTTGTTTAATGCAAGTTACCTCTGTCCCACGCGTTTAAGCAAGTTATTTTTTTCTTCTTGTTGTGAAGATGATGGAACAATTCTCAGTGCCTTCCCAGCCGTGAAACTCCTCTGAGATTGCAGAAACAGTGACACATTTAGAAGGGAAAATATAGATCCAGCATGAAGGATCATGTAGCTCTGACATTCTTTGAGCTATTTTCATAGCATTATAGAAACATAGAATCATTTAGGTTGGAAAAGACCTTTAAGATCATCAAGTCCAACAGTTAACCTAACCCTGCCATCCCACCACTAAACCATGTCCCTAAGTACCACGTCTACCCATCTTTTAAACACCTCCAGGGATGGGGACTCCACCACTTCCCTGGGCAGCCTCTTCCAATGCATGACAACGCTTTCAGTGAAGAAATTTTTCCTAATAGCCAATCTAAACCTCCCCTGGGGCAACTTGAGGCCATTTCCTCTTGTCCTATTGCTTGTTACTTGGGAGAAGAGACCAACACCCACCTCACTACAGCCTCCTTTTAGGGAGTTGTAGAGGGCGATAAGGTCTCCCCTCAGCCTCCTCTTCTCCAGGCTGAACAACCCCAGTTCCCTCAGCCACTCCTCATCAGACTTGTGCTCCAGGCCCCCGTCACCAGCTTCATTGCCCTTCCCTGGACGCGTTCCAGCAACACACCATCTTTCTTGTAGTGAGGGGCCCAAAACTGAACACAGTATTTGAGGTGGGGCCTCACCAGTGCCGAGAATAGGGGCACAATCACTTCCCTGTGATCTGTGTTGCTGTAGGACTACAGCAGACTCCTTGCTGATTTTACTTCTCTGTGGCACAGCCCCGTTGCCCTGCTGCTGAGGCTGATGAGAAAACCTGCTCCTCTTCGCTGGTCCCCAGACCTCCCTGCTGCCCACCCTGCCACCCCAGCTCTCCCAGCTCCACCCCCTGTTCCACTGCCCAGGGCAGGCCGGAGAGGCTCCTCTGGGCACAAAGGCACCTTTCTGGCCCTTGCTTTTCCCTCCATTACCCCAGTCCATCCCCAAACCTGTAACTGGTCAAACAGCAGCACTCCAGTTTCAGTTTCCGCCATCACATACCAAACCACTTTGGCCACTGACTGTTCCTACAGTAGTTTGTTTTCCTATACAGGCTCTGATTTGTCAAAGAAAAAAAAAAGAAACTATCAGTACAAATAATAACTGAGCAAAGTCTAAATATTGTTGCATTTGTAGTGTGGTTAATACCTTAGACTGTTTTGTAACTAAATTCCTCAAAAATGCATCCCTTCCCATGATGTTTTCTAGGGCCCGTTATGCCTCTAAGCACTGGAACAGCAAGACTGCTTTCTTGAAACCTCTGCAATACTTAATTTTTCTTTGTTTCAGGAAACAGATTATGCATAATTTTACTGATGAAGATGGCTCTCATGCAGCCATGCCATAATTTCATTTCTCTTGTCTACTTCAGGAAAAGAAAGAAGGAAGACGCTCTATCACAGCTGTCCAACCAAATCCAAAAAGCTTGTGTTGCTTCCTGTAACAGGGAGTTTGCCAAGTGTTTGCAAAAAAAAAATATTTCTGGAACTTGCTTTAAAAAAAATAAGATATTTAAACCTTATGTTGTAAAATATTTACAGCTGTTGTATTAAGTGAAGAAATATCAATTAAGATCAAAGATTCAGGTGTTTCCAAGTAAGGAAAGTGGTCTCCCTTTGGTGCAGAATAAGGCCTCTCATCATTAGAAAATCTCAAGGTTTTTTCTGACCCTAATGGTATTTTTCTGACTTTCCATATGGTGGACTAAATATTGGATAAATTCTTTCCAATGTGAACTCCCAAGCTAGTAAAGAAGCAAAGAATATAGGCTATGATAGATGCAAGCTGTACCCTCTGTTTTACTTGCACAACAAGAAGGGCCAAGTTAAAATGTGAACAAATTAATGGAGATGCCAAGAACCCACTGTAGGGGCGAAGGGTTCAATACAGGCACATATCTGCCCTCAGTTCACACTGCTGGACTATAGCCACTTGAGCTTTCAAGGTAATTACTACTAGCCAACCTGCCTGTACAATTTTCAGAAAGAGAGTAAGCCATCTCAGTGAACTGGTTGCTAAATATTCCCTACAACATCATTTGTAAGGACGACTTTGTCACTTCCCCCGACAAGCTTTTGCATTCCCTGATTTGTTTTTCCTTGTAGTCCACTTTGTTGATAACATCTTTGAACTGAACACAGTCTGCATGGTGAATTAAATGAAATAGTGGTGTTCGGTGTTAGTTGTCAATATAAAATTTCACACTACCTTTGATAATCTGGGTGACTATAGTCACCATCGTGACTTTTAAAAATCTGTTGGAAATGGGCTTCCTTCATGTCTTTGCTCTTTCTGGCTGTGATCAATACAAAATGCAGCTCCAATGCGACTTACAGACTCATGTTTGCCTTCTACTCAAACTTAATATTTGATAAAGCTCTTAGACATTTTCTCTGAATGCTTTCTTTTTAACAGAAAAGAAAGAAAACCTTTAGGAGGTTCTATATCTACACGATTTTACAGAGTGGTGCAGTCCTATAAATTAATTCACACCAAGTTTTTCCAGCTTTTATTTCTCCTAATTGCTCCATGTAAATTAAAAGGAATGCTTACTAAGTAAATAAAATACTACCTTTGGCTGTCCTTTATTAAATAAAATGTGTCTGGTTGGTTTGTAGATCATATGTCTCAAGCCACCCAGACATCTAATTGCTGTGGGTGGTGTTGAAGTTCAGGTCACTAATGGCTTTCAGAGTTAGTCCCATCTTTTATACTTAACCATTCTTGATTTATTCCATATTTTGGTGGAGCGTTCAGGAAAGGCAAGTGGATTCTTTGGGTAGAGAAGCACCTTTCCTGCCTTGAAATATCAGAGGAAAGATTTATCTCTGACTGTCATCACAAAGCCCCATTAGACCCGATTTTGCTCTTTTTTTACTCAGTCTGAGGATGTAGCAGAAGACAGGGAGTTTCTTGCTGGTTCAGC
>NW_009258952.1:6691790-6708322 GCF_000687185.1 Egretta garzetta | reverse complement strand
GCTGTGGACACACCTGAGCCCAGAATCATGAATATGATGACAGAAGATGTGGAGCGTCTTACATTTTGAGCTACATACATTATAACTGGTGGTGCTTTCAGGCAAATTGGAGTAGAAACACATGTGGAAGCTTTGCTTGCACTTTTAAGGTGGTGTTCACCATTAGGCTTTATTCTTTCTTTCAACAGAGGACAGTTATGGGATGGATGGGAAGGCTAATCTGCCCAATTTCACTGGCGATATCGACTGGCAAGGACTGGAAGACTTGTACAGTGTGAATGAAAGTGTATATGAATACAGATACAACTATAGACTTAGTCTGGCTGACTGGACTAATTACTTGAAGGATGTAGATAGAATGTTTGCACTGCTGAACAGTTACTACCAGCAAAATAAAACAGACAAGGCTAACACTGCTCGAAGCAACGAGGATGGGGACGAATCATCCACGCCATTTGCCTTGGTGGAAATGACTTCTGCTGGAGAATCAAGCGGCCTGCCTGCAGAAGAGTTGCGTCTTATTGTGCCAACGGACCTTGCAGCCCTTGCTTTGAGCACGGTGAATTTAAGTCAGGAGAAGAAACTTGAATTAAACAACGATATTCCTGAGAAAAGTAGTTCAAATGATGCACACTGGAGAAATAATCATCAAACTGAAAAATGGATGGAGGATAAAGAATCGGACCGTTTTGATATGGATTTCAGTGGAAATGGTTTGATAGAGTTGGAGTCCCGGCATAGTTTCATGCTACAACCCATCAGCATTCCTCAAAAAGACACTCACCAGGACAGTGACGCTGTGGAAGATATATTTGAAGATCAAATATATCTTCCCGTGAGGTCTGATGAACCCCTTGTTCACCAGGCTGTAAACGTATCCGTTAGGGATTCATCTATCGGTACCCAGAAAACAGGAACTTTCTTAAAAAAAACAGAACAGAGTTTTGCAGGGGAAACTTCACAAATCCTAAATGTAGAAGGCAGTGCCTCAGCTCCACTCTCCTTGGATTAGATCAAGTTGTAAACCATTAAATAAGTTCTCCTTTTCTTATTAGCAAACTAATAAAGGTAGTCATGACAACTGACATTCCATGTTTATTGTAGATACGTTTTGCAGCTAAATTGAGCCCAGTTCAGTATTTGTCTGTGTGCATTTGTTTTATTCACACGCACATACTATCACTGTAACTCTACCCACTGGGAAGGAAGATTTCCAGTTTTTAACGAATGAAACAGTGTTAACTTTCAAATGCAGTAGCACATTCTCCAAAAGCAAACACATATTTCTTTGAAGAGGCTGTTCAAGTTACTTTCCCTATTTCCAAATGATCCCACCATGAATGAATGTTTCAGTCCACCCAATCTGTCCACATAAAGTCTTGTTCATAAATTATTTTAACCACTGGAAATTCCTAATGTCACGCTTTTGAGTAAAATGCACTTTTAAAATCTGTATGCCATACCATTTATGAATCTAATACCTTACATGTTCTCAGTTTGCTCATCGTCTCATGTAATTGCGAAACCAATAAATAGATTGACAGGAAGGAGGTAACCAGCATGGACTGTGGAAACAGACTCTTTGAATATTATTTTAGCAAAAATATTGCATGTTTTTCTTACTTTGATTTAATTACATTTTACTCTCAGAAAGGTATGGCTAATGACCGTTAACTGTAGGAGGATTTGTTTAAATTGGATTGTTTCCCTATATATTGATATTGTCAGTATTAAAAATTCATGAGGTTTTTTTGACTTTTTTTTTCTGACACTGGTAGAAAGATTTACATCAATTCATATATGCTTGTGTCGCCACATCTGATTTGTACCAGGCTGAACAATATCTTGAAAGCATTAATATCATTTTCAGACTTAAATTCTTTTTGTTTTCAACAGGCATTAAAGGGAATGATAAAATCATGTTAGATTTACATTATTTTAGATACAAAAGGCACATGAGGTTAAAATTAGTAGTTTAGATAATTTTTGTTGTTGTATTCTGAATTGTTTCTTGAACTTTACCAAACATTGCATCTTATAAAGTACAATACAAAAATTACTTTGAAAAATCTGTATTACTCGAAACTTAATATCTTCCCTTGCTTTTTTATAAAATTCTAAATAATTAGCACAACAACAACAAAAGAGAATTACCTCAAACAGATGTAATTCCGCAGTGTCCAGCTCACGGGTGTGTTTCCTATCTGTTACATGTTATTTAGTGTAGTGACTATTTTTTGGCTATTGCGAGCACTGCAGGTTAAACTGACATTCATTGCATTGTATTTTAAGTTGAACCTTTTTAAAAAGGAGATTCTTTTAGTAGGATTTTAATAATTTTAAGAAGCAGTCTTTTTGACGGACTCTGTACATATGTTAAAATTACTAGCTCTTTATCTGATGTATGTGTCTTGGGCTGATTGATAGAAAAACGTATTTATGGTCATGAATGTTGCTATTTGTACATAGGTTTTAAGTTACTAGGACGCAGACTGTGTTTTTAAATCTTGTATAATATTTCTGTGATACTTTTATAGAACAATTCTGGCTTCGGGAAAGTCTAGAAGCAATATTTCTTGAAATAAAAAAGTGTTTTACTTTACCTGCTTCAGAGAAGTCCAGATGATCCAGTTTTCCTCCTAATTAAGATTTATTTTAAAAATATGTTAACAGTTTCAGTTTTAAGAATCCCTTCACATTTAAAGCAATGGGTAACGACATAGCTCACTACATTCTGTTAGTCATAAATTATTCCTGGAGATTGTGAATAATATATATTTTTTATTTAAGACATGCTGTGACTTTTTTTTTTTTTTTTTTAATTCCCAATTCATCCGATCCTTTCTTCCTTGAAGGCACTGCACCGAGCTGCTCAACCGGTGGTTCCCAGGAGCAAAGCAATGCGACACGCTCCCAATGGCAGCAAAGCGCAGCAGGCCGGACATGCAGGGCTTAATGAGGATGGACCACAGACCCCTAGTCCAGGGGAGTAACCCCTGGAGCAAGTCTTCACACAAGGGAATTTAGCTTTCAAGGCAAACTCTCTCTTAGTCGCACTCTACATTTCTTTGGTGGGCTGTGAATAAGATGAGCTTCATAAGCTAAAATCAGCCACTGAAGCTTCTGGATCTCTTCTTTCTTCTACACAGTCCTTGGACACTGATGCTCCTGTAGACATGAAGTTACAGGTGACGTTTGGGGGAACCAGGAAAGGGGACCAATGGTTGCCCTAAGTGCTCAAAATTCAGTCACTGCAACCCTGAGAGATGCCTACCCCTGGAAAGCACGCTGGCAAACACAGGATGTATGTCAAAACAGGGTGCTGAGCAGGCTGAGCCAGCAAGTTTGGGAGGACTTTAAGGAAAAAGGCAAGTTGAAGCAAGATCCCATACCTTTGTGTGGGGAATTATCCAGCACCAACCATGTGCCCTCCATTCTTTGAAAGTGCATTTCTTCGGAAGACCAAGCAAGATGCTTTCTTCTCTCTTAACACTTGGGTAGAGATAGAGAAGGGAATAGTGCAATAGCGTGGTTCCCCCATTCACCCCACTTGTCCTCCTTACGTGACTGCTTGAAGTACTCACTCAGGAAACGAAAGAGATTGCATCCTCCTCAGCTTCAAAGTGGTCAACCTTCTTTCTTCCAGGACAGTGCCCTATCCCCCAAAACTATCAGATAGTTTAGGTGGGAGCCTTTTTTACAGCTCTCTTATAGTAGTGTGGAGGGAAAGCAGTAAAAAAGAGACTTATTCTGTAGCTAAGAGGTTACAGGGAGCAATAAACTCTGATCCTTGCTCTCAGGCAACACGCATCTAATATTAAACCAGCCCAAAGGTAAGGGGCCAAAAGCTGTCATATCCCTAAGCAGGTGTCCTAAGCAGCATGTTGCTATGCCAATATATTTTGCATTTCTTTCTGTACCGTACTTCTTGTCCCATAGCTGAGGCAGTCGAGTCCATGAGCAGTGTGACTGTCAGGAAGCTCTCACAGGCATCAGGCAGTCGCAGGCTCGGGAGGAAAACAAACACCTAAATCTGACTTCATGGGCAAGTGCTCCTCACAGCAGGCAAGCAGAGGCCGAGAGGACCTGCACCTTCTTGGCTTTTTCTACTCTGCAAAATAATGGCAGATGTGCCTTTTTTGAAAGTCAGTACATAGATATCTACTTTTGGAAGAGGGTCTAGAGCTGGACAGGAATAACTTTTAAGGCTTGCACGTCTTTGGGAGGTGTCAACGTTATTTGAAATGCGTCCTCTGGGATTTAAATTAAAGGCGGCAGCCAGGACTGCCCTCACAGCCTTGGACTGTGACAGGCACTTTCTGAGACTTCTTACCAACTTAAAGCCTTCAAGAAAAGCAAAGATGGGCAATGCTTCATTTCTAGAACTTCAGACATGAGTTAGTTACTGCACAGGTAAGCAAATCCTATTGGTGCTGAAGTGTTAATGCACACAAGCAGCTAAAAAAAAAAAAAGGCTCCTGGGTAACACTTGGATCATAGCATCATTCTGTAGTTCAGGTTTATTTGACAGTAGAAGAGTTTCCAGAGTGCAGTCTGGGCATAGACAGCCCCCACTTTCCCCACCAAAATCCCTCCAGGTGCCTGCAGCTGTCTACATTGGCAGCCACTGAAGCACGGTGGAAGAGGACCTGTGTGGTGAACCAGTTGGGGTTGAGAAGCCAAGAGCTGCAGCAACCCTCTTCAGGGAGGATTCACTCAGGACTGGTCTTGAGGTCTGAGGACCCGTGGGTGGCAGGTGCCCACGAGGTGTGATGCTGTAATAAAACTTCCTCCTTTGGTTTCAGCAAAACCCAATCGGGTTAGCATGCTCTGACACCACTTTGCAGTGAGAACCAATGTGCAGTAAGTGGGGTACAAGTGGGAGGGTAATTTCAAAAACCTATGTCCCACCCGAAGGGACACAGTCACAGCCTGAGCCACCTCGGAGCTGCCTGGGGTGATTTCGCTCCCGCTCTGGCAGCAGATGTCAGCACAGAGCCACGCAACAGCAGCCTCTCCTTGGTTTAACAGGTCTAGTCTTGGGCACCGGTGACATTCAGGGGGATCTGCGAAGCACTTTTTTGTGTGGTTATCTGTATTGGAAATGAAAACCATTAAGTTTTACTTTGAACTTGGAAGTCGGATTGGATCTGGACCGCATAGGTTTCTCTGCCATCCATGGAATAGGAGCTCCCCCCTGGCTGCGTGCATCGGCTGAAGCTGCACTGCTGGCTGAGGACTCAGATCTGCTAGGTGCTGTGCACACCACCACGGTTTCTGTGGCCTGAAACCAAATGCACTTCGGTACCTCAGAAAGGCAAGCCGTGTCCTGAGTCAATGCAAATTCAGCCGCCCCGTGGCAGCGAAGTTTTGTTTGGTTACTGCTGGGGTGAGGGGGCTGGTAGTATTTGCAGTACACCAAGCAGTGAGGATGTTTCATAGAAACAAGCCACAGCTTACCCAGCCATGAAACACACACTACAGGTCAAAATACTTTCAGTATAAAAGCTCAATAATGAAACATATCTAGAAAAACATGTTCAACTTCAACCTGCTGTTCTTTTGATCTTGGAAGGCCCAGCTGCCTTGGGACAGGATTTCCATCCAAGGATACACCTATACTTTTAAATAAAAGTGAGTCCAGAGAGTAGAAAACCAAAGTTCTATGAACAATCATATGCTCCAAAACCAAATTGTACAAACAAGGTCACATCCCCACTGCTAGACCAGGCTGGCCCCATGCACATTATGTAGCACTTAGCCCTGGGTCTCCCCTTGGCTCTGTGCTGATACTCTTGTGGACCCAAAATAAATGATTTCCAATTGCTTCCATTTTTAAATGTCTATGATAATGCAAGACCTGTGTAGCAACCACTGGAGCTCTTAGAGCGTGGTGCTGTGGTGTGGGCTGCAGCCCCTGCGGTGTTGCCTGAGGACATGGGGGTCCCTGGTGCACACAGCCTGTGGGTTTGGGTGGCTGCAGGAACCAGGGGAACCAAACCTGGCTCAGCCGCTTCTGACGTGCGGGAGGTCTCTGTGGCACAGCCCTTCCCCACAGACCACGTGGAGGTACTGTGTGGGCATGGTCCAAATCAGAGCCAAGGAGCAAACTAAGCGCTAAGCAGTGTGGATAACAGGAGTCCAGTCCTTGGGTTCATGCCCTGGTCCTCTTTTTACTGAGCAGCATAGATGCACACAGACTCATACCCTACGTATTTTTTTCCAACTGTCAATACCTATATTTCAAAAAAATTATGTTTCTTAGCATATAACTAATATAAATCAAATTTAGTGCTAGAGGAAACTGCGGAATTTTAGAGCTTATTTCTGCATGATCAATACTTAGTTGTGATTCGGTGGTCACTGAATTCAGTGGAAAGATTTGTTTTTCTCTGACTATGCACTGAAAGACCAAATACTTCATTGCCTTATCCAGAACGATTGCACAGCGACACACATACCTTTTGCATTGCTTTCTTTTTTTTGTCAGAAATAAAACACACTTGATATGCTATTTTTTATTTCCAAATATCAAGTATTCAAGAGTTTGCTTTGTAAACACACGTTTACAACAGATGCTGACAAGAGATTTCATTAAATGATGTGTTACACAGCTTTAAAATTATTCTAAGCTCTGCTGAGAAATAAATACCAATTAAAAAACCCCATACAGGAGCCTAAATTACGCAAAACAAACCGCATAAATCAATTAGTCTCTTTTTTACCACAGCACAGCACCCACACACTCATACAGTCAGACATACCCTACAAATTCCCTTAATACTCTACACATTTGCTTAATAATGAGTTTTTTAAAAACTAAACAGGTACAGGCAGTGTGCCCACTCCATGCTCCTAACAGACTACCCAGACTATTCCGTCGCTGTTCTGCTTAAATCATTCGGTAGAGGTACGCACCGCAGGCACGGGCAGAACTCCCAATGGCTCAACTGGGGAAAGGAACGGGTCTTCTTGAAGGAAAGTTTTCACTCAGCCATGGGTCATGCTGAGTCCAAAGTCTTTTTATTTTTTTTTTTTTTAACTGAAACTCAGTTCTGGATGATTTTGTACATTTTTTTTTTTTGTTTTGAAATTTCCCTCCATGTTTTCAAATATGGTATTTTTATTTCTGACCCATCAGTTGGAGGCGTAACTCTTTGTGCTACTCAGGATACAGATGCCTTCTCTGCATGAGCAGTCTAGGCACAGTAATACAAAGTAACTTCCTTTCAGAATTCAAAATGGAAGGGAAAAATTTTGTCTTCAAGATTTTAGAACCAAACCCCTCTGTTTTAAATTGTAGCTCACTTTAAAGTTGACCAGATTTGGCCTTTTTCCATTGCTAGAGCTAGAACTTGCTCTTATTCAACCCTTCTCTTTCTGGTATTCCATGGAAGAACATTAATATTTCAGATCTGAATCTTCAGTTTAAATAAAACGCTTACTATAGTTGCTTGGTTAAGGGGTCCCAGAATTTAGCACAGTGTTTCTTGTCATTACTGTGTAATTTATTCTCAGCCTCTGCTTAAGCAAAACCACTAAACGAAGTAACACTCTGCATCAGGATGGATGCATCCTACATGAGATTTCTGTGGTCTTTACCTTAGCTGTTAGCGCTGGGCCAAATCCTGTACTGCCTCCTGAAATGACTTTCCCACAGAAGAGCGAGGTAGGAATTGGCCCACCAGGAATTACCAACGCTGTCTTTGCTGGAGCAGTCCAGACTTGCAAGAACAAAACCACAGGCAGTTGCATCATTGACATGCCTTGAATATGTCATTTAAGTCATAGTGAATACATCATAAAATACTTCAGTACCTATTAGCACCACAGTGTTGTTTAGTCATTTGTCCAAAGATTATCACCCTTCCTCGAGGTGAACAGTGGTTTGGATGCTTTTTGTAGCCCTTCATGAATTCCACAGGTTTTCACCTATTCTATATCATGAACAAAACGTTGTTACAGGATAACATTGTGACAACTGGTTTGAGATAGAAAAAATAAGAAAATACAGTACACGTAACGGATAATGTAACAGTTAGAAGAGTAGAATGGAACCTGAATAAGTAAGCATCTACTTCATAACACTTGAAGCCGAGAAAAGTTTGGAGCTAGTTTGAACTTGCAGAGCTACATCTGTATTTTAAAGGCTGTATTAAGTCAAAAGAAAACAGCTTAACTGAATAACTGGAGGGGGGGTTGCTAGAAACTACAGTTATTAACTGCAATTAATGCAATGGGTATGGCTATGGGATAAGGATAATGTTAGCTGTCCTCCTTAATTTATGTAATATATTCTGTGGAAAGGATAGTGGAAATTTCTTCCCTGAGGACCAGGTAGGCTTTCAAACCTTTGGCCACATAAGAACATGTATTAGTGATATTCAGCGTAAAGAAGAAGAATCATGTGAACCCAGGCCATACCTAGTCCCCTCGCTGAAAGCTCCACATCTCTACTCTGCAACGATGTTTACATGCAACCTTTTTGAATTGTTATCTGTAAAACAAGATGTTATAATAAAAAAAGAAAGCCCTAATTCTATACCAAAGAATGAATCCGCCACCATGATGTCAACTGTCCATCTTCTAAGCACTCTAAAGGACAAAAATACCTATAAAATCAAGACCAGTATGTGAAGAACCTGAAATGTGTTGATACAGGTTCAATCTACAAGGGGCAAACACTCTGTCCAAAGCGATGCCAGTTCAGATTGCAGGCCAGATAATTCGCTGTCACCAGGTGTTTTAAGCCCCTGGAAAGCAATCACAGCTGGATGGCTACAGCTGGGGGAACCCAGACACTGCAGCATGCAGTGCGGCACCTCCTATGCCGTTAGAAAAGACACATTACTGAGAAAAGAGAAAAAGATAAACTCGTCTAGAAAATGTTTTGTCTCTGATCTCCGAAAACAGCAGTAGCAACCAGTGAACAGAGTATAAAAACTAAACGAGCACCTGGTATCACTTAGTTCACACACGCATGCTAAAGCACCAGCTTGTTAATGTCCAACCCAGGGTACTGGCCCAGTTCTTCAGCCTCATCACTGGACTGATGAAGCTGAGAATCTGGCTCCAAAATAGCAGTAAGACACTTTGGACCTATTTATCATCAGTTTTATGTCACTATAACACTACAAAGAGCTATGGTATTACACACACAGTGTAGTAAGGCAGCAGTAACAGGCATCTGGGAGGAAACCCCACAAGAACAGTACAGAGGGTGCTGACCCCTCTCCCAGCTGTGCTGTCTGGAGCTACACAGAACAGGCAGCGCTCTGCTCCGCTTGTGCAGGATACGGAAAATTTGTCACCTGAACCCCGAGGTCCAAATTCTGTGAAAGGGAACCCAAACCTACAGCATTACTTGGGCAATTTCACTGGCTTTAAGTTCAGAAAGATGCCCTTATTTAGTGTATCTCCCCTCATAATGCACAGATTTTCAGCCAGAAAGTCCTAAAATAAATGAATGGCAGGAAGGTATCTTTGAGTGTGTCCACAAAAATTTTGAATTTTAATTATATTTGAAAATGAAATCTTTCTTCCACTGCCACATATCTAAGTAGCCACACATGAATGCCACAGGGGAGTACTCGAGTGCTACTTCGTGCTATTCTGGCTACAATGACCACTGAATCCATGGGGAAAAAAACTCGGCATGGAAATTATTCTTTGGGTAAAGGAATACCTTTTTGAATGCAGATGGGATTCGATCCGATACTTACCTATATGCATTATTTTAAACTGCATTACTTAAGTATAAAACTTACACACATATTTAAGTGTTTTGCTGGATCAGAGCCATAATGAATGGTAAATGCTATGAATTAATAAGCTATATTTTTTTTTAAAAAAAGAAAACATATTTTTGAAAACACTACGCTCAACTGTTTGTAACTAATTTAGGGGCTTTCAAACTTACATTTCTAATACCTAGAAGGAGATTTGTGCCCCTGCTTCACTTGCAGAACAGCACGTTCTGAGGAACTGCATGTTACTACATGCACTTTTACAGATACAACAGCTGGTCAAAGAACTGAAAGTTTCCAATTAAATATAAATTGCACCATAATATTCAAAAAGTTTCCTGCAGCTGCCTACACTGTACTGAAAGGACAAAAAATGCCACCAGTTCCAAATTATGCCATATTATAACTAGTATGCTCATGGCAAAAGAGGACCAAAACCATAGGGCTTTTGCCTAGAATTAGAAATAGAGAGTCCCACTTTCTTGATATTCCAGCCAAGACCGCAGTCCCTGAAAGCTCTACGAACCATCTCCTGAGGGTGCCATACTCATAAGCACCCAAGGGCACGGCTATGCCCTTTCTGGAGTTTTCCCCTTTTTGACGAAACAGGGATGAATGGGAGCCTAAGCAGGGACCCGTTCAGTCAAGTCCATATATTTGGGCTACTTGTCCTCTCATGTCCCTCACTCTAAATCAGGAATAAGTGGTGTGAGAGGAAATCAGTCTGTCCTTGTGATGGCATGATGTCACTTTGTGGACTTGTGGTTAGTCGTGGGGTGTCGCTGCTCCATATTATCCCTGGCTGATTAACTGCATGTAGACGACTTGTGTTTGCTACTGATAGCAGCCTGCAGTTGAGCAGGACCCCTGCTTTACATTTTCTTGTCCTCGCTGCTATCCAAACTTTAGGGTTTGGGGGTAGAGAGGGAAGGTATTGGAAATTACAAGTCAATGGCATTTTATATTCCGTGGTCAGAGGGTTTCACGGCAGAAAGACAGCATGGCCACCTTCACTGGGTGATAGATAAAGCTCCTTTTTTCTTCCTGTGAGTTGGGTTAGCACCACACATAGATCATGACCACCGCTAGGGATGCACACAACTTCCCTCGTGATTTTGCTTCCTTCAGCAATGACAACCTCAGAAAATAGTGTTTGTGCAGCAGGTCTCAGCCCGTATTTCAGTCAATGTTGACAATGCTGGAATTGACTTCTTTAGGAAGTGAATGTGTTTCCCCTGCGTGCCTTTATTGGCTTAGTCTTTTATAGCTTACTTGCAATAAAGCCCTCTTCAGGAATCAATCAAAAAGTGGCCAGAGTTTGGGTTTTATTTCTTTCAGAGGGTGCTGATTTAATTAAGTGATTTTGTAGAAATATATTCATACTGTCAAAATTATCCATATAAAAAAAATAATTATTTTTATGTTATGTTTTGTTTGCATATAATTTTGAAAGGAAAATTAAAAGGTTATTGAAATTATGTAAATGAGGCTTTTTCAGTATTTCCAAAGTGAACATCTTTCCCTCTACATTCCAGTTTCTCAAATGTTTCAAAATCAGAATGTTTTTAAAAGTGTAAGTGCCAGGATTTCCTAAAAAGGCAGGTGGCCTCCATTCCAACAAGCTCTGAATTTCCTTGAAATCAGCTCAGAAGCGGCAGCAGTTGCAGATGTGTCACTTTTATCACTCTCATTCTCTGCCATCAGTGTCAGCTCCTGACAGTCCCACAAGCCTAATCTGCTCTCCCTTGTTATTCGCACGGAGCAGAAGTTCACACAAGGCATGAAACAGAATAGATCAGGACAGATGATTCATTTCCAGCCTTTTACAATTCCCTAAATGCTCTGAGGTATTTGAAAAGATTGTCACTCTTCACCTCATCCCGTGCTGATTAAAATGGGCGAGTGACTAAAATGGATGGGTGATGGGCTGCAATTACATTTTGTCCCACTACTTTGCCTCAATTTTTGCCATGGCAGGAAATTTGTGGTGCAAGAAGCATTTGAGACCGGAGCAAAAGGAGACACTTTTATCATCTATTCTTATCTCCTATGGCAAAAAAAAATATATACTCAATACCTTTGACCCGAGGAAATTTATTCCTTGCGATGAGAAGGGTAGAAGCTAACATCTCAGGTGGCACAGGACTGAGGATGTGTTGTGCTCGGTGGCTTGATCCCAAAAAGCTACTAATATATATGGAATAGCAGGAGGTGATTAAAATGACATTCCTCTGCATTGTAGCTTGGAGTAGAAGCATCCGAGTTTGCAGCCACAGAGAGTGGAAATTTTTACAAGCCACATAAAAGAACTGAAACATTCTAAGATAAGCAACCACCATTTCAAGCAGGGGAACTGGCCTGGTGGGTAGCCCCATGTGCTAGCCAAGGAGAGCCAGGAGATGAGGCAAGGCAGCCAGCAAAGGAGAAGGAGAGAGAAATCTGCTCTTCCCAGGACAACTCAATGGATGCCAGGGAGAATACTGTCTTTACTTTCAAGGACTTGGTTCCATATAATGTTTTATCATTAATAAATTAAATCATTGATAAATTAAAAATTAAAACAGGAATAACTCTGTTCAAAAATATGTAGAAGTTCTGCACTCTTCTATTTATTTTCACACAAGACCCCACATTGCAAAATCCAAACCTGCCTATCACTGAGTCCTCTTAAAAGAGTGCTCTTATTTCCTAAACTTCTAAGAGTTTCCCTGCAGGGCAAAATACAACTTTGATGTCCTGGTGTCCACCTGAAATCATTCTCTGCCCTTTGAGATATCATTAGTACATCATAAGCATGGCACTACAAAGCCTCCAGAGGAAGAAATGAGATGCCAAGTACACTTGATTAGAAAGTCTCAGCATCTCTGGGGGCGAAAACACGCTACAGTAATTTGGAATAAGCAAAGGCCACATCACATTCCATGGGTCCATGCTTGTAGATAATTTCTATTCTTAGCTCTTCCCCTGGAAGGGCAAAGGAGAGATGACTCGCCCTTTGCCTTCACAGAAACATTCAATGAAGATGAGAAAAGGGAAGGCGGCAACGCATGGGACCAACCATGCACCTACAGCCTCCAGGCCTGTCCCACCAGCCTGCCCTGGGCAGCCGAGAGAGGCAGACATGGGGCAGAAATGAGAGGGACCTGGGGTCTGAGCCGGCATCCCCTCCCCAGCTGTCCCCGGTGGTGGGGAGCACAGCACCCCAGCAGTGCCAGGAGCGAAGAGGAAAGCCTCGTACTGGGCACCGTGGCGCAGGCAGGCTGCTTGCAGCCCACTTGAAGGTCTCTCTGCTTGCCCCTGCAGCAGGCAGCGCGAGGCGCCAGCCCGAGCCCTGCACCACCGCTGGCTGCAAGGGGCCCGCCGGGTCCCAAGCGGCCACTCAGACACCAAATGGGGCCTTCAGCTCTCCCTCGAGATATTTTCACCAAAGCTGCACTAGACTGGCATGCATTTCTGAAGGACAGCCAAGCTCTTCCTATCAAGCTATAACTGGTTATTTTCTTCTTCAGGAAAAGTATGGATTTGGCGCTCGTAACGGCCACCCAAATAATATTACAGAAATATGCACATATTTGCTGTGGTATGTGTGTATGATTCCTACATCTTAATGTTATTATGCATTAATACTGATGTTTTTTACTCCAAGCATTATACTTTTCCAGCCTGTGTAATTTGTGAAGAATGACTACAACCCATCAAATGAAAATGAATGCACATTTTGACAGGATAAAGATATTACGACTCAACATTTACGAATGTTACCTGATGCGTAACTTTTGTATGGCTTAACATGTCATTAACAGTACTTTAAACCTTATGTTCTTTTTTTAATTGAATGCTTATGTCTGAAAATAGCCCCTTTCAAATTCAGTTGCAGTAATGTCTTTAAAAGCAAACTTTAAACTTAATTTTCTGCACATACAATTATCCAAATAAGTTGCATAGTTTAAACAAGTTCAGTTGTGCTTTGTAGCAGAACTCACAGTAATTGCTCATCTCTTAAAAACAGGATTTGCGAATATGAAGCTGACGATACATTTAAGCATTTTTGTGACGTCTAGACATCAACGCTATGAGTCACTCTTCCACTGACTTCTGCTGTTCATAATACCTCACCCTTACATTGATATTCGATCAGAGCATGGACATTTAATGGACACATCTGAAATAATTACAAACACAATTTTTAAAACTCCATTGTCAGGAGGAGAGAAATAAGAACTTGGGTTGGTTTGAGGTATCCAGCCCTCAGGAACATACTATGGTTGTTTGCATTAAGCTTTGTTGGTTTTATCACGTTACATTTAGATTAAAAATAGAAGGCACAGGTGTTTTACAAGGCGCCATAATTAAGTCAACCAACAAAACTAAATATTACATTACCAAGCCAGGGGTCTATATCTCAGCAGTGACTTCTTCCAATGCATTTTCATTTGAGGAATTTATTGCTTCTAAAAAAGGGCCGGGGTATGTCTGTGCTACGCAGTTCATTCCTTGTGCCACACTGATGTCTCCTCGGGAACTGAAGGTAGGGCAGGATCTAGTCCGTGCATAGTTTTGTTGGGGTCCAGCTTGGCCAACCATCTCACTCACAGTGTTCACCGGTGAAGCCCCCCATGTCCGTCTCTGCAGTTGCTCTTCTTTACACTTAATGGAATACCAGGCCAGGAAAATAAAAAAGAATCCCACGAACTTGAGAGCAGCTGCCAACCCAAAGTAGACAAAACGAAACGAGGTGACATCGTATTCCCAGCAAGACCCTTGTACACCACAATCCTGTTGCCAAAGCATGCACGTGGTGTCAATAACAGCTCCAAAATAAATTGGAGTGGGAATGTAAGCTGAAATAAAAATAGCAACAGAAATAATAGTTAGTATATAGTGGAAAACTTCTAAAGAAACTATATGCCTTAGTCAAACAGTATAGGTCAAGAAGTTTTGAGATTTCTACACTGCTGTTCTCAAATGACACATTAAAAAATGGAAAACTGGTCAGTCAATCTTCCCACCAACACTACTTAATCCCATGCATGAAACATACCACGAATGGGGGAGAATTCAAGCAAAGAAGACAATGCAGCAGCACTTTACAACAGGTACTGCTTCAATGTGCTGTCCCCAGACAGCTCTTCTTGAACTATGAGTCCCCCAAAAGAAAATCCAATGTTGCACTCAGGAAATAAAATACAGAATACAGGAGAGGAACAAAATACAACACTATCTTCAGAGCGTTACTTGCTGAACATTCATTGCCCATGAGCTGGGGAAGGGCGGGGGTTGCTGCCCTTAAGGGACAGGAGAAAATTAATTTTTAATTAATTAATTAATTAATACTGAAGGAGAAGAAGCCCAAAGACCGCAAAATGTTCCTCTTAGAGAAGATGGATGGAAGCGGTGAGACCACTAAAATTACAAATTTTCTTTTGAACAGATCTTCCTCAGAAACAGACTTCAAGTTCTAAGGCTGCGAAAAATGCAGTCAGCCCACTGAATGCTCCTGCTTCCTCCAGAAATACAACACCTTTAAGACAAGTCAGAGTCATCCTTCCTCAAAGAAAACTTCCAGATGCAGCTACACGGCTTCTCCTCTTGTTCTCTTAGAATAATCCTTGCTTGCTCTAGTCATATGTTCTGTAGTAGCTGAACACCTGGCTCTTTCTTTATAGGCAGGATTTTAGAAGTTCAGGAGCTTGAAAGAAACTACTTTCTGGAATAAAGACTTTTAACATGTACCCTGTTTGCTTTGAAACATTTGCAATTAGACATTAAGTAACAATTGCTTCTTATTTACAAAATGCAAAAAGCTATTGTTATTGCTGAAAGCAATAGAAATCTGTTTCTAAGAAAGAAAAAATCTTTATAAAATAATTGTTATTAACTATTAATTTTTAAATAAAACTTGAAACTATAAAAATACCTCTTAACTGGGACAAAAATGTTGTTCTAGAAAGTAACAAAAAAGAAGAAAATTAAATACATTCTCAGCTACAACATTTTTGGAAGCTGTTAATTTTAGGTTACTAATACAATTAGTCAATTAGTTGCAGATTTATCGAATTTTAGTACTTTTATGGTATATTGTGGTGGTTTGACCCTGGCTGGGTGCCCGGGGCCCACCAAAGCCACTCTATCACTCCCCTTTAACCGGACAGAGGAGAGAAGAGTAAATCAAAAGGCTTGTGGGTCGAGATAAGGACAGGGAGAGATCATTTTATCAGTTACCAACACGGGCAAAACAGACTCAACTTGAAAAAATAATTAATTTATTATCAATCAAAATCAGAGAAGGAGAGGAGAAAAACTGCTAGATCTTAAAAACCTTCCCCCCACCCCTCCCTTCTTCTCTGGGCTCAACTTCACTCCCAGTTCCTCTACCTACTCCCCCCAGTGGTGCAGGGGGACAGGACTGGGGGTTGAGGTCAGTTCATCACACGTTGTCTCTGCCGCTTCTTCATCCTAGGGGGAGGACTCTTCCCCTGCTCACACATGGGGTCCCTCTCACGGGAGACAGTCCTCCACGAACTTCTCCAACGTGAGTCCTTCCCACAGGCTACAGTTCTTCACAAACTGCTCCAGCATGGGCCCATAACTTCCACAGGGTGCAGTCCCTCAGGAGTGGCGCAGGCTTCCCACGGGGCCACAGCCTCCTCGCTTCAGTCATCGACCCGCTCCCCCGTGGGCCTCCCTGGACTGCAGGGTCATAGCCTGCCTCACCATGGTCTTTACCAGGGCTGCAGGGGAATCTCTGCTCCGGTGCCTGGAGCCCCTCCTGCCCCTCCTGCTGCA
>NW_009258952.1:6651281-6691715 GCF_000687185.1 Egretta garzetta | reverse complement strand
CTGTCGCGGGTTGGCTTGGCCTGGGCCAGCGGCGGACACAGGGAAAACTTCTAGCAGCTTCTCACAGAAGCCACCCCTGTAACCCCCCCACTACCAAGACCTTGCCACAGAAACCCAATACATACATTTAAGCCAAACACGGTGAGCCTTTATGGAAATGCTGAGTAACTGTAACACTTACCAAGAGTTCGTAATAAAACAAACTGCATTCCTAGTGCAAAGGGCCGCTCCCCATCTTCCACAGACCTAGCAGGTGAAAAGCAAACTCCTCTGAAGAAACAGGCATAACAGATAATCACTGTAGCATGTTCTGGCTCCACCTCCTGAGCTATAAAAAAACTTTGTCTAAATTTCTTCCATTTAGCTTCTAATATTGGTAACCCTTATTGCTAGAAAAAAACATAGCCAGCCCCTCCTGTCCCTGTTTAATGAAAATCTCAGTCATGCCTTTTAACCTTTCTTTACCTGCGTAAGGCCTGAAGAATTTGATCCAAACCCATTAAGGAAATGTAGAGATTCCATCCAAAATGTTGATGGCTTCTCATGATAGTTTCCTATTATTTCCTGTAATGTCTTGCTTTATTTTCTTAATCTTTTTTCAGATAAATTAGAATTAATGGAGGATTAAATTGCTGAAAGCTGGACTTAGCTTCTGAATTTAACAGATCTCTGCGTAGGATAAGCACTTTGGAGCTACTTTAGAAAAATATCAGTAGAAACATCCAAACAGTCTCTTTAAACTCTGCTCCTTTTCAATACAAGTAATACATTGGTTTCAAAGGAAAAATGTTGAGCTTTCAAAAGACTAAATACAATGTAATGATATTCCACAATGCAACTACAGCTTTAGTAAACCACACATTTTCTTATGATTTAAAAAATATTTTTAAATCTTAACCTAAAGGTCTGAAATTAAGATAGGCAGCTTCTAATGACATGGAAATATAAGATCAAAACACACAAAAAGACTGCAGTCAAAGGGGTGCAGCTGTAAAATCAAGGTTTTGAAGTCAAGCAGTGAGAAATTGAGAGAAATCGGGGAACCAGCTTGGGCGCTGTGCACCATACATGGTTTGGAACAGTGGATGTCACTGTTCATGTGTGTGGGCCATCCTTTTTTTTACTGAACATTACAAAATCCTGTTGGAGATGTCCCTTATGCACCTCACTATTGTGAGTCTCACTGCAATATTAATGTTCATTGATTGTAGTTTATTTTGCAAAACTGCAGTGCAATGACAATGCATTATTATTATTATTATTGTTGTTGTTGTTATACAGATGGAAAATCCGGAGACAGAAGGAATAAGGTCAGAAGTCTCTGACTTATAACAGCTCTGTGCAGACAGTAGTTGAGCTAAAGCTGCATGAGCAACTGAAGTCTGGTGTGCCCACTCCTGAGGGCTTGGCTTCACAGTCCTAACAGTGATCCTTGCACCCATTTTGCAGAATTTTTTTGAAAAGCAAACTGGAAGACAAATTCCACCACATGACATGGCACAGTCCTCCACGTGTCAGCATCAGGCTCCTGCATAAACCTCAGCCACCTGAACTGAGAAAATGACAGCAAGAGAGTGCTCATCCTTGGTGGGGATGAGGCACAGATGCCTGCCAGAGGGTTTCAGAGCTGTGCTCATGGCTGAGCCTAAGAAGAGCAAAGCCAAGTCCTGATCTGCCTCATGTTTTCTAAGACTCCATGACCTATTACAAAGATTTGCCATTATTATTTTTATAGGGGGCTAACTGTGAGCAGCAGCAGAACATCAATAGCCTCAGAATATCAGAGTGAAGACATAAAGACAACACTAGCAGGAGAAAATCCCACTTGGTTGGGAGGATCATTCTCGCAGAATGCCCAAGACTGCCCAAAAGCCCAAGACTGGTTTAAAAAAGCGCAGTTTGGAGACAGATTTTACACAAAACCAGATCAAAACATGTCTCTACATTAGCAATTAAAACAGCTCAAGAGAAGCAAATTTATACAGCTAAACAGCTCATGCTGAGGACCTGACGTCTACACCACAAGCATTTCAGGTTTTGTAGGGATTTACTTCAGATCAGCTCTAACATGGGCCCAGGGACTGAATGCCCATTTGCATTTGGATCATTTTGGGTTGTGCTTCTGAAGAGCATCTCAAATGCTTGAACAGGATTCCTAGAGAGGTGGTTGATGCCGCAAGCCTGGCAGTGTTTGGACAATGCCCTTAATAACAGGCTTAAACTTTTGGTCAGCCCTGAAGTGGTCAGACAGTTGGACTAGATGACTGTTGTAGGCATTTCCTGACCAAACTATTCTATTCTATTCTATTCTATTCTATTCTATTCTATTCTATTCTATTCTATTCTATCTTCCAGCTCATCTCTGTCCAAAAGGAACTTACTTCTTGAACTCTGAGAGCTCTTCAGCTTCAGATTCCAAACTAAATCATCTTTAAACCATTCTCTTTACCCTTCTGTTACCAGTAGAACCAATACCTATGGGTGTGCTTTGTAAATCCTAGTAAATAATTACCTCATTCTCTCTTAATTCTTCCTCCTCCTCTTTTAACAACAGCAGCATATATACAAATTTATTTTAGCACTAGACCACATTCTGTTTTTTCAGCTCACTTTTCTTTAAAAATCAGACTGAAGTTCACTTACAGAAGCTGTATTTTAAATGGACAAAGATGTTACAGGGAGTGATAATGTTTATCAGACCAGATAGCAGAGATGGGAAAAGCCAATCCAAAAACCTGAAAACTTTTTTTCAAAACGGACAAGTGACACTACCTTTTCCTACAAAGACTGTGTTGTTCTCCATCCTTAAATGACCACAGTAACAACACTACTACAGTACAAGTTCAAAATTCTTGTGAAGAAAAAAAGGGAAGATTCAAAAACAGGCACGTGGCAAGAATGAACAATTTTAAGAAAGAGAAAAGGATCATTTTAAATAATAACTTTTTTCATTTGCATTTGAAAATCCAAACCATTGCTCTAGGAAGGATGAAAATTTCTTCAGTAGTCATCATTTTCTTACATGATGCATTTACTCGTTCTCTCTTTACAGCGCCTGGAAATTGCTGGGCACTTCGTGTTTCCTAAAGTGGATTATCATGTTACATATTCTAAATACAAGCAAGTTCCACCCTATCCATGTCAGCCCTATTCTATTAACTTTTTAAGGATATGTGAGCTTGAAGGAGTTTGGCTGCATTGCTACAGCCTCTTCTGATGCAGGCACAGTGATAGCAGGCACAGCAAAAATACTTAAAAAACCGTAACTGAGTTCTCACCTGAGCGTCACGATGATTGCTGACGGCTGGGCGCACGCTGTTATAAGGGTAACAATGAAGAGAAATATCAAGAACGGGATGAGCGTGTTGCAGGTTCGATCACACTTCCCAGAAACAGCGTAGCCGTTCTCATTCAGGTAGGTTTTGACAATAACCAGCCGGAGCTGACTGCGCTGGCCCACCGTCGGCGGAGTGATCACCTGGCGACTCTGGACACAGGCACATTCCGTGTAATTTCTTACCTGGGGAGAGTGGAAAAGAGCATTTCCACATGGGAAACCCATGTGAGAAACACATGGCGCAGAGACATGGTACAACACACCCAGTGTACTTCTCAGTGTCTAGCATCATTACCCCAAGTACGTGCGAGGTCACCACTCCGAATATTTTTAAAGCTGGCCAGGATGTCCCGTGATGAGACTGCCTTTCCATTGCTTATGACTTCCACTGTTTAGGCTGAGTTTGGAAAAAATTCTGGAATGCTTTTGGAAAATGCTGCTGAAGCAATTCAATCACTTCTGACAGGGAGGCTGGAGAAAAAGATTGTTTCTACTGTATTACAAAAACTGTGAGGAAACACTCTTTAAGCAGCACTGACAAAGCCGTATTCTGGAATTTGGCAGGCTGTCAGCATCCATCTTCAGGAATTGTCTTCTGCTATCTCAGTGAAAGTCTCCCCAGATTCGGCTAAAGAGAGACAAGCTGCGCGTCATACTTGGAGCCCAGGACCTTCCAGTTGGATGGGGATGGGGATGGAATGCGTACAGGAGCAAAACGGGAGAATGAGAAAGCAGAAACTTAAACAGAGAAACTGAAGGACATGAGGGATTCCTGAATGGCCAAAGAGGCTGAAATTAGGATGAACAGACTGAATAATGAAGTGGCTTATCATAGGCAAAGGGACCGTGATTTGAACAAGGTGAGGAAGAGCTAGATCAGAAATAGCCTCCCGTCTTCTACTACTGTTTTCAACCGCTCTGACGGTGAAGGGGTGTGCAGCAGATCAGAATATTCCAGCGTTAGAGGGGAAACAGGTCAGGGCTCATGTGACGTTACAGGAAGGAGTTTTTGGGTTCAATGTTCACATTTATCAAACCTAGGACCACACATGCACAGCAACTACATTGGAAGACCATCTTAAGGTTGCAAATTTAAGCACTTGGACATCAGGAAATACCCAAATTACAGTTGTTTGTCAACTGTAATGTATACCTCTGTATGTGTTTGTGTTATGGCATAGCCTCACATTTTTCTGTCCACAAGATTTAGCTGAACATCTTAATAATGTATCAGTTTGTTCAGTATTTTACCTCCCATTTTCAAAATATGGCTCCAGGTATTTTTTCCTCACACTAAACATATTCCATTACAAAGATGGAATGACTCACATTTTATATGGATTTTTCTATCACACTAATCATTATAACTTAACTCTTTCAAAAAGGAGTAATTTATCTTCAAGACAGTTACGAGACAAGGCACTGCTGTTGTTATCTCTATTTTGTAGTTAAGTAACTGAAAGAGATCAAAAGTTTCACAAATGTGGGTGGCAAATTTGAGATAGCTGGGAACCTTTTTTTCAGAACATTTTCCATTACATACAACTTAATATAGTCTAAATTAAACTTTTTCTGCCTTCAGATACAGATTTAGGCACTCAGTGCTTCTACAAATGGCAATTCTGGTTATTGCTCATGTCCATCATCCAGAATATGCAGAATACAAAGTTAATGATCAACTGGGAGAGGTTTTGTTTAAATGACTTGCCCAACACAGCTTAGGAATGGAGGCAATGACAGAATCCAGTTTCCCAAGGCAGCACTACACTGTCCTGTCTAACATCACATGAGTATTTGCTTTCTTCCTTCAGTCCCTCACCTTAATCTCCTTACTGCTTCCAAAGAAACATCCTACAAAAAATAGTCCTCTTTACTACACAGTCTTAGTTCATCACCAGATAAACCAAGTCTGTGCACTAAAAGACACAGATACGACACAACAGAAACGCTAGAGAATAGGAATATATATATATAAAATAGGTATGAACTGTACACAGGCACTTTATGTGGTGAATTTTGCAAAAAGTAGATGTTATAAACGTAAATGCAAATGTTATAAGTTAGCAACATTTTGTGTGTTATGGAGTGACACAAGTTTACACTTGTTTTTAAAAGAGTCCTATGTAAAGCATTATTTAATGAAGAAATCTATTTTCCTCCCAGTATCAGCCATATTGTATTCACCATTAGCTACTGAGTTAAAGCTTCAGGCCATGAAGGATCTTTTCTTAAATCCTAAGAGGAAACAGTAAGTTTCAAAATCTGTAGTGAAGAGTACATACTCCCAAAGTACCTCCCAACTAAATGAATTATTAGTGCCAGTTTGATATCAGGTGAAATGTAGCAAAGATCAAACCTATGTCTCAATCCTGCAAAACACAAATAAGATAACCACAGGCTCACATCACAGGCATTTTGCATCGGGCCAAAGCAATTTTTTATTACAAACCAGCAAGGTATTCTAAAAAAAAAAACAAACCCTACAAAGGAAATGAATCTGTTCTAAGGGGAATTTACATACAAACCTGCATTTTCAGACCATTATCCAGTCAAAGCAGAAAGTGCAGCACTGGACCTAACATCCTTCTGGTTCACAGGCTGGCTCAGGACTGCAAATTGGGAGACTGATACATTATAAATAAGCTTTCTGGAAAGCACAATCAAGTCCTGAGAAAATCAATGTTTACATTACTTCCTGTCTTTCTCAATTATCCTTTTTTAAAGGACAGTTCTGTAACAAGAATTTATGAGTTTGGGTTTTGTATGAAACGAGAACCAGCATAATGCTCTGATATTTAGGTCAGATTCTACTTTTCAACTGTTTTCTTGTGCCCAGACCTGAAAACTGCCAAATTTCCACCAGCAAGACACCCTTCCCCAGTCCAGCATAACTGGAAGACTGGGCTGTAACAGGCAAGGTATTTCTAAGAAAAATGGATTATTAACATCCTTTAAGTTGTGGTTCCTTGAGTTCAATGACCATCATTTCATTTAGTCTGGAGAAGGTTTAGAGAAAGGCTATGAGAATGGCTGAACTATTTTAAAAGAGCAGAATAAAAGGACAGTCTTAAGCCATGCAAACAAAAGACCTATCAATACACTGGTGCGGGTGCTGCAGCTACTTATGCAAAATGACGAGGCTGACACAAACACCAATGACTTTAAACAGACCATAACTAAATTTAAACAGGAGTTTAAAACACTTCCAACCACCTGAAGAGTTAAGTTCTTCCTTCCATTTAGAGAGGGAGCCAAAAAAACCCCAAAATTGCTCTTAAGAGTAACACTGATGAGCTTGCGGAAAGAGAGTATGGCATGGCCGCCTATGTTAGCAGAAAGCTGAATTAGATGACACTGGCTCAAGGTCCCCTCTCCAAGCCCTGCAGGAGGAGGAGACAGGCAGGTGGCTGCCATCAGGGACTTCAGAGTCCATTCTGGAAACACCAGCTCTCCCCCATGGCACTTTGCACTCACTTGGCTGGAGGATTCACTTGGTACAAACGAGCTTGTGTCTCAAATTCGTACATAGCTGAAAGGGAGTGGGACCATACATCACCAGCCTTTCAAAACATGGCAAGACTCATGCACAAGTCAGTAGCAGAGCAACTTCTCCAGAGCTTAAGAGGGGGGATGCTTGCACTAGAAACAGACCAGTCTTCGACCTGCACCAGTCCTGAGGGGCTATTCAGGGGTTGTATGTGGGTGGGTGGGTGAAGCACTTACCCCTGTGCTATGGTTTCCACCATTGATGCAGCCAGCTAGGCAAGGATTAAAATACGTTATTCCATCTGACCCACAGACAGGCTCGTACTCATGAATCTTACATCCACAGTTAACGTTGCAGCTCCCAGTCAGATTCCTGTGGGCCATGGCAAGAGTGGGACTGAAGAAAGGAAAAAGAACATGCTAGTAGAGCAAGCACAGATATCCTGCTGTTCAGAGGGAGAAAACATCCTACTCATTAATTCTGGAACTGAGAGTTGATTATCAGAAAGACTGCATTAACTCTAGCTTATGTATATGATTGAAACAATATAGAAGAACATCTAATGCATCCCTGCCATCAACTGAAAACACACTACAAGAATAATACCAAAGTTTAAAACTTGTATCTTATTTGCCCAGGTAATAGTTGCATTTTCCCCCGTTTGCTTTTTCTTTTAAGAGTTAAACTACCACAATTTTATATGTCTATCCTAAGCTGCAGAAATTTGTTGTTGATTACTAGTGAAGGGCTCAGTGATGAGATGTAAGCATGAACTAATAGGCAGCTCTTCCCACATACCAACAACTGTTCAGGAAACTCAATGCTTGTGTTATTTCTATGTATATATGAAATCTACAGGAATCTCTCTAGATCTGGAGGAGTGCTGTGCTTTTACTAAATGTCTGTAAAAGAACCTCTACTACCATTCCCCAAAATTTTGCCAAAGCCCAGCTTTTTAGGTCCTCTACAGAAGCATTTGGCGGTATGCTCAGAAGGAACTAAAGGGAATTTCAATGCTGAAGGACACACACCCCCCAAAAATGAGACTTCACCACCTATCACTGCTGCTTCAAGCAGGTGGTAGAACAGATCTCAACTCCTGCAACAGGGAACTGCATCAACTCTTCACTGTCAAGGGCCATGGCAGCCTGGGCACATCCTCACCATGGGATGAACGTGCAAAGGAACCCCAGCCAAGGGGCAACAGCTCATGGCACTCAAACTGAGCTCAGCAGCTCATGTAACAAGTCCCGAATGTAGCACTGCACTGAGACAGCTACAGGTCTCTTCCTGAAGCACCCTCTCCTCCAGCTAACACCTCTGCGTGGCACGTCTGGGCCCTGTATGGAGAGAGCAGGTCATTTGGAAGTAGTTTTGGTCTCCCCAAATGGCACTACCCTGGGTGCTGGGGGTCCCAAAGCAAGACAAACTCCTATGACAGAACCAATACCTGATAACATGAGCTGCCAAGGGTCAGCCAGGACGAACCACCAAGTGCCAGTGTGCAACTTGTGGCTGGAATTCAGATTTTATAATTGTACCAGTTGCACCATTGCTCATTCCAGAAGTGACAAAGGCCTTAGTAATAGCAGAGTCCATATCTGTAAGATCACAGACTCTTCCTCAGAAGATGATTGGAAAAAAAAACCCCACTGATCAAAGAGTGCTTTTTGCTGTCACTAGAAAGAAATCAACTCTGGTTACAACTGACCGCCAGCTATCACCATCACAGGTTTGACTCAGGTTGACTAAGTCACATTGTCACCAAATTAACCAGCTCCTGCCTTACCTACCATATCACTTCAGCCCTGCCCAAAACAACTCTCAGGACACTTAAAAATGCCCAGCTTTGGGCACAAACCCTGGAGGAGACACCCAGCTACTCCCTGCACAGAAGGCAAGCCCAAGGTGACACTGGAATTTTAACAGTCCTGTGTAGGGTAAGGGCTTGGAGTACAAGGCAAAGGAGGAAAAGTGTCAGCAGGCACAAAGGCAACCTCACTGAAGGAAAAGAATAGTAAAAACCCTCACATCTACTTAACTGCATATACAAATTCTGAACATAGAGAAACACAGAGATTTAAAATGATAGAGTTAAAGAAAGAGAAAATGGATACTAGTTTGTTACCAAATTCAAAACAGACTGGCATAACTGGACCCTGTGTATATAGAGCTAATATCAGAGGATATAAGGTGTCAGAAATTCAAAACAGACTGGCATAACTGGACCCTGTATATCAGAGGATATAAGGTGTCAATCTCTATGATCTAGAAGCTCCTCATTAAAGAGGAAGCAGTTGATGATCATATCATATTTTTCTGACAAATAACTGGTCTGAAAAGGCACTTACTTGGGCATATTTTCAGACTAGCTTATAAAGAGCTACCATACTACCTTTGGCCCTTTCAGTTACTGGGATTGTTCAGATGAGTTTTGTAGCATTGCTTTTTTATCTTGGCTGGCTAAGGACTAATTCAAAACTATTTTTGTATGCTTATATTTTCTGTGAAAACCTTTAGAAACACATGAAAATGGCTGTCAAGACCACAGTTGTCTCTTCACCAGTATCCTGTCTCTAACAGTAGCCATAAGAAGATTACTTAGAGAAGAGCAAGGACAGGGCAAGTAACTTCCCCCAGAAAAGTATTCTCTCAGCCTCTAATGAGTCTCAGCCCCAAATATTTTTGAAGTCTGATGTGGTTTCTTAGTTAATAAAACCCTTTTTTTCCCCCTGTACTTTTCCCATTGAGATTAAATTTTTTGCACCTACGATATCCAACAGCAAGGATTTTTCAACAGTCCTCAGCCTGTTACACAAGCTGTTGTTTGTTTTGAATCTGGCTCTTACTAGCTTTATCTGACAGCCCCCACTTCTACTATTTTGCTTGTAAATTCTGAACACATGAAGGCTCCTAAAAAAATAAACTTAAGGGGTTCCTATGGCCAACATGAAAATATTTGCAAGCTCTAGTGAAATCTTGTAGTTGCAATTAAATAAACTACATCTAATATTAACTAATCTAATCTAATCATATCTAGTATTACCTGAAGGCATTATGCCAGAAGGTACCCGAATGTATAGGCATAAAGTCTTACCTTTTATCAATACTGTTACTGAACATGCTAGCTCAGGTACCAAAAAGAAAATAGCTGTTCCGCTTAGGTGAAATGTAAGTTATTTTCTGCTGTCATTATGCAGCCGTATTATTAACAAGCATGAACATTTAAGTGGTCCATGCTATATTTATACCTATTTTTACTACACTTGCCATGCTCTCTGTCTTGTTTCAGGTTGCTAAGTTAATTTAGTAAGTGGAAAAGCAGGAGTCTGCAGTGTGGTTTATTGCTGGTTCAATTTTCTGCATCTCATTTGGAATTTCATCTGGGTTTGAAACACTGCCAGCAACATGAATGCATTAAGCCAATGGAAAAGTTACCTGAATGATCTTATTCATACCAGTCTATTTCCAAGTGACAGGGTTGGCTGAAGCTAGGGACCCTAGCTCTTATTTCCTAAATACCTTTCTTTCTAAAGAAATCACGGTTCCTGAATTCTTCACCCACACTGCCTCTTCACTGCATAAGGCGATACCAAGCCACTGAAAACTGAGAAGCAGCAGATACCGTTTTCACCTGAAGCTTCTCCTGCTACTTAGGAAAATCCCCATTTTATTATGTTTTCAGGAACTGCAACCTATAGTTGCCTGTGATGCTTAAATAGCTTTCTTTTTCTGAGGCTTACGCTTAAATGTAAGTCTTACTTTCTGTCATAGCTGCACTCTAGGCTTGTAAATGCTACGTTGTGTCTCAAAGGACCCAAATGTTAGGCACTGTAATATTCAGTATTGCAATACACAAGTTTTTCTGAAGATAGATGGCCAGTTTCAAACTACATACTTTATGGGCTGTAATTTGCAATACCTAAACCTGAAAGTTTTCAAGTCCTTCCAGGTGCCAAAGCCAGAAAGGCAGGCTCTGTAAGGAATCAAGACAGCTGCCACTTCTAAGGTCTCAAAAAATTCAGAACATGGAAGTGAGGGCCTCACCGCCCTCCTGTGACTTTTTGGCTGGCACCTTGGCCAGGGAAGGTGAGATGGGTGCCAAGAGTGATGGCAAGACCAGATCAGAACTGGGTCCAGACACAATGATCACAATGATCAGTCCAGAGTGATCATACAGCAAGTCCAAGAGAAAGGAGAGGCAGGCCCCCTCGCCTCCAGCTTTCTCCACAACACCTCTCACAGAGCTGACCCTGGCCTCAGCCAGCTGAACACCTTAGTTCAGGTGACCAAGCACCTAGAAGTGGGGGGGACATGCTCTGCACCCTGACACTGTACAGGAATATCAGTGCCCACTGCAGACAGCTCAGTGAGTTCCTACACATGGAGCAGAAAGCTGCCCTTTTGTGCTGATAGCCTTCTCCAGAAACACTGTACTTCATGGATTTTTAACAGATCTCTTCTGAAGTGGAAGAAGAAGCTTCTTCTACAGTTGCCTGTAGACAACACTCATGAACACTTGGGTTCCAGGTCCTCCTCAGCCTGAAGGGGTTTAAACTTAACATCTCCTTGATGATGTTCTTATCAACAAGCTCCAGAATGGCTTCCCTTTCCATCCTTGCTGCTGAAGCTGAATGTGATCCCAGTCCTGTCCATGTCTCCTCATCAATAACTCTTTACTGCCATATCTACAAGCAAAACCTGGAGCAGGGGCCAGGACTGAAGCCATTTCTTCCAAGGCAAATCTCCTTTCAGAAGGTTTTAAAGTTAAGTTCCTCTCTTGCATACTCTTTTTTCTTCTTCTGCATCTCTATATATTCCTCACTTTTTCTCCTTTCTCTTCCCTTATATCCACCGTCCATTTCTGCAGTGGTTACAGTGCTCTTGGGGACATCAGGAGTTCAGTCAGATTCTTTCTGACTAAATAGCTGGGTAGAGGCCACCACACATACGGTGAGCAACTTTTGTAGCAACCAATTTCCTGACTTCCTAGCACAACCACACTATCAGGCAGTTCTTATCTTCTCCACAATAACTGTTAAAAATAGTCAGTAACCGTTAAACATAGTTGCCAATGCTAATAAAGTGGGTATCAGTAGGAAACCCACATACATCCCTTGTATTTTGGACATATTTCAAATGCTTCCTTCCCATCTTTGAGTCGCGGCAGCTTAAACACCTGCACCTACCTGGCTCCCTAGCATAGGATCTTCTAAAACCACACAAGAGTCTATGCTTGGTCACATAGAGAACTCTGGCCAAAATACAAATAATAGCTTATTTCACTTCAGTAGTCCTTGGCAATAGGTAACGATACTAATCTCTGAGATTAAAGAGTCAAAAATATGCTCAATCTGGGTTTTGGAAAGAATTTAGACATTTCAAGTATGTCACAAAGTCCTTCTTCAGTCCGTGCACTCCTCTACCTTCTCCACAGTGGTCACAACGGCAGACATCTAGTTTAGCTCAGAAGACAGGGCCAGGTCTGTCACCTGCATGGTTTTGGGACTCTTCACAGCTAGAGTGCATGATAGCTGAATAGTGAAGAAAGGTGGTGCTTCGAGAACGCAGTTTTGGATAATTTTTTTCCTCGTGGGTTTTATTACAGTGGCACCAGAACCCTTTGGTACGTCATTAGCTTATTTTGCAAGGTTACTTTGAATACTCCACGTGCCACCTTTCACCAGTGCTTCACAGGCTGCAGGGCCCTTTTGTGCTGATAGCCTTCTCCAGAAACACTGTACTTCATGGATTTTTAACAGATCTCTTCTGAAGTGGAAGAAGAAGCTTCTTCTACAGTTGCCTGTAGACAACACTCATGAACACTTGGGTTCCAGGTCCTCCTCAGCCTGAAGGGGTTTAAACTTAACATCTCCTTGATGATGTTCTTATCAACAAGCTCCAGAATGGCTTTCCCTTTCATCCTTGCTGCTGAAGCTGAATGTGATCCCAGTCCTGTCCATGTCTCCTCATCAATAACTCTTTACTGCCATATCTACAAGCAAAACCTGGAGCAGGGGCCAGGACTGAAGCCATTTCTTCCAAGGCAAATCTCCTTTCAGAAGGTTTTAAAGTTAAGTTCCTCTCTTGCATACTCTTTTTTCTTCTTCTGCATCTCTATATATTCCTCACTTTTTCTCCTTTCTCTTCCCTTATATCCACCGTCCATTTCTGCAGTGGTTACAGTGCTCTTGGGGACATCAGGAGTTCAGTCAGATTCTTTCTGACTAAATAGCTGGGTAGAGGCCACCACACATACGGTGAGCAACTTTTGTAGCAACCAATTTCCTGACTTCCTAGCACAACCACACTATCAGGCAGTTCTTATCTTCTCCACAATAACTGTTAAAAATAGTCAGTAACCGTTAAACATAGTTGCCAATGCTAATAAAGTGGGTATCAGTAGGAAACCCACATACATCCCTTGTATTTTGGACATATTTCAAATGCTTCCTTCCCATCTTTGAGTCGCGGCAGCTTAAACACCTGCACCTACCTGGCTCCCTAGCATAGGATCTTCTAAAACCACACAAGAGTCTATGCTTGGTCACATAGAGAACTCTGGCCAAAATACAAATAATAGCTTATTTCACTTCAGTAGTCCTTGGCAATAGGTAACGATACTAATCTCTGAGATTAAAGAGTCAAAAATATGCTCAATCTGGGTTTTGGAAAGAATTTAGACATTTCAAGTATGTCACAAAGTCCTTCTTCAGTCCGTGCACTCCTCTACCTTCTCCACAGTGGTCACAACGGCAGACATCTAGTTTAGCTCAGAAGACAGGGCCAGGTCTGTCACCTGCATGGTTTTGGGACTCTTCACAGCTAGAGTGCATGATAGCTGAATAGTGAAGAAAGGTGGTGCTTCGAGAACGCAGTTTTGGATAATTTTTTTCCTCGTGGGTTTTATTACAGTGGCACCAGAACCCTTTGGTACGTCATTAGCTTATTTTGCAAGGTTACTTTGAATACTCCACGTGCCACCTTTCACCAGTGCTTCACAGGCTGCAGGATGCTGCGGCTCATGGCTACAGTCACTCTGGCCTTGATCCATGGAGTGGCATAGCTTCTGGATCCTCTTCCAAGAGGTTGGATCTGCCTAGCTCCATGACACAAGGCTGTCCCTCCTTCCTCTTACTGCCTGATACTATTAAACTAGCTGATATTTTTTTCATAAATGGAAACAAAAAGTGCCCTCCGGTAGTTCATTTATCCGGTAGTCCACTGATTAGATCCTTAAACCCATCTTCCAAAGGATACTGAGGTAATCCATGAATGGATGAACACAATAAAGAGGAGACATTGCAGGGGTGAAATTTAAAGGCCTTTTCCAGAGACTAGAATATAGGTATGAAAATCCCCAACTCCAGGAGAAGGCTGTGCCCTTTGCCTCCTCACACCTGAGTGGTAAACAGAGCTGCAGGCACCACCCTATTTCTGCCTGTCATCCATGTGCAGTCCAGTCCAGAAGACCTGAATTTCTGAGAACAAATGCCAGTTTGACCCCTACAGAACCTGCAAAACCAGACAGAGCTGAGTACTGAGCTCTGTTGGGGCACGAGTACATGCACATGCACCGCAAGCAAATCTCTTGCCTTTGGAATTATGTTGGTATGCACAACCTCGCCACACCGGGCACCATAGCGTAATATTGAATTAACTGTGCTGCCGTGTTTGTCCTGCTCTCAGTATTGCTCAATGGTGCCACAGAGAGGCCCTGCTGTTTAAAACTAGCTCAAATATCTCTGCTCCGAGCAGATCAGTAGATATCCAGGGAATTTTAGCACCTCCTCAGCCAGGCAGGAGCTGAACAGGAATCTGGATTGGGTTTGTGGCTGCGTCCCCGAGATCCTGTGGATGTGCTCACTGACTGTCAGGGTTGGAGAGCCTCACAAGGGCTGCTGTTTGCTCACCTTCACATCTGTAATGTGTGGGCAGGACCACTGTAAAGGTAAACATCAGGCTTACTGCATCCCAGCTACCCCACAGACCACAAAGGATGTTGTGCTCCCATCTTTGACACCCAAATAGATCAGAGATTTGACTCAGGAACCACTCTACACACAGTGACTGTCACCCATTGTCATCCATCACCTCACCTCCTGTCGTTAGTGACACTGAACAGTATGACTGCTGCTTAGGGGCTTCCACTTGACTCACTCTTAATGTATTTATCCACCACTGTTTGCTTTTGCTGAATATGCTTGTCTTTCCAGCTGGGCACTGTTGCAGCTAATCACATGTTACAAAGTCTCTCTCAAATACTTATTGACTGTCTCCTGATCACACAAATCAGGTTCACAAATTTAGCTCTTGGAGCTACTTTACGCTTTATGGTCTGGTTGGATGCTAACCACAGCCTTCCGGAGTGTTTTCTTTCTTGCGCCATAAGCAAACAAGGCACAGTTTTAGCAACAAGTTGCAGCTTGAGCAGGAAATTAAATATCCAGGACTGAAATTGGTTCTGTCGCCTTCTCAGCTATCAGCTGAAACTTGCCTTGCTATACCACGCTGGATTCCAGAAAGCAATATGCAGCAACACGTCATATAGCAACAGGCAGACTTTTCCAGTAATCTCTCAACAGAACCTTTTCTCTGATGGAAAACACCAAATCATCAAAACATTCCTCAGGAGCATACTGATTTCAGCAGCACAGTGACAGAAGTTTTTCACACCAACAGGAGAGGCAGCGTTTTTGGAGTTTTGCAAGCCTCTTGGCAGCCTGCTGAGCTGGATGTCCCGGATGCCTGGATATTTGGGGTAAGCAGTGGCTCCCCAGCCTGCCGGGAAGACCTTCATGCCCATGCCCCAGCTGCCAGCGGGGCTCTGCCACCCTGCACACAGACAGACGGGTCTGGGGACAGCCCGGGCTGTCGGGAAAGGCACAGCGTGTGTTCCCCTCTCCAACCTCTGCCACCCTCTTCTGACCTCTTATCCCTCGGCCACACAAGCCCCTTCTCAGCAGCAGACGGGCCGTGCTGCTCCACAGGTGGGAGCGCCCGCTCCCCAGCTCGCTCCGCTTACGTAGCTAACTTGCTTCAGCTGCATTGCTGAACGTTACCATGACACAGGGGTTAGGAAATCAGATTAAAAATAAAGGTGAATGAAATCAGGCATGCAAGAAATGAGAAGCATGAAACTGGAAACCGAACTGAGACCACTGTGAAAATTTAATCTCAGGGGCATTTTTTTTGTTTTCTCCAAAAGAAGACTTAAGGTTACAGAGATGCAAAGCAAATATGCTCAAATTAATAAGAAGCTACTACAAGCTGTGCCTCTCCAGCTTTCATCACCTTTTGTACCTCAGCAAATCACTGTAAGGTTTATTTGGGGAATTTTTTTTGTTGTTTACAGCAAATGCCTTGCACGCAAAGAGATTTTTTTTCCTCATCCTTTCAAGAACATGTGATACACAAAATCACCTACTAACTCTGTTTCCAAAAGCTCATTATCAGACAGTTGTAAGAGGTTCATGCTTTCATCTTTACCTTCACACTTTCATCTTTACCTTCACTGTTCACTCATTATTCACTCCTCTTTCAGTGATGGGAAACTAATGAAGGATGAAGTAATTCAGATGCTGGGGACGTGAAATCTCTACTGACACATATCCATGTAACCCCATTTTCATCGCATGTGACCTACCTTACAGCACATATCATAACAGATTTCTATGAACGCTTCTCCCAGTAGGGGGATCATTTTTTCTTGAAGGTATGTATTTTTCCAGCAATAAACTGAACCACAGCACTCTACTAATCCTACTCTGACACTGGGAAGCTGCCTATTCTCCACAAAGGAAAACTGAGCATGAATTACTGCATGGCGCATCACAGATTTACCTGCATCAGTCAGAAAGAGCCGCCTCTTACGGAAATTGCACCAGAGCTAGTAGGTCCTGTTTGTGGGCTGGCCTGTGGGAAAAGCAGCTTAGTTTCAATGCATCCACTGCTGTAGGCACACAGGATGCCTGAGAAACAGCTGCCCCGCTTGTTCCAGGGGGTGCAGATGCTGTCGACTTGCAGCACTGCTGCACCTGAGCTGCCAGGGAGATCCATCACGCACGAGCACACTAACAGAAACCATCCCCAAATGACAGCGTTTCCTGAACTATTCTTTCAATTACAAACAAGGACGCCGCTCCTTTCATTAATAAGATTCAACTGCAGTTTTGCTAAACACGTGTGCTGGGACAAAACCCAGAATCCCACCCGACAAATTGCATTTGTTCACTTCTCAGGGAGACTGTTCTGTGTCTCCATGACACAATGCTGGTAAAGCTAATAAAGAGGAGACTTTTATTAGATGTGACTAATGATAAAAGGGACTCTAGTTCCTAACATTTTTTTTTCTAAACCCTGTTCTCCTCTCCAACTATTATTCCGTGGAAGGCTTGTGGTATAGGAGTAAAGTAAAAAAAGGGAAAGTATAAGGCAAGATTTATTGCCTAGAGTTTTTAGAGCTGTGACCTGTTATTTCAGATACTCAGGCTTGGACTGAAACCTCATGGTGCTGGCAGTCAATGCACACATATTGGAAAAAAAAAGGTGGACCCTTTTCCCGTGAGGCTACAACCTAAATGCAATGCCGTTTAAAAACAAAAAAAAAAAAAACAGTGCCTGGCTATATTTTAATAACATCTAAACAAATAAGTGGTTTGCACGTGGTTTTAGTCATATTTCTTTAGATCGCTTTAGGATGAAGGAAATGCAAAGGAAAGAAGATAACCCCTCAACACACAGTTTCTATAATCTTAATATCGGGCTATATAATAAAAAGGATTATCTTAGTCTGATGGCAGTATTTTTGGTTTGGTATTGAAGGACTTTCGGGATGGCAGAGATCTGCAGTGTCCTTGTTGGCAAGCAGCTGGAATTGCAGCAATGACGCAATTTTTGTGTAGCTGTCAAACAACGGACCCTCTCTCTGTGTTAGCTGGATTCCTTCTTTGTTGTTATTGTTCTGATCCAATTAGTCACTGCTTTCAATTTAAGAGATCTGACTGGCTAACTGGACTGAAATACAGACAAGAATAACAGAAAACCAAACTGGCGGTACAAGATGAAGAATAGGAGATTTTTTTTTTATGTGAAGTGCCTCAGTAAGTCAGTTGCATGTTTTAACTAAACCTTAATTGAACCAAAACAACAGAAAGCAATCAGAAAGGGCCTGTTTTGGATTCATTACATGCCAGAAGTATGAGAGATGGAACTGATCTAATCCAGGAATCTGTATCTATTAATAAGCTCCTGTGGAGCCTGTTATTTGACTTATACCACAAAACATGGAAGAGACAGGTCTACAACCAACCAAACCAGCTGTTCTCTGCTATTTCTCCTTTATTCAGCACTGGTAAGGCCACATCTGGAGTGCTGGGTCCAGTTCTGGGCTCCCTGGTACAAGAAAGACATGGGCATACCAGACAGAGTCCAGCAAAGGGCCACTAAGGTGATGAAGGGCCTGGAGCATCTCTCCTATGAGGAAAGGCTGAGGGAGCTGGGACTGTTCAGCCTGGAGAGGAGCAGGCTCAGGAGATCTCATCAACGTAGATAAATATCTGAAGGGAGGGTGCAAAGAGGACATAGCCAGGCTCTTTCCAGTGATGCCCAGTGACAGGGCACACACTGAAACACCAGAGGTTCCCTCTGACCATCAGGAAACACTTTTTCACTGTGAGGGTGACTGAGCCCTGGCACAGGTTGCCCAGAGAGGCTGTGGAGTCTCCATCCTTGGAGATCTTCAAAAGCTGCCTGGACAAGGAGACAATTCACTGATTCAGGACTTCCCATTCAGATGCTGGTTAATGGTGTAAGAGAAGGGATGCTGTATTGCAGTTTGACATAAGGCTCCTTATACTGTGTTTAAATACCAAACATGCATTCAGATCAAAGGCTGGGGCACAGAACAAAAGGTTCTAAAATGCTGAGATGTGTAACACGGAGGTGCCCTTGACCTTCCTGATAACAGAACTGCTGATGACACACCAACAGCCTGCTTGTGCCCAACATAAACCAGCAGAAAATCCTTGCAAATGTATTCTAGTCTGTGTATGCCTCCAGGTCCCATCCACTTCCTCACAGCTGGTACAGTTAGAAAAATACTGAGTTGTGAAACATACTGAATTATGAAATGCCTACTTTGCTGAATACTGCATGTGCATAAGTCTATGTTAACTAAAACCCAGGTTATCCTTCTGCTCTGTACTGGTTTATGGCTCAGTTAATCAAAGAAAAAAACCCTACTTTTTAAATGCAAAAGAAAAGAACAGAGAACTGAACCTGTTTGCCCACAGAAGATGCTCCTGCAGGGTATGTCTACATTGCCCAAGGCAGCTGAGATCTCTGGGCTGCTGCCAGCACAGGTAGCTCAGACATCAGACCCGGCATAGCTACATTAAGCTTGAGCATCATGCAAGACATTTACTCTAAACCAAGTGGCTGTACTGCTTCTTATAGCCGATCCAGCCTGTTGAACTGGCTTTGATGTCCGTAACGCTGCACTGCCTTGGAACTAGAGAATGAAGTGTGTGTTTTATTAAACCTCAAAATGAAAGCATGCTTTTTTGTTACACGAACAATAACATCCTTTGATGTCTGAGTTAAAGATTTGCCTACCAAGTAAATGATTTGAAGCTATCAAATGATTGACCATGAGGATTAAGAGAATGTTTATCATGTCAGATATTGAAGATGAATTTATGTGTAGTGCTGCTTCTTTATTATCATTCTGATAATAAAATTGGATTTGATCTCTGCATTAAAAAAATAGTTGGGGTTGCAAACTCCTGAACCGTGCTTTATAACATGCTGGTAATTCTCCATTTTGGATGACATTACAGTCTAAGCATATTGATTTTCCTATTGATTTCAAAGAGTTGATATACCTCAATACTTTCGAGAATTTTGTCATTACGATCTCTCACCTCTTTTCTCAGTAAGAACAATTAGATGAAGGTGGTAAAGAAGTAATGCTACTGCAGACACTCAGAACAGCTGTGAATAGATGCCTGTTTCAATTCATGCTACATATTTACTGCAAATGTTATTACTTACTGAAAAAAAAAAAAAGATACTCTTACAATCCCAGTTGTGAAGGTTATGTGTTACATACCAATAGTTTACTTGTCTCTAATTTAGAAAGAGATTTAAATTAAATAGCACTTTTTCACAAACAGAAAACTACAGCCTTCTCATTAGCCAGGAAGGGACATTCTGACTTGCCACACAGTTCAATTAATTGCTATCTGAATTTATGTTTTAATTGCTAATAATTTTCATTTCTTCATCTACACCCACAGGCTGCCTAAAACATCAATAGAAGGTGGACAATCAAATCATTCCACCTCCTCCCCATCCCTGTTCTCTCCTTCTTCAGCCCACTATGCTCAGACAAGGATATACCACCATGCTACTCCCCTCCACAGTCAGACCCTCAGCACCAAGTTTTAACTCTAGGTATTAAGAAGACAAAGGAGTAAACCACCTTTCCATCAGCTCATGACTTCAGTTGCTGGTTTTCCTTGCTCTAGGATTAGGGTTTGACAGCAATGTAATAACACGCAGCAACAGGAAATGCAAAATATTCCCTGTGTAAACGATGCCTATTTTCTTCCTCCCTTGCTTCCCATTTTTCCTCTTTGTTTTTCACTTGGCTTGCTGTCCTGGTTTTGGCTCCAGGTTCAACCATGACACTTGCTCAGTGTCCCACTGTAGTTCTTTTTTTCCCCATTTGATCATCTCTTTTCCTGCTCTGCACTTCTTCTACATTCTCCTCCAAAAATCAAAATGTTAGGAGTCCAGAGCTGAGCCTTAAAAGCAAGTACTCAAATGGATCTGATACCCAGCACCTGGCTGTAAATAAAAGGCAGGTGTCGTCTCCAACACAAAAGCAAAGGGAAAAACATTGCTTCAGATAATTTTGTGCTCTTCAAATGCTTACTGTGTTCTTGTGCTTAAGCTACATGAAGGCAGCAATTTTGGGGAAAAGTTAATGTATGAAGTAAGAAAGAAAATAAAAGGTCATGATCAGGCTTCTGAGAAATTACCTTCCAGTGAAACATCTCCTCACAACTTTCACCACACTGCCTTCCTTCCAAATATCCCTAATTTTTAAAAAATGCCTGTCCATGCATTTCTTAATGTCACAGCCTAAATTCCCGATACCTTCTTACATCCACACCTTCTTTTTTATGACAGCCTTCTTCATTCTCAATGTATCTTTAAGGGTTATGATCTAGTCGCTGTCTTGGGGATGATCCAGCAAGGGCTGGAGGGCATTCACACAACTAGTAAGGGGTTCAGAAGGAGTGCACGCCACTGATGTCGACAGCACATGCCCAAGTGATGCCTCTCAAATAGGGACTGCAGACCTAAGACGCTGTTGTGGTGACAATAAACAAACCTACTCAGAAGTGACCTTTGTAATCCCTTTAGTATTTTCACAATTTTCATGAGCAGAATAGAAAACATTTTGAAACACCAACTAAATGCTGAGCAATCTACAGAGGACACTATTCTTATTTTCCTCTAAAAATCATTGAAGTCCATTCTAATGCACTTTCCCATCCCTCAGAAAGGTATGTTATTACATTAGCTTCATAATAAACTAGACATAAAACCAAAGGGCCACATAATAACAGCGCGTGTTTACATCACAATACTCACCGAACTCTCGTTTGAACACGTGGCTTCTTCAGTACATCAGCCAGCAGCATTTTTTATATTACTTTATCGGGCTTATTGGAAAAAGCTGGTTTTGCCACAGATGATTCCAAGATACTTACCCAGTCGTGTAAGGTATATTTATTCCCCCTAGATTAATGCTTTCGCATCCAACAATGAAGAGAGTTGAAAAGCACAGCAGAGAGACACCACTGCAGATCATAGCCAACTTTGCAGACTCTCTCGCACCAAGTTTCAGTTTTTTTATAATGTAGCCACCTAGGACAATACCAACACCAGCACTTGGGACAATAATCACACCTGCCAGAAAGAAATTCGAGCAACATTAAAATAGGACCTACAGAAATGGAATAAAACATAAATATTGGTTTCATTCCCTAATTAGATGACTGCAAACGCTGTACTAAGATCTCCATTGTCTGCTAGCAAACTGAGTCAGAGTTTTCAAACCTCTGGAGTGTTGTCAAAGAATTAATAAAAGCCTCCTTATGATATTACCAGCAGCCAAAGCACTATAAGAGAACTATTGTACCCACAAGCAGAAACATTGCTTTGTAATTGTTTTAGAGTGGGGAGAAGGGATACACATTGCTCCACTTTAAGTACTGAAAATTTGAAGAAATCCAGATTTGGATATGAATCTTCCTCCTCCTACTCTCATGATTAATTCCAGGGAAGCACAAGTGTGAATCCCAGGCAGGCCCCCAGAAGCCTGCCCACCTGGGAGTGCATGCATGAGCCTGGCTGCAAATTCCACCGCCTGGATACTTTATGCAAGCTGAAGAGCGCTGCCCTAAAGCAGCAGCCCCATTCATCCCAGCACAGCCACATGGAGGGCAAACCGATCAAACATGATGAAAGAAGTTAGGACACTTGAATTAGTTAATTAGGATAAGTTTAAGGCACGAAAGACGTGCCTATGAAATTTCTGTTGCTCCGCTGCTTCAGTTATAAGGTGGCAGTTCAGCAACATGTCACTGGGCTGTCCTCGCTTCCCAAGGCCTGAGGTGGTGTTGTCAGTGAATGTCTTGCACTTCTTAGCTTCCCGAGGCTTGTGCTTCTCACTGACGTGTGAGAAGGTCTTTAAATAAGGTCTTTGCTAAGAAAGATGCATTCCACCTAAATATGGAATTTGAACAACTTCTGGCAGCTGCATCTAGGGCGAAGGAGCTAAACCTTATAATCCAAATTCTTAAAGATGGTGGTCTTCTTTTTAATGAAGCCATTATACTGTCACTTGCAAATATCTTTAATGTTATTGCAAAGCATTCTCATTCTCTCCTAATTTGCCTAAAGGTGAAGGGGACATTATATTTATCAAAATGCTGAGATCATGAAAGTAAAAATAAGAGGTAAAAATAGTTACAAATGGCATTATAAAATAAAACATCATTTCATGAGGAAGGTTCTTAATAATAACCCTTCACAGACTCAAAACCAGTCTTTCTCATAAGGGCAGAATTTAAATGTATAAGTCCTTCTAGGAGAATTAAATTATTTTCACAAAGTTCAAAGCTGTTATCTCTCTTGAGCTGTTGCATCTCACTTTCAATGACAGAATACGAACAAGGAAAAGAACTAATGCAGATCCTTTCACTTGCACTGAAAATTCAGGTCCAAAAGAGGTTAAGAACTCAAAACTAAGATATAAGATGGAAGGAAGAATAATACTGATGTCAATTTATTGTCAGTGAGCCCTTACCTTGGGCTAGATCCTTAGTTCATATAACTGATGTAGCAATGGATTTGGTCTATGGAATTTGCTTCACCTGACAGGGGTGTTTTAGAAGGCATTGCAAGTGATCCCAGTCTCTGGGTGAAAATGGTAACTCAGCCATCTGAGTCTTCCAGGCATGCCCTGTGCGATGAAATCTGTGTCAGAGAAGCCCACATCCGCACCAAAGGCAGACTGGGATCACTTGCAATGCCTTCTAAAACAGATCTAGTCGCTGTCTTGGGGATGATCCAGCAAGGGCTGGAGGGCATTCACACAACTAGTAAGGGGTTCAGAAGGAGTGCACGCCACTGATGTCGACAGCACATGCCCAAGTGATGCCTCTCAAATAGGGACTGCAGACCTAAGACGCTGTTGTGGTGACAATAAACAAACCTACTCAGAAGTGACCTTTGTAATCCCTTTAGTATTTTCACAATTTTCATGAGCAGAATAGAAAACATTTTGAAACACCAACTAAATGCTGAGCAATCTACAGAGGACACTATTCTTATTTTCCTCTAAAAATCATTGAAGTCCATTCTAATGCACTTTCCCATCCCTCAGAAAGGTATGTTATTACATTAGCTTCATAATAAACTAGACATAAAACCAAAGGGCCACATAATAACAGCGCGTGTTTACATCACAATACTCACCGAACTCTCGTTTGAACACGTGGCTTCTTCAGTACATCAGCCAGCAGCATTTTTTATATTACTTTATCGGGCTTATTGGAAAAAGCTGGTTTTGCCACAGATGATTCCAAGATACTTACCCAGTCGTGTAAGGTATATTTATTCCCCCTAGATTAATGCTTTCGCATCCAACAATGAAGAGAGTTGAAAAGCACAGCAGAGAGACACCACTGCAGATCATAGCCAACTTTGCAGACTCTCTCGCACCAAGTTTCAGTTTTTTTATAATGTAGCCACCTAGGACAATACCAACACCAGCACTTGGGACAATAATCACACCTGCCAGAAAGAAATTCGAGCAACATTAAAATAGGACCTACAGAAATGGAATAAAACATAAATATTGGTTTCATTCCCTAATTAGATGACTGCAAACGCTGTACTAAGATCTCCATTGTCTGCTAGCAAACTGAGTCAGAGTTTTCAAACCTCTGGAGTGTTGTCAAAGAATTAATAAAAGCCTCCTTATGATATTACCAGCAGCCAAAGCACTATAAGAGAACTATTGTACCCACAAGCAGAAACATTGCTTTGTAATTGTTTTAGAGTGGGGAGAAGGGATACACATTGCTCCACTTTAAGTACTGAAAATTTGAAGAAATCCAGATTTGGATATGAATCTTCCTCCTCCTACTCTCATGATTAATTCCAGGGAAGCACAAGTGTGAATCCCAGGCAGGCCCCCAGAAGCCTGCCCACCTGGGAGTGCATGCATGAGCCTGGCTGCAAATTCCACCGCCTGGATACTTTATGCAAGCTGAAGAGCGCTGCCCTAAAGCAGCAGCCCCATTCATCCCAGCACAGCCACATGGAGGGCAAACCGATCAAACATGATGAAAGAAGTTAGGACACTTGAATTAGTTAATTAGGATAAGTTTAAGGCATGAAAGACGTGCCTATGAAATTTCTGTTGCTCCGCTGCTTCAGTTATAAGGTGGCAGTTCAGCAACATGTCACTGGGCTGTCCTCGCTTCCCAAGGCCTGAGGTGGTGTTGTCAGTGAATGTCTTGCACTTCTTAGCTTCCCGAGGCTTGTGCTTCTCACTGACGTGTGAGAAGGTCTTTAAATAAGGTCTTTGCTAAGAAAGATGCATTCCACCTAAATATGGAATTTGAACAACTTCTGGCAGCTGCATCTAGGGCGAAGGAGCTAAACCTTATAATCCAAATTCTTAAAGATGGTGGTCTTCTTTTTAATGAAGCCATTATACTGTCACTTGCAAATATCTTTAATGTTATTGCAAAGCATTCTCATTCTCTCCTAATTTGCCTAAAGGTGAAGGGGACATTATATTTATCAAAATGCTGAGATCATGAAAGTAAAAATAAGAGGTAAAAATAGTTACAAATGGCATTATAAAATAAAACATCATTTCATGAGGAAGGTTCTTAATAATAACCCTTCACAGACTCAAAACCAGTCTTTCTCATAAGGGCAGAATTTAAATGTATAAGTCCTTCTAGGAGAATTAAATTATTTTCACAAAGTTCAAAGCTGTTATCTCTCTTGAGCTGTTGCATCTCACTTTCAATGACAGAATACGAACAAGGAAAAGAACTAATGCAAATCCTTTCACTTGCACTGAAAATTCAGGTCCAAAAGAGGTTAAGAACTCAAAACTAAGATATAAGATGGAAGGAAGAATAATACTGATGTCAATTTATTGTCAGTGAGCCCTTACCTTGGGCTAGATCCTTAGTTCATATAACTGATGTAGCAATGGATTTGGTCTATGGAATTTGCTTCACCTGACAGGGGTGTTTTAGAAGGCATTGCAAGTGATCCCAGTCTCTGGGTGAAAATGGTAACTCAGCCATCTGAGTCTTCCAGGCATGCCCTGTGCGATGAAATCTGTGTCAGAGAAGCCCACATCCGCACCAAAGGCAGACTGGGATCACTTGCAATGCCTTCTAAAACACCCCTGTCAGGTGAAGCAAATTCCATGGACCAAATCCATTGCTACATCAGTTATACAAACTAAGGATCTAGCCCAAGGTAAGGGCTTACTGACAATAAATTGACATCAGTATTATTCTTCCTTCCATCTTATATCTTAGTTTTGAGTTCTTAACCTCTTTTGGACCTGAATTTACCTTTTCTTTCTTATTCTCCTGAGGGCGTGTATACTGGAAACGTCTTTCACTAGAACTGAGACCGTGTGTGTCTACATCTAGCACCTTGTCAAAACCCAGCATGCAAATATTTTGCAAGGCATTAGGTCAGTGGTTCTTCCATTAGTGAGTTATACTGCGCTGTTGTTTTCATCCATCCTCTGCTACACCACGACGATCAGAACATAAAAAATGAGGAGACAAACATGAGCAAATTGCCTGCCGAGGCTCGCTCTCATTCAGGAGGATGGAAAGGTAAAGGAAAGCCTACACAGAAGAAGTATAAAGACCAATTATTCCATGCAAACTGAAGATGGAGGTGGAAAAAGTCTCTCCCTGGGAGGAACTGCAAGGGCAGGAGCAGATTTCGTTGTTCGTGGTGAAGGCAGCAGAGAGAAGTGCTCATTCCCTCCTGCGTGTCAGGAAGCCTGACAGGTTCGTATGCCCCAGGTACAAACTCTTCATCCTTATGCCCCTCTCTTTCCGCAGGGGGTATGAAATCAGAAGTGATGTACTGTCAAAGAAACACAGCTACTACAGCGTACTTCCAGACGAGCTTCCAGGGCAAAGCAAAGCTTGTACATCTAATCAGGACATGCATTCTTCTTTTTCAAAGGCATTTAGGGGAATAAAGCTTAAGATCTGATACTAAGCCGTTGCACTGCACTCTCCTTCATCTTATAATGACAGTTTGGCTTACAGGAATTGTGCGCGTGCCAAATACACTCCTGGGTACAGCGCTCCGAGGCAGTATCGGCTTTCAGTCAGCAATTTTCAAGCTTTGTCCTTTTTGCTGTTGTCAGGATGCTGCAGCACTTGAGGCTTTTCACAGCGGCAAAAGATGATCTTAACAGCTACTAATAGTCTGGGAACAGAAAACTGCAGCATCTGCTAAGCGGGCCACGGTAAGGGAATACTGTGGAGATTTTCAAACTAAATCTGTCTGATACGTATTATACCTATTCCAGAACTAAAGGTAGATCCAATGTGTTTGTAACCGCTTTAGCAGAAGCTGCCAGACCAGTGCTTTATAATAGGTAGTGTGCAGTTCTCCCAATTACCAATTATTTCAATGGTAACTCTCTTTCTCACAAGTAAATACAATAGCAAAGCACCTGAAAGTTAAAACTGGATTCCTTTAAGATCTGTCTGTAACCTAGAGTCAAAGTCCATTTTTTTTGGACCTGAAGGCTGAATACCACCTGCTCTGCCCACAGAAAAAATTCCAAACAAGACAAGACTGCAGCACAAGCTGCACAAGTTCAAGTGAAGTTTGGCATGTGGCATTTTTGCTGATGATGAATGCCAGGTTTGTTTAAAAATAGAAACAAACTGAAACTTAATTAAAGAATGGCTGCTTATGAATTGAGGTGGAAAATGATGAATAAAAAATTTACATCGGTCACATGGAGAGATTGTCAAGTGCATGCACTCAGCTGGCGATGTACGTATGAAGTATAGATGCAGTAAGATGCAGTAATATAACTAACATGTAAGTCCTCCTTTTCCTAACCAGAAGTTTATAAACTGGATTTGTCTTTTACTAGATTAGCCAGAGCAATCTAATAGAGAATCTCCAAGTCTCCCTTTCCCATTTTTCCTACAAAAAGAATTTATAAAATTAGTAACAACTGTTGACTTCAATGATAAGTTTAGGAGCTGGGGTTGTGGAAGTGGTGCTCACTTGTCCGTATTGCACATCCAGCCTGAGTTATTTCATCATCTTCTTCTGGTTCCTTATAATAGTCTTTATCAAGCTATTTATAACAGGGAGAACAGTTAACAGCTTCACACCCTGGATAGGGTCACATCATTTTTTCCTCTTTTAATGTACTGGCTGTTGACTATTTTATCTGGCAAGAATGTTTCTGCTTCATCCTGAGAAGGAAGCAAGTTATGGAGTAGCAATCCAATCAAGACTCATTACAGCAAAACTCCTATGCGTGTGCAGCTACCCTAAGCTTCAGATGAAATCACAGTCCCATCAATCAATGCTTCCTCCTTATATACAGAACACAGAGAGTTCATGCCCTGAAGAAAATCTCACCCCAGCAAGCTCCCAAACAGAAGTCACTATATGGTGCTTCTCTGATGTTTCCCCTCAGCGCCCTAGAAAGACTCCTTGCATTTCTGGGGTTGTTTAGCCTGGAGAAAAGGAGGCTGAGGGGAGACCTTATCGCCCTCTACAATTCCCTGACAGGAGGCTGCAGTGAGGTGGGTGTGGGTCTCTTCTCCCAAGTAACAAGCAATAGGACGAGGGGAAATGGCCTCAAGTTGTGCTAGGGCAGGTTTAGGTTGAACATTAGGGAAAATTTTTTCACTGAAAGGGTTGTCAAGCATTGGAAGGGGCTGCCCAGGGAAGCGGTCGAGTCCCCATCCCTGGAGGTATTTAAAAGATGTGTAGACGTGGTGCTTAGGGACATGGTTTAGTGGTGGGATGGCAATGTTAGGTTAACAGTTGGACTTGATGATCTTAAAGGTCTTTTCCAACCTAAACGATTCTACGATTCTATGATTTCTTCCAGCCACTGCAGGTGACAAATGATTCCCATGTGAGGTCTCTGTGTCTTCTTTCTTCTTCTGTCTCTCTTTCTTCTACCACTTTTTGTCTTCTTGACTGATGCCCCTGGGCAGCTTCATCCCATACTTCACCCCTGTTCTCACAACTCACTATCCACTCCATCACTCTTTCTTAGGCACAATATCTGGAAGTATGGGGGAGCAAAGAACTAACATGTTTAGCAATCAGCAGCTATTCTATATGGGAAGCACTACAGAGAAGGTAGAAAAGATGCTTATAAGTGCAAAAGAAGAAAGACATATTGAGACAAGTGTCTTTGATGCAGCTAGGAGAGAAGGGAGATGATCTAGATGACATGGGCCCCAATTCTGCACAACATTTTGGCCCCTTTCTTTAGGGAAGTTCCCATCTCTCCCTCCTGCAGAGCAGTAGGAAGCTTACAATTTTGTGGTTTGTAGCTCTGTGAGAAGCTGGACATGTCTGCACATTACCACAGCATCAAGGGAAGTGCCACACCTGCAAAAAAGGGGCCTCAGACCTGCAATGGTAGGTGGGAGAGGATTTGGGGAGCACTCCTGGCTAGACTAGATCATTGTGCGCTCAGTGTTAATAAGTAAATGGGCAGAAGACCACCAGCCTGGAGGGGAGAGATAACTGAAGGATGGGACAGATAAACAACTCATCACTGGGGAAAAAAGAAAGATTAGGATATTTTAAAGATCAAAAAGTAAGTAAAATTCACAGTAAATAAGGACAGCTTTAAAGTATCTTTTAAGGCACACAAATCACAATAATGCCTATGGGTTTTCTAGCTTGGTTTTGTTGCTTTTTTTTCCCTTGAAGACTACTAACATATTAGAATATATATATATATATATACACATATATATAGTCTGTCTAGGCTTATGTAAAAAACCTCAGCCCTTTAACAACATAAATGGGTTCACATTTTACTAAACACATAGAGCAAACATCAAAAAACGGCCTGAATATCTAACCAAATGCACAAAGCTGGATCTGATCACCTGTTCTAACAAGCATGGTTTTGGTTCATTCCTGTATTGAATCACCTGTTCTAACAAGCATGGGTTTGGTTCATTCCTGTATTGATTCATTTCATTAGTCAAAGAACGCCAACCCTTTCAACGTTACACTACAGGGCAAAGCCTTACCAGTGTAGATGCTGGCATTGGAAGCTGGGATGCCAAACTGTGACTCGATGAACTTGGGAATGAAGGTAATAAAAGCTGTGACAATGGCACTCTCAGCTGTGTATGACAAACTCACAAAAAGGAATGTCATGTTGCTTAAGATCCTGACAGCTGCTCTTGGAAGCTCTATAAAATGACAAAAATGACAAAGGAATGTTATAAATAATGAGTGAGAAACAAAAGCAAACTGAAACAAAGCAAATTGATTTTCTTTGAGATGGACTGGCAATAATGGCTTGCTAGCATCTGGCTACATTTGCTAAGCGGAAGGGAGAGTGCATATTTGGGATTGCAGTCTCCGCTGTCTGCTCTTACCCTATCTCCCTGCATTGCCCCAGGGCTGCAGTTCCACTTTTCACAAACACAACTGAGGACTGTTTTAACAAAACCATCTGAAGAAACAGTGTCTACATAGTAACACTATAAAGGAAAGAAAAACAGCAATAAAATGTAGTGATTTTGGAATTATTCTGATGTCTTATCTTGAAATTTTCTATGAGATAACGCATATCACACTGCAGTACCGACAGTACTGAGTTTTGCACTCCACAGGAGGAGAACAGATCACATCCTCCCCCTGTAACTCTCTGCTTCAAGGACCACACTTGGAAAGCTGGGATAGTAACACTGTAATTTGAAAAGGGAACAAAAAGATTTTTAATTAAACATTTTCTACATGATTTTAAAGTATTTACAAGAGGCAGACAAAGCATACTGAAAAACTGAGGTCAATGATACAAATGAATCTCAACATACATACCTTATACATAACTCATTTAATGTTCTCAGAAGGGATAAAACAATCAATTAAAAATGAGAGCACAACATTAACTTAAAATAAAAAAGTGTTCATAGATGTTACAATTATCCTCAAAACAAATATCAAACCCCCATGAAATTCAGCAGTGTAGTTAAAAGAAACACTTAAATACTTTTAATCCAGTCCTGTAGTGATGTCAAGTTATCATCACAAGATGATAATAACTCTATTCAAGACTTAATTTTTTCAGATTAGATAGCGTGATTTTAAACCTGTTTTTCCCCAGGGCTTCTACCGAGATCAGATTTTCTGTTCAAGTATTATATCTAACCTACTATAGTTTGGGGGTTTTCATTTGCCTTTCACTTTGTACAGAAATTGAATGCTGCTTGAATCAAAGCCCATTGAATTCAAATGACAAGAGCGCCCATTAGAAATACATGTTGAGTAAGAATTCCTGAGTGAGAATTTTATTGATGTTAAAAGTCATCAAGTCAAAGATCTGCCTTGCTTTCTCCATTGACTCCAGTGGGTTATCTGTATAAAAGCAAACAGAGTTTAGGCTCTTGTCATGTCGAAACTTGTCAGGCTGCAAATTAACACCTAAGTTGTCTGACTGCATCCAGTCTTAGCTTATGCCAGTTGTCAAAATTTATACTGAATTCATTACAAGTACAGGGTTTGTAATTTTAATGTAGTCAAATGCTCTCCTGCTGCCTCTACGAAGAAACATATTAAAAGTTACATTCAAAATTTGGTGGAAATAAGTAATGAATAAATCATATTAAGAAGCACTCATATTTGAATCTTAATGGGTTTTACCACCTACAGCTTTTTTTAAAAAAATGTGGCACTGTTTGCAACAGAAGAACAGAAAGAAACAAGATAAGAGGAACATGAGGCCATGTAATATCAACATGAATATACGGAAACTCTAATGCAACTGTGTACCTTCAGAAACTGCATTACAGTAGCAAGTACAAAGATAAAATAGCATCAGTATTTATTGGCAAATATGCTGCATGTTCAAAATGCAGGTGATCAAAATTTATCTCATTGTTCAAAAGGAAATGAAAGAGAGGAAAAAAGAGAGGTCTGAAATACCATCAGATGTCAGCCTGCAAACGGTATGAGCTTTGGCTTAGTTACATTTTTTGGGTTGGGTTGGGTTGGGTTGGGTTGGGTTAGCTGATGGGGGCTTATATGCAAAAAGAAAACAAAGCGCAAGAGCCAAGATGCTCTAACCCAGGTTTTGCAAAGCCTCTCGGGGGGTAGACGGTGAAGAAACCACCTGCCACAGGGCTGCGGCAGGGCATCCGCAGCAGGATTTCCCCGGCGACGAGGTGCAGCACCGAGTGCTTCTCCCCCTGCAAGAGGAGCAAGGGGTGACGACCGTGCTGCTGCTGCTGTGAGAAAGGAGTCAGGAAAGAGAAAGAGGGGGTGCCAGGATCGGTCCTGCTGGAACCTGAGCCGCTTGCTGGCAGCTGCTCACCTGCGTGGAAAACACATGGAGGAAAACAGTAAGATAGCAACTTTCAGAAGACTGGACGTCACGGGAGAAATATCATTTTATTAGGATGATGAACTAAGTGCTCTTTGTAGAAATGAACTGGAAGTCCTTGGCCAAGGGCTCATTCCAAGGGCTGAGTCCAAGATCTTTGCTAAATCTGTTATTTTAAAGGGCCTGGTTCAAACATCGTAATAGCTGGTAAAGTTTAGGTCTTCCTGGCAAAACCGAGCTTCAGGAAAATGTCTGGTTTAGAATTTTTGATCTAAAGATACTGGAGAACTAATTAGGTAAAGAACTGCAGAGCTAACGAATGTTTTGCTCTGGTGTTCAGATATAGAGCTGTACTTTCCGCTGACTCCTACTTGCATCTCATCTGAGCGCTCAGTCTAAAGGTCATTATTAATTTCAAAACTAATTAGTATTTTCAAATTGGATTTCTACTGATAAATAGATAAAACTCAGTGTCTTAGAAGAAGCACAAGTTCTCTTACACCCGCGTGAAGGATTCTTCAGGGAACAGCTCTGCTGATTACTGTGATTTTTGGCATGAAATAAAACAGATTATTCCTTTTATGCTGCACTAATACACACCACCTGGAGCAGTTGAGGGTTGAAGCTCTTTGTGACTTATAAAGAGCAACTGTCTGACATAGAAGGAAAAGTTGCTATATAGTAAGAGATTTGCAAATGAAAATACATATTCAGAATTCGGTTTTCCCTGATTTCCTCCTATGATTATAGTCAAATCCTGTGTGACAGAATCTGTATTACACTTCTGAATTTAAAAACCTATAATAAAAAGGCACCATAAGTATCTCATATCTTTCAACCACACTAATTCTAGTAAAGAGCAAGAATGCTAAAAACTTTAAGGATCCTTTGTACTGCATAATCAATCATGCATTTAAAACATTTCAGTGTCACATTATTTTTATGTGACTAGCCATAGGCCTTAGCTTTGATTTCAAGGCCATTATTAAACCTGTCAGGTTCTGATTTTTAGAAGGTCTTCAAAAAACTTCTCTTGTTTTTGCAAGTGTGCATCAGAAACAAACCTATGAGAACTTGAAGTTTCCCTCATTCTGCCATTTGAACAAATAAATCTCTATCAATTACATTCCTAAAACTGAAATGATCCTTCAGTATGACTGCAAACATGTTTACTCTTCTATGAAGTAATTCAACATCCTCATTTCCTTTCTTTTTCTTTCTTTTTTTTTTTCTTTTAATAACCTAACGTGTAACTAAGAGGTAAATTGAAGCCTGCCTTGCTGGACTGGTTTGCTCATCTACTGGCAATTCTCTTCCCTTCATGGTCTTTGACAATATTTTTTCTCTAGTCAGTATTCATTTTCTTCCACTAGAGTGCCGGACCACTGCTTGACTCATGGTAAGGGAAAAGCATAAGAAAAATCAGCAAGCAATACAAATATTTGTAAATACCGCCCTAAGCAAGACTCTTAAAGCACTGTACACAGAGTTTCAATAAAAACTCGAATAATTCTGACTTCACCTCCTTTTTCAGAATTTAATATATTTTTTTTTATCCCTGTTCCTGTGCATCTAGCCCAAGGTGGTGCAATGAATACAACCAGGGGAATAAACCATCCCAGTCTACAGCACTGTCCTCTTGCAGCCCATCAGCAAAGCCTCTCGTAAGAGTGACGATGCAGATATTAGCCAAAGGACCTTCTTTCTGCTGGTGCTCCAAGCCTGGACAGCACTATCCAAGTCTGCAGCTTTGAAGGAGGCTGCCTCAACACTGCAGTCTCAGGGGCAGCTTCTGCATTTCATGCAGTACAAAGCAGAGCCCAGATTTGAGACGAAATTTCTGGTTTGTTTATCAGAATGGAAATGAGCATTTTCAGTCACACGCAACTACTTCAAATATATTCGGCGTGGAGCTAATCACTACATTCTAGAATAATATTTTGCCACATATTCCGTTTCACTATCTGCTCACATACCATTTAAACAACCTCATTCAACTGGATTCCTCGAGCGTTTTCAGGACATGCCTTAAGTACCTGGGCCGTGGCCAGATCCTTGAACAGCCCCTAACATCCCATCAAGAGCAGGGAGGTTCACAGCAAGTTTGATCTGATTATTACTTTCATTAACTTGATTTAGAGCAGTTCCTCGAGGCTCCAGCTAACACCGCTCATCACTGCATGGGGCCATGCCAAGCTTTTCTATTTTGAGCTCTTTGAGATGGCCTAAGAAAGGGCGAGGGGGGAGCGACTCGCTCAAGGTCAGTGGCACAGCAGGATCTCCAGCCCAGAGTCTGCTGAACTCCCTGACATTTACAGTGCTCACCAAGCGCCCCCGCACACAGACCAGTGTCTCCTCCTCCTCTTCCCATCCCTGCCAACTAATCTTCGGGTACTGCAGCAACTCCACCCCGGATCCCTGGGGAAGCACTGCAGTGAGCTTACCACCCTACAGCCACGAGCCCCATCAGGAGTTTCTTCTACCTTTGCTGATGCCCTGACAAGCTTTATTATCCTGTCCCAGTCCCTGGTAGGGACTGACTGGGAAGGGCTTAGGACAGCTGGTAGATGTGAAAAGGCAGACAGGAATATTCCACATTTAAGAAAGGGCTGTACACAGGGACAAACTCAAAATGTTAAAAAAAAACCCCAAAGACTACAAAGCACATGTAATTAATTAACACCTTTCAGATTAGATCAGTAATTTTAGGTAATACATACATTTGCTTTCTTTACACTGCTCCTTTATTCAATTGCACAGTAAGTTTCATTATAGTGGTAAGTAAAAGGGACTGCAGATGCAATTTCCATGGTACAAAACCCTAAGGGTATCCATGCAATAAATGAAAACAGTGCTTTTGTCTGCTCAGGTTCATGATTTATCTGCCTGCATGGGATTGAACCGTGGCTTCTTCATTATAAATCTCCTCTAGCTCATGTTATCTACACTAGCTCTATTTCTCCCAATAAACTGCACCCAATTTTCTTCCTCCTGTGACCTATTTAATGTTTTATTTAATAATTTTGATACCTGCCTCAAAAGCCATCTCCCTCTCAGGTTGTTTACTTGCAACATAAATAGGAAAAGACTGAATTCCAAGCCCTTGCATCTCGAAACATGAGAAAAAGCAAAGATGTGTCTGTATTTTTATCTGATCCCAGCTCTACCATGGGCCAGAACAAAACTGAGGTCACTGAAGTTGGAGGCTGCCTGCAGCCGGAGCCAGTTTTGGTTTATTTCTTCAGTCTATATTGGCAGCCCTTGCAGGAAAAAGGATCCCGGCCCTCTCCCATCACGCCTTTCCAATTCCTTTTCATTCATCTCAAGAACCAACTTACATGAAATTAGGACAAGTAACAGCAGGACAAGAATCATTTTATCAGGCTTCCCAGGTAAGACAACAACATATCAGAAGATCAAAAAAACAGCTATCTTTCCTTACCAAAGCTGCATGGATTTTACAGATTTAACAGCACTGACCTCTGTTGTGGCAGACTACGACATCACTGATATTTATTAGTACAGAACAGAAGATGTGACCTACTAAATCATCAGACTCCCGGCTACTGTCTTAGTGGAGTTTCTGCCCATAGTGCTATAAAAAGATGAAGCCCCAAAATTCAATGGGAAGTATAAAATGTACATTGCATCTCAGAAGAAGCCATTCTGAATGACTTAGACACATGCGAATCTTTTTTCCTTACCATTACAAACAAAATTACCTCAACTGAGAAGCTTGAGGCATGATCTCATTCCATAAAGTTTTTTTTTGCTAGGGTAAATGACACCTAATGGGAAAGCTATTATCAGCTTATAACAAAATACTTCTCTCTGTGTTATCTCAACTCGCTTGGTATCTTTCCTACACATGGAATACAACAATGCTTTTCACTGTTCCATGGGTTAAAGTTTCCCTCCTAGAGAAAATTTAAAGTTTTGTATATGAGAAGCTCGAATTTGATGGCTCCACTAATATATTAATATAGGGGTTTGTAGAAAGTATGGTACCCATTTAGGCAGATATATATATAAAAAAATACACGCTAAAATGAGACAGACAGTAGTTTTCATTTCTGTGAAAAAAAATACTAGGAAACATTCTTCTAAGAGTGTATTAATTTTCTGTGTATCTGCTGTGCCTGTAGTGACACAACATGACCTGGAAGGTGAAATTATGTACAGAAACGGAGAACCAGCAACAGCAAACTCATCCAGATGCAGAGTTTGTCTGCATACCTGTATCTTTTCCAGGCGTAGCTACAGGATGAAGCAGTCCCTCTGCTGTGACATTGCAGCTTAGCAAAGGCTGAACTCCCCTTTCCCACTTCCCTATGTTAGTGAGAAAACCTTGACAGGAGTAGCCCTAACCTACTTTTGCTAATCAGAGGCCAGTAGGTTTGAAGGCCAAAAAACCCCACAACTAGCTTTATGGATTTGGGAGAAAACATGATGTATGGGGACTTACAAATATGGGGAATAGAGTCTTCAAAGAAGGATGTAGGCAACATGCTTTTCTTGCTTCTCCACCACTTCTTTAGCTACTTTGCAAACAAAGGGAGAACGTGGTTCTGAAAGATCTGATAGTGCAGGTTCAACTTGCTTGCTCTGTGCCTTGATTAAGATGCTGTTTTGTAAGCTCGTAAAATCACCACAAGCAAATTCTGGTCTCTGGTTGTTTCTTTACTTCCATAGAAATTAATGATAAGTTTAGGTACCCTAAGAGTACAGATGTAAATGCAACGTAGACCAAATCAATATGTATGTGGGCAAACGTTACTTAGAATTGCACTGGTTTTACTCTAAAATTAGCACACTGGTTTTGCTAAGCCTTGCCTACTCAATATAAAGAGTGATCATAAATGTATCATTAAAAAGACTGCTAATCTTTATATCCTGGACTGGTATCCAATGAAAGAGTAGCACTAATGTTCATGCCAACAAACAAACACCTAAGAGTTTTGAGTTCAGATTACATCTAGGGGTACAAATGACATTCCATGGTTTCTCCTAGTCCCATTGCATTCATCAGGCTACCACAAAAAGGCACAACCAGCATTCGTACCATGGAATCCAAGGAGGATGCACCAGCACTGACAACGCAACGACATTAAGGCACATTCATTCAGGATTCATCACATATTATTCAGTGTTACAACAATGTTAAGGCCATATAGTCAAATGTGTATGCTTCATATTAATTTTTAACACTGTCCTTCTTCCCACAGCATTTTATCAATGATTACTACTTACTGTTAGATTTCACATTAATGGTTCACTTCTTGATTAAAATAAAAATCTCTATTATGTGTCAATCTTTTGAACTCTTCTTGTTTCAAAATTAGCACAGGCTTCATTCCTCCTAGCCTTCTGAAAATAAATAGCTTGCAGTATAAAATCACCACGAAAGGCTTATGAAACAAATAACATTTCTCACTTAACTTACCCAAATGCATGAATGTAATTGAACTCACATACTAGAATTCTTTTTACAAACCTGTCTGGTAATAGAGGTCCTATTACTATAGGAAATAGGCTACCTATTTGTTACAGGTGCACATAAAACACTTCAATAATTTAAGTAAATGGATGTCTTACATTCATCAGTGCATTTTGTAACTTTAGAGGATAACCACCTATTAAAATCTCAATAGCAAAACATAATATTAAATACAGGATGTCACAACTCTGCCTTCAATTACACTATACAAATCTAGATAACCCCATATACAAAATTTAAAGCATTTAAAAATTAAAAACAAACTTCACCTTTAACATTCTTTCCAAATCCCATAGAGGCAGGAACTGCACTGTCTGCTTGTATTTTGCTATTTGTTTTCTCTTTCATGACTTCATCATCACTTGAAACATCATCAGAGTTCATCTTCTTTTTCTTTTTCTTTTTTTTATGTCGAGGAGGAAGCTTTTTCGGAAAGGTAAACATGGGAAATATCACAAGGAGCATTGCAATGGCACAAAGCAGAAATCCACTCCACCTAATACCAGGAGACAGGAACAGAAATAAAAGCCAACACATTACATGAAATAAAACCCCCAAAGTGATTATTACAGGCTGTACTGGCTAGAAAGACATATTTGCAAAACACAGAACATTGACATTAAGAGTAAAGGATTGGAGCGGGGGCGAACCTCCACCACACTAAACCCCTTAATTAGAAGATGTTTCTGTTGGCTTGTCTACTGATGAAGTTATTTATCCAGAACCCACCAAATATTATGAAATAGTGTCAGCTTTGAGTTCCTGTAAATTTTCACTTTTGGTAATTATTAGTACTGAGTGCTGAAAAGTAGATACTCACTTTTACTTTGCCTTTCTTGGATAATTCCCAGTAAAGCAATACAGTATTCCTCTGGAGAACATGAAAGAAGTTATCCATGGCATGAGAAGATAAAATGTCCAGATGGATACATCAGGACTAAATCTGTTCTGCTTTCCAGTGCCTACCTCTCACTGCCCTGACTGCCCAATTCTCTCCCTTCCCAATGAAGAGCTCCCAAAGCCTGAATGTAAACAACTGATGTGTTGCAGTTCACACCAGGGTTTATGCCTAAAACTTTGCAGCTCTGTTCTGTGACCACAACCTGAAATATCCCTTCACAAAAAATTCCCTCTCCTCTCCCACTGTCTTATAAGAGGAGGATATAAACAACCCTGCAATGATCCCTTGGCTCACACAGAATGGCTTGGGACATCATACCCACAGAAGGGGCAATGTATGGGATGCCAGGAAAGTGCCCTTCAGACTGCAGGCATACGGTTATCCTCCCTGAGGCCAAGAAGCTTAATGAACAGCAACACAGATGGGCACAAGAGCCTTACTAGAAAGTACTCTAGAGTTAACCTTCTTGCAGTCAGAAGGCTGATAGTAGAGTATCAGATAACATAATTTCTCCTCTACTTTCACCTTGCAGTGAAAGACTACAGGGGAACATGGATAAATCACACAGATGCTTCCATAAAGAATTCACCAACAGAGTTCTTCCCATGTACTGAAAGTGCAACTTTCACTATCTATTGATCTAATTGTACTGGGTTTACGTGGCAAGGTTTTGGTAGGGGGTGGGGGCTGCAGGGGTGCTTCTGTGAGAAGACACCATGAACTGCCTCCATGTCAGACAGAGCCAGCTCCAACCAGCTCCAAACCAGATCCACTGCTGCCCAAAGCTGAACCAATCAGTGGTGCTGGTGTCACCTCTGCAGGAACTTATTAAAGAAAGGATAAAAACTGCTGCACAGCAGCTGTGTGAGGGGAGTGAGCAAATGTGAGAGAAACACAGGGCGCAGACACCAAGTGAGAGGAGAGGGAGGAGGTGCTCCAGGTGCTGCACCAGAAAGTCCCCTGCGGTCCCAGGATAAGACCATGGTAACGCAGGTTGTTCCTCTGCAGCCCATGGAGGACCACGGTGGAGCAGAAACCCACCTGCAGCCCATGGAGAGCCCATGCTGGAGCAGGTTCCTGGCAGGAATGGCAGCCTGTGGAGAGGAGCCCGCACAGAAGCAAGTTTCCTGGCAGGACCTGTGACCCATGGGGGACCCACTCTGGATCAGACTGTTCCTGAAGGACGTCGCCCCGTAGAAAGGACACATGATTCTAATCATAGAATCACAGAATGTTTTGGGTTGGAAGGGACCCCTAGAGGTCATCTAGTCCAACCCCCCTGCAGGGAGCAGGGACATCTTTAACCGGATCAGGTTGCTCGGCCCCCCACCCACCCTAGCCTTGAATGTTTCCAGGGATGGGGCCTCCACTACCTCTCTGGGCAACCTGTTCCAGGGTTTTACCACCCTCATTGTCAAGAATTTCTTCCTTATATCCAGCCTAAACCTACCCTGTTTTAGTTTAAAGCCATTACCCCTTGTCCTGTCACAGCTGGCCCTACTAAAAAGATTTTCCCCATCTTTCCTACAGGCCCCCTTTAGGTACTGAAAGGCCGCAATCAGGTCTCCCCGCAGCCTTCTCTTCTCCAGGCTGAACAAGCCCAGCTCTCTCTGCCTGTCCTCATAGGAGAGGTGCTCCAGCCCTCGGATCATTTTTGTAGCCCTCGAATGAAAGACTGTCTCCCATGGGAGGGGCCCCACGCTGAGGCCAGGGAAGAGTGTGAGGAGGAAGGAGCGGCAGAGATGAAGTGTGATGAACTGACCACAACTCCCATTCCCCATCCCTCTGCACCACTTGGGTCAGAGGAGGTAGAGGAGATTGGAGTGAAGTTGAGCCTTGGAAGAAGAGAGGGGTGGGCAGAAAGTGTTTGTAGTTTTGTTTTTAATTCTTACTGTCTACCTCTGTTATTAATTGGCAATAAATTCAATTAATTTCCCTAAGTCAAGTCTGTTTTGCCCATGATGGCAGTTGGTGAGTGTCCTCTCTGTCCTTATCACAACCCACAAGTTTTTTG
>NW_009258952.1:6632022-6651241 GCF_000687185.1 Egretta garzetta | reverse complement strand
GAAGAGGGGGAGCAAGAGAGCAGCGTGGTGGGCACTTGGCAGCCAGCCAAGGTCAACCCACCACACTAATCTATACTAGTGTTTGGAAGTTTCAGTGAAGTCAGTCACATTACTGCAACATCAAACCATGACAAAGACAGACAGAAGCTCTTTGATTTCAAATCAGTTTACAGAACTGTGGTGGGTTGACCCTGGCTGGATGCCAGGTACCCACCAAAGCTGCTCTATCGCTCCCCCTCCTCAAATGGACAGGGGAGAGAAAATATAACAAAAAGCTTGTGGGTCGAGATAAGGACAGGGAAATCACTCACCAATTACCATCATGGGTATAACATACTTGACTTGGGGAAAAGAAATTATTGCCAATCAAATCAGAGTAGGGCAATGAGAAAATAAAAAACAACCTTCCCCCATGTTCCTCCCACTATTCCCTTCTTCCCAGGCTTAACTTTACTGAGATTTTCTCTACCTCCTCCCTACCAGCGGCACAGGGGGACAGGAACGGGGGTTGGGGTCAGTCCATCACACCCTGTCCCTGCTGCTCCTTCCTCCCCAGGGGAGGACTCCTCACCCTCTGCCCCTGCTCCAGCCCAGGGTCCCTCCCACGGCAGACAGTCCCCCACGCACTCCTCCAGCCTGGGTCCCTCCTTCCCACGGGGTGCAGTCCCTCAGGAGCAGACGGCTCCAGCGTGGGCCCCCGTGGGGCGCGGGCTTCCCATGGGGTCACAGCCTCCTTCGGGCACCCCCCTGCTCCAGCGTGGGGTCCTCCCCGGGCTGCAGGTGGGGATCTGCTCCCCCGTGGGCCTCCCTGGGCTGCAGAGGCACAGCCTGCCCCACCATGGGCTGCCCCAGGGGCTGAGGGGAATCTCTGCTCCGGTGCCTGGAGCCCCTCCTGCGGCACTGGCCTGGGGGACTGCGGGGCTGCTCCTCTCACGTCCTCTCACACCTCTCTCCAGCTGCAGTTTCTTTTGTGCAGGTTATTCCCCCCTTCTAAATATGTTATCCTCAAGGCACTACCACTGTCGCTGATGGGCTCAGCCTTGGCCAGCGGTGGGTCCATCTTGGAGCTGGCTGGTGTTGGCTCTGTTGGACACTGGGGAAGCTTCTGGCAGCTTCTCAGAGAAGCCACCCCTGTAGCCCACCACACTACAAAAACCTTGCCAAGCAAACCCAACAGAAGACCATTTTTTACTTTTTTTTATACATCCTTTACACTTCAAAAAGGAAGCTACAACAGGAAGCTACTAAGTATGCATCTGTTCAAACTTTAAACATTCAGAAGTATTGAGTAGACAGCATTACTTGCAGAAGAAACAAAAACGTTGGCCTCATATTTGCAGTGCAAAGATATTGCAGACTGTATTTCTAAATGAAGGCAAATTCATATGCATGTGTAACGGCTTGTGTGGTAAATGGTTATGCAAAGGTACACACCCAACAGCCAGCCATGTGTAACACCATTTTTGTTAGAAAGATTAGATTTGCAAGGCAAATCTAAGTGACTGAAAGTTTTGACTAGTTTTGATATTATGTAAACAGAAAATCCTCTATTCATTCATTTTAGCTCATAACATACACGGATTAGAAAGCAGACTTTTAGGAGGATTAGTCAGCACTATCAGACAGGGAATAAATCGGAAGACTGTATAAAAATGTAGCAACGTCCCTTTCAAGATCTCAGAGGCAGAGGCTGCAAAGGCACTGATCAAAGAAAGGATCTGTGGCAATAACATACAGCACATGAGATGAAATTCAAATTCAAAGGGACCATTACGGTAGCGTACCCAGTGCTGGAGAAGTCACAAATTCAGCACTGGATGCAATTATCTGCACCATCTACACTACACGTCTTCCTGGAGAGATATCAAAGAATTGGAAAACAGACAAAAGACAATATCGAAAATAATAAGGACACCTACAATGGGAAATGAGGAGTCAGGTTCTGCATTAATTAAAAAGCCTTGATTTTCTGTATGCTAAAGTCAAAGAAAATATGCAGGAGAATACCTCAAAGGCATCTGCACAAGCCCTAGGACCTCAGATAAAAGCAATTAAAGCTAAGGAAGGACCAGACAGCGCTGGAGGAATTCCTTTAAACTTCTCGTGTGGAATGCCAATGAAAGACTATATGGGAAGATCCAAGTGTTAAACAGATTCAGAACTAGGCAAACACTCAGAAAAGTGTCAGCAAAAGAAAATTTGATTCAAAGCACCTGACAGACCGCCAAGGGCTACTCCACAACTAATGAGGCCCCTATATAGCACATTAACAGTTCTCAGAGACAACAACATGATGGATGATTTCTAACAGATATCCCTACAGTTATGACATTTGACTAAAAAACAGTTTTAAGCATTTGATGGGCTGGCATAGACAGCTGGCATGTAATTTAGCCCAGATCACCTACAGAAAGCCCAGGTGTGCAAAACCCAGGAGCGCAAACCCAGGTTCTGTGAAACTCAAGGAAAAATCAGATCAGAAATAACCCTGAGAAATAACCACTTACTTTGTTTATCAGGCTTCACAAGAGACAAACCAAGTTACCTGTCCTGCATATATGCAATATACCTCTTCAACAGAAACAGCTTAAATAAAAAATAGGCTTTACTCTAATATTTGTTGCCATATATCATATCGCTGTACTTACTATTTTGTCTGTAATCATTACCTCCTTTAGTAATGGAATTTTTCCACTGGGTCCCTGTGATAAAGTTATATTAGAAACCTTACAGCTATACTAAAGGAAAGATGAGAATCAAAGACACTAATTCACTTCAAAGGAGACAAGGCTGAGAAATCTCAAATATGACTGCCCATTAACTTATCTCAGCTGCACCCTACTTTTAAAAATCATGTCAGCTGAAGTAAGTGCTAGACTACTCTTATATTTCAAATTGTTAGATTACATAAATGAAAACAAATTTGGCTACGTGGCACTTCCCTCCAAGGAGAAAATGTCACGATCCCAGAAAATAGATATCAGTGGAATGAAAGTCTGCACCTCCAGAGCTCTCTGTAACTGGGCAGTCAGTGAGCAGCAAGGGACAAAGGACAAATCCTCGCCCCGTGAGAGTCTTCATTTTAATGGGTAGACAAAGCTTCAGGAAGAAAAAAGAGAATGAGGCGCAGATGCTATGAAAATCACCGAACTTTTACAAGAGGCCACCACAGATTGGGAAACCTGTTACCAGAGATCTGATAGCAGGAGATACTTTTTAGAAATTAAAGAGAGAAAAAATTGAGAGCGCCAAAAAATGAAAAAGTAATACAAAGACCTGGCAAACCCTTCAGGGAAAGCCCGTCGCTACAGATTTAATCAACATGGTGGAAAAAGGAAACTGAATGACTTCTACTTTTCTACGCTGGCTAGGACACGACTCGCCTGCAGAGATTCTTTGACAATTTCCTGCCCTTGCTTCAGTCATACTTGCATCACTTCTGCTAGCACCCCAGTGCAAAACTGAAATCACCAAGATACTTTGTTCAGATGACATTATACATTGGAGATACATTAAATGCATTTAGCAATTTGACATAAAATCTTCCAATGCCCAAACTAGGCTCCTTTCCCTGTTTGGCTTGCAAGGCCTGGTACAGTGGATGTTCTCAAAGCCTGCCCACAAAAACGGTTGTAAGAGGGGACTTCTCACAACTCCTGCCATGGAGCTCAGTGGTTACAGCATCCTGTAGGATGCCCTGCCGCTGGGCTTCCATCCCTGTCACTCACTGTTTTGGGGAAGGGTAGTTAAACTTGTAATTCATGGGCAAGGACAGACATTTTTTTGCTTGATCTCTCTGATGCATTTGGCTATGACAACATCACACTTTCATCCAAGCTAGCTTAAAACGAGCAGTAGTGCCTGTTCATTTGCTGCAGCACAGAGCTGGGTGCAAATGGCCGAAGAAGTGGCAAACTGATGTGTCCATGCTGCTTTGGTTATTTTACCTTCACCTGAGCTGTTTAAAGTTAAAACTCAACTTGAAGGCACCTACATCAGTGGTTGCATCATAGATAAAGCCAAAAGTAAAGCTTACCCCACGTTCATATAGCCCCACTGATTTTGATTATTAAATATATTTATGGGCCAGTTCATGATTTCTATTGAAAAGCACTGAGCAGATGCTGACTACCAGTTCTGACATGTCCTTAAGAAGACATAAAACATAAGTTTTACAAAGAATGTATAATCTTTTTCTTCTAATCTTTTATTCAAGAATAGTCAAAGCATGTTTTTAACACTGCAGCACATTTTCATGACAAATCTTTTCTCTGAGATAAGACAGTATATATGTGAGGGCACAGAGTCATTAACTCCAGGGTCGTAGGTTAACTGAGCACTCAGGTTTGCCTTTTTTCTCGCTGGAAATTCAACTAGACAGTCCTGTGCAGCAATGCTTTTGGACTAAGTAAGACAAATAAAGCAGTGATAAATCTTCAAAGGCTTAAGAACACTCCAAAGAGAGAATTTTTCAAACCAAACTGTCAGGAGAGATCACTGCAGGATAAATAGAAACAGATACGATCTGACTGCGATGGTGCAGTGACAAACGCTAATCCAGTGCACGAGAACTGACACTGCACCCTACACCTACAAAGTAGAGGTCTCCTCCTGGGATAATGAACTTAAGTCTTTCTTGGGCTTGCATGAAAATTTCAAGGCAGATTTATGAATTATCTGAGAAAAGCCAGTTAGAGCCTCCTCAAGACCTGCTTCCTCAAAGAGACATTTCCAAAGAGGCCACATATCAAAGGCTGCCCCAAGACGTTGGCTAACGATTATGGCTGTTACGCCTCAGCACTGCTGGAAGCCTACTATTTACTAGAGAATAATGTGACGGTTTACATCATCTGCTGCCTAAACATGAGCCATCACCCTCAGAAACAAGACTGGAAAGGCCATGTTCTGACCCCATCCTACCTCCTTCTCTTAGACCAGGATAAACAAAGTCTACCATTTCTCATCTGGTCAGCAGAGCTCAGCATTTCGTGCTGCCTACCCTGGAAAACCAAAGAAGGGACTAATCCACCTTGCAGCAGGAAGGGCTCGGCCCTGGGCAGCAGTGATCCCTGTCAGTCAGTGCCCACAGTGGTCAGAGACAGTCCTGGAACAGCCAAAAGCAGGAGGTTTTCCAGGCAATGTGCCCATGTGCTTCTGTGGCAAGCGTTGCCTCTCTGTCAGAGGCTAGGGTGTAGTAATCTACAATAAACTCTTCGTCCTTGGCCTCTTTCTACAACCTTAAACAAACCCTCAGGGGATACGATTTCCCAACCTGTCTCAATTCCCTACTGGAAATTTAGAAAGTAGTATTGAAAAATGCTTGATCCTTACCAGTTTCCAATGAATCGGGGATCACTCTGGTCAATATAAACAGTTGCCCTAGGATCAACATAGAAACCAATAAGAAGTCCTCCTAGCAAGTATCCAGCTGCAGGACCGAGCGCTCCCATTACATACATGATGGCTGAGGAAATAAAAGGTCAGAGTCATACATCAATAAAATGAATGTTTCATTAGTTATTTAACATGTAAAATCCAAAAGTAAAAGATGCTTCTTAAAACAAGGAGTTTTGTACTCTAAAACCTTCAGAGCCCTTTTTTGCAACCTTCAAAGGCAGCAACTTCTGCATAAGTAACATTAATAAGAAAACTACGGCTTTCTGTAAGTTTTCAGTCAATTATAGATGGAAGTAGATACTATTTTGGTAATTTGGATGGAAAGCATACTTGACTTTGACAGTATTTTTCATATTTGGTAACACTTCCTTTGAATCAAAACAAAATTTAATACATAAATAGGAAAAATACACTTAATGGTAAGCAAACAGAAAAGCAAAGGATAAATTTACGTGAGACACCAAAGAACAAAGTACAACATTCCAACTTAGTTACCATCAGACTAATACTGGGTTTAAAAAAAAAAAATCAAAGGTAAGAAATCAAATATTCCTATTTCAGAGAATGACAGAAATATGTTATCTGTGTAGCCATCGACTTGCCCCTGTTTTACATACTGATACCAGAAGACCATATATACCATATTTCCTGCAAGACTCCTGCCTTATTCAGAACATTTGATCTTTTAAATTTAAAATCTTAATGCTATTTTAAAAGAGATTTCCTAATTTAAAAAGCAAGTAAAATGGAAATAAGTTTCTTGTGTGCAGCCAGACACACATCTTACAACATTGTCACGGTCTGAACACTGGATGACAGCCAACTCCTCATAACTTGGAATAACAGAGGAGGAGATAGCAGCAGAAGGCTCCTATCTGCTGTGTCTTCCACAAGATACTCTTCGGAGTTCAGTCTCCAGTCCTGGTCCTTCAGCCATTCACACCAGGACGTGCATGAGAAAATATCGCAGCTCCCCTTTGGCTCGCGTGCCGGTGCTGTCAGGAGCAAGGGAGAGACAGAAGCAAGGAAAGGCTACGTCTTAGCATGGAGCCAAGATGCAACTGGACCTGAGACTCAGGAAAGCCTTCTGCATCTCCCAGTAGAGGCATAGCTGTGAGACACCAGCAGGAGCAGACAAAAACATGTGGTCTGTTTGCTGACAAGAACTGAGTGCTGAGATTTAGGAATCCTGCTCTCATTTCCAGGTTTTGAACAGTGGATAATTTAAAGGCTGTCATCTGTCTTGCCCTTAAGTCTTGCCAATTCCACTCCTTTCCTTTTCTGCTTCTGCAAATCCCGGATCAACTTTTGAACTAAGCCAAGGTCAGCTATCACAACCTTAAATTCGGACACCTTTTACAAGATCCATATGATCTTGACCAAAACATCAAGACCATAAGATTGCTCTCTTGTAAGGCACCAGCTGTATCAATTGGATGTTCACAAGTCCATGGGGCCTGATGGGATTCATCATACTGACATCATCTAACATACTGAAGAATGTTAGAGCACTAGTGGATGTTAAGGCAGGACCCCTCTTGATCATCTACCAAAGGTCTTGGGAATCTGGGGAGGTCCCTGCCGACTGGAAGCCAGCCAGCATTATTCCACTCTACAAAAAGAGTGGGAGAGAAGACCCAGGGAACTACAGACCTGTTAGTCTAACCTCAGGTCCCAGAAAAGTTATGGAGAAAATAATACTGAGTACTATTGAAAGGCATTTAAAGAATAATACAATCATCAAACACAGTCAACGTGTTTACAAAAGGATCCTGTTTCAGTAATTTGATACCCTTCTATGATAAGGTCACCCACCTAGTGGGGGAAAGGAAGGCAGTGGATGTAGTTTTTCTGGATTTTAGTAAGGCTTTTGATATTGTCCCTCACAGAATCCTTCTGGACAAGTTGTCCAACTGTGGGATGAGCAGACTCATGGTGTAATGGGTGAAGAACTGGCTGAAGGGCAGAGCTCAAGGGGCTGTAGTCAATGGGGCTACATCTGGCTGGCAACCAGTCACCAGCAGTGTCCCTCAGGGGCCAGTGCTGTTCAATGTATTTATCAACAATCTGGATGCAGGAGTTGAATGTACCGTTAGCAAGTTTGCTGGTGATACCAAACTGGGAGGTGCTGTTGACTCTCTTGAGGGACAGGAGGCCTTGCAGAGGGATCTAGATAGACTGGAGCACCTAGAACGGAGTAACACCAGGCACAAGTATAAACTGGGAGAGAAGCAGCTGGAGAGCAGCCCTGCAGAAAGGGATCTGGGGGTGCTGGTCAAGAGCAGGCTTGGTGTGAGCCAGCAATGTGCCCTGGCAGCCCAGAGGGCAAACCCCGTCCTGGGGTGCATCCCGCATGGCATAACCAGCCAGTCAAAAGAGGTGATTATCCCGCTGTGTTCAGTGTTGGTGTGGCCTCACCTTGAGTACTGTGCACAGTTCTGGGCACCACAATTTAAGAAGGATGTGAAGGTCCTTGAATGCGTCCAGAGGAAGGCAACAAAGCTGGTGAAAGGGCTAGAAAGAATGTCCTAGGAGGAGCAGCTAAGGACTTGGGGCTTGTTTGGAGAAAAGGAGGCCAAGAGGTGACCTCATTGCTCTCTACAGCTTCCTGAGGGGAAGCGGAAAGGGAGGTGCAGATCTCTTCTTGCTGGTATCCAGTGATAGGACGTGTGGGAATGGTTCAAAGCGGCACTGGGGAGGTTTAGACTGGGCATTAGGAAGCATTTATTTACCAAGAGGGTGATGAAACACTGGAACAGGCTTCCTAGAGAGGTAGTTGATGCCCCAAGCCTGGCAGTGTTTAACAGGTGTTTGGGCAATGCCCTTAATAACAGGCTTCAACTTTGGGTCAGCCCTGAATTGCTCAGGCAGTTGGACTAGATGATCGTTGTAGGTTACTTCCAACTGAAACAGCCCTATTCTATTCGATTCTATTCCCCTACTCCATCTCTTTCCTTCCTTAACACATCCTTCAGTACTCATCTGTTTTAAGATGCTTCTGCCCTGCTTCCCATACTTGTCTGGCTGTAGGGACGAAACACAAGAGGGGTGGTGACGGGATGGTCTCTGCTGTCCACTCACATGTCTGGTGCCACCAAAACCCAAGCTCCAGCAGCACGCCACCACTTGCTCAGCTGCTGCAGATCCACTATGTAGTGCATGAAAAAACAACTGATTATCTAATTCTCTGAAAACATCACCATCTCTGCAAAATCTCTATCTCCACATGGTTTCTGTGAACCAGTCAATCTCCATGGCTATATGCAGACTCCACCTTTTTTGGTCCCATCTTCAATCAGACACACTGCGTCCTAGACTGCAGCAGCTGAGGAAGCATAACTGAGTTGTTAGAGCATTACCAGTCATAGTAAATAGTATCTCACGGACAAAATAAACAAAAAGAAATCACTAAATCTGCCTGATTAAACCAAAATAACTTGTACGTTTTCATCTTATGTTTTGAAATAAGAGAAAGAAGAAAAAGAACATTCTCATAAGTAAAAAGGAGATAGCATCTGAGAGCTATATTGCAGGGAAAAAAAATTACAGAAGCTACCACAAAAGGTAAACTGCCTATAGTAAAAAATGCTTCCAGACTACAAATTGATTAAACAGATTTATCACTTTTAAGTTATTCTTTCTTAAACACATTTCCCATTTTTATGAAACTGCAATTACAAATAATTAGATTTTGCTGAAGTCCTTCTTGCATAATCGTTTCCAGAACCGTGTTCACTATTTAAATTTATTCCAGCCATGTTCCCTCCTGGATTGATTGTAAACAATTCTCTGTATGCCTAAAATGCTCCATCAGACATTGTAACACTGCTCCTTAGCAGTAAGTGGCTAGATAAACCCCCCAGTAACTGTTATTTGCAAAATCCACATCATGAGGAGGGGAAAAAAAAAAACCAATCCCCACTATAATCCACTATAATAAATTTTCTTCTACAAATGTTTGCTTGGAAAATTGATTCAAACAACTACAGCAAACTCAGATCTCTAAAAAGTTTACAGAGGAAACACAAAGGGAGTAAAAGAGTGACCTAATCCATTGGTTTCAGTATTCAGAAAAAATACTTATGTTGCATTTATTCAGCTTCAGTTCCACCACTGAACAGGCAAAATGCAGCAACTGCTTAGGCTTAGAAGCACTATCCAGCAGCCAGTGGATTTTGTACACCTGGTAACTTCAGAGGGTTTCCTTCGTAAGCAAAAATACTGTACAGTAGAGATAAAAATAACAGTGTAACTGTGCTCCATTAGAGGAGGAATGCTGTCTACCATTTCAAAAGGATTTAAAGATTACTGTATGCTGTTCAGGCTTTGAGATTTTTTTAATACAACTTACAGACAACATGTAATTTTCTGGATCTTTCAGAAAACACAGAGACCCCATGTGCCTGGTCCAGGGCAGGAGGAAACCTGTGAGCAGACGAGTTCCACAATCGCCACTTTAACACACTTTGCAGCATCTTCCTCAGCATCTAGTAATGGCCACTATCAGAAACTGGACACCAAGTACAATAAACTGATTTGGACTTCTAAATAGGACTAAAGATAGAGCATGGCAAGTAAAAGATTTTGATATTTCAAAATTAGGTACTTGAAAAAATCTGCCCCAAATATCCAAACCTTGCCGTGAAAGTGAAGGGAGAGCCATCTCCAAGAGTCACTCTGGTAGGCTGCTCCAGGGTCCTGGACCCTTGAAATCTTATAGAATCATAGAATCATAGAATGTTTTGGGTTGGAAGGGATCCCTAGAGGTCATCTAGTCCAACCCCCCTGCAGTGAGCAGGGACACCGCTAACTACATCAGGTTGCTCAGAGCCCCGTCCAACCTGGTCTTGAATGTTTCCAGGGATGGGGCCTCCACTATCTCTCTGGGCAACCTGTTCCAGTGTTTTACCACCCTTGGTCATAGCCCTCACAGCTATGCACCCCAACATCCAGGAACAAAGAGGTTCCTGATTCCCAAACAGGCCACAAAGATTACTGGATGATACGGAAAGGAAACTAAACTGGAAACAGCTTCAGTCAGGACATCATCAACCCCTGATGAACCCACCTCACAAATAGAAAATTCTATGGAGAACTGTTCCTTAATTTTTTCCACTCAGGTCACTAGAAGGTCTCCAGCTTCCAAATGAAAACAGTTCTGAAACATGTAGATAATGCAGGAGCACCTTCATTTCAGCCCCCTGCCTGACATTTCAGCTAGCTTTTTTTTGGTCCTTCCTCTTTGGGCCATGATCTGGGATCTTGATCTAAGATGCTGCACTGATTCAACAGCCAAGAAGTTTCAACAACAGAAGTGACAAACATTTTTATCAGGGGACATGCTGGAGTACTGCGATGCAGAGGCAGACCACATGGTATCCAGATGATTTTTTTAAATTGCCCTTAAGGACACCCAGGACTTGTCTTTTAACATCCTAGCCATAACCTTGATTCATGCTTAGTTTTGCAAGTTGCCATCAAATTTCTCAAGTCATAAAAAACTATGCTATAAAATAGCAGTAGGACATCCTTTCCCATGACAAAATAGAGATGATGTACATTCTAAAGGTTATAGCTCTACTCCAAACAATAAATCATCTTCAAAAGATAAAATGAGGAAATTATTGTTAATATAGACATATGGGCTACAACATTCATCTGATTCTCTTCTGATTTGTTTTCACTGAAATGAAATTCAGTTACTGCATTAGTCATGCACGTTCAATGCTGGCAAGTCACTGAGCACACTTCTCTGGAAATGTGGGTCTCTATAGGAAAGAGCATCTGCAGATCACCCACTCCTAGCTGGATTAGAGACATCTGAGAACTACTTATGACATTCACCACAACCAGCTCAGACTGGACCTTGCAAAAGTCTTTCCTCAGAAGCCTGTCGTAGCTTACTGCTGCTGTGACGTAGGATCTTACGTCTTCAAACCAAAGCACAGGTCAGTCTACTAAAATTACACAGTATTTAACAAGACAAATTTAAAGACCTTGCAGATTCTTTCAAGTTTCCCTTTTCTCTGAAGAACTCAGCATTGTGGGGGGGGGGAGTTTCCAGCCATACCTCTTCCTCTGGGTGCAGAGCTTCTCCTCAGTGACGAGGGACAGCCTTTCCCAGCCCTCCCAATGCTGGGCTTTCAGATCATAGTTCTACCTCTGACATAGACTGTAGATGAGCGAAAATACCCTGGCTCAGACACAGGTAAATGTCCATTTGCACCCATGATATCCAGCCATGGTTATTTTAATTCCTTGGAAGTTTTGTACCTGAGGAGCTTCTCTGCCTCACAGAATATGGCCTCAGCATGGCATATTATCTCCAGCACACCACAATACCTGCAAGGCTGTCTAGTTTGGAAACTGCAGCTGGCTATGGCTAGCCAGGCTTAGCCACAAATGTCCATCACAACCAAGATGTTGGATGGGTGAGAGAGAGGGAGTCAAAGTAAGAGTGTGGTGGGTTGACCCTGGCTGGATGCCAGGTGCCCACCAAAGCTGCTCTATCGCTCCCCCTCCTCAAATGGACAGGGGAGAGAAAATATGACAAAAGGCTTGTGGGTCGAGATAAGGACAGGGAAATCACTCACCAATTACCATCATGGGTATAACATACGACATCTCCGACGAGCTCGCTTGCATTGGTGACCACCAGGTCCAGTATCGCATCCCCTCGGGTAGGGGTGTCTATTACCTGGCTTAAGAAGTTGTCCTCAATGCATTCGAGAAACCTGCTGGATTGCCTACATCCTGCCATGTTGGTTTTCCAGCAGATGTCGGGGTGGTTGAAGTCCCCCAGCAGGACAAGAGCAGGACAAGGTTGAAGTCCCCGCGGGGTCCCCAGCCCAGCCAGCAAACCTGCCCCAGCCTGGGCTTCCCACAGGGTCACAGCCTCCTTCAGGCACCCTCCTGCTCCAACGTGGGGTCCTCCCTGGGCTGCAGGCGGGGATCTGCTCCCCCGTGGGCCTCCTGCCCCTCCTGCTGCACTGGCCTGGGGGTCTGCAGGGCTGCTCCTCTCACATATTCTCTTCTTTTCAGCTACCGTTGCACAGATTTTTCCCCCTTTTTTTCTTTATTCATTATCCCCAAGACACTACCACCATTGCTGATGGGCTTGGCCTTGGCCAGTGGTGGGTCCGTCTTGGAGCCAGCTGGCGTTGGCTCTTTGGCCTTAGGGGAAGCTTCTGGCAGCTTCTCACAGAAGGCACCTCTGTAGCCCCCTGCTACCAAAACCTTGCCACATAAACCCAATACAAACAGTAACTGAATTACACGTGGAGTTTACTTACCAAAGCAAAACAAGATCAAGCAATGCCTTTCTTCTCCACTGGAAAGTTTATCCTGGTACATGTTGCAATGAATGCTGCCGTTTGGACAACATTTGACAAAATGATGATGGTGTCTATTGCTTCTATTCATAAGAGATTCTTCTTCAACAGAAGTAAGGTTTACATAGAGCCTACTGCAGCAAAGTCTCTATGACTACAATAAGATGGACTGAATCCTCTACAGGTCCAAAAAAAACCTGTCTTCACAACACACGCATGAATTAACTTCCAAAGTTTTAGTATTTTTTTTAATCTACCCACACTATAAAAATATACTGAGACAGAGGTCATAAAAATACTTTGAATGTCCTTTTCCTCCTCTAATCACACCAAATGACAATTTCAACACATTTTGCATATGGGAATATAGAACATACGTCCCTATGGCATCCTCAAATGCATACATTGATAACCCTCCGACTGTGCCCTTTTATATTAGTAACGCCAGTGCCGATTAAAGTCGCAAGCACCATATCGCGCCTAGATGAACAGAAAGTATCCAGCATTAGTGGGCTACAACAGGCTGGCTGGCTTCTGGGTTCTAAAAAAGCCACTGGGGTTTAAAAAGGAAAAACAAAGGCATATATTCCTCAGCGCCTCTCATCTCCTCTGTGAGCACACACATGTCACCACACCGAGGTTATCACTGGATGAGGAGGAACATTTCTGAAAGACCCCACTGTTCACATCTTGGCAGCACGTCACCGTGCCACAACTGTTCCTTGCGTACATGTGTAAGGCAGGCAGAATTTGACCTTTATTCTATTTTCAATGAAAGTTTAGAATTTTCAAAATCCTGCAAAAGCTACAGTGTGCATTCTGGAGTTTTTATAGCTAGATCTAGATATATGCATGTTTTTTCCTGTCAGAATAGTAAGGCAATTTTGGTAGATTTTGCAGGATACTTTTTAGTGACATAGAGATATAATCCATTTGTATCTTCAGATTTCAAATTTTTACTCCAAAAACTTAACTGTCATTAGCATGAGGGTATTGATTGGGAAACAGAGATACAAAAGATAAAATTAATCCTCCATAATCATGCAGTAGAGAAGAAAGTCCAGGAGGATAATTTACTTCACCAAAGCAGTAACTCGGCGTCCCACCTGCTGATTAACAACACTCATCTGGAAAGAACAGCACAAGGGAGAATAAAAACAACAAAAAAAAGAAAACACCTGTGTGAATTAGGCAGAAAAGCCTTGTGTTTAAAGGTTACCTGTTTACCACCTGAGGAGTGAGTTTATCAGAAATGGCAAGATGAACTTTAAATAGTCCTGACTGTGTCTCTATGTGTCACAAAATTTAGGGGGCTACAGGGGAAAAAAAAAAAAAAAAAAAAAAGATAGTCACAAGGGTTACCATCTGGGATTTTGCAAGCAAAAGAAGCACCACCATGGTATGGTACCATAGCATCCTCTCTAGTCCTGCTGCAGTGCATTTCCCTGGAAAGCTGAGCTATGCTGTCACTGGAGAATAAGCAGCACGATATTTCTCTGGGGTACAGAGCAGGTTTTAATTTCCCCACAGAAAAAAGCTGGCAGACAGAGGTTTCAATGAGGAGCACATCTCCCCTGTTCTTCCCATGTCCCGGCACCATGATGGGGTAGCAAGGAACAAGCATAAAGCAGCTTTCGGAGAAATATTGTTCCCATTCATAAAGGCATATTTACCTGTCTACATTCACCCACACAAAAGCTACCCAAAAAACCATAAGGTTTAACCACTCTTTTGAGCCTGAGGACACAAAACTGAGAGGAGTTGTGAGCAGAAGTCAGGCGTACTTCCCAAAAGCTTTTAAGTCAGGAAATCAGTTCACTTCCTTCTTTTCTTCATGAATACACAGCCAAGCTTATCTATACATGCTTTAGGATTTTTTACTTTAATGTGGTTATTTGCTCAGGAAAAAACAATGCTTTGAGCATTATTGCAGTTCAGATAACAACGTACAGATCAAATCTTTAAATCATTTCCTTTCAAAATGTATTAGTGTTACCATGACTTAAAAGTCTCTCAGATCCAGTGCTCCACTCAAAACAATAAACAGAGCAAGAAAACTACTCCAGTAGCCTCCCTTGATCTCTGTATAGAATATTTGTTGCCATTTTCAAAAGCAGATTCCACAGATCTAGGAGACAAATTTTTAGAGAAGCATAACTAAAGCATAATTTTACATGCCTACCATGCAAGCTAAAATGAATGGTCCAGCTTACCACTCCATTAAAAAATGCTGAAAGTTAAATTAAGTACAAATATGTCCAGTGACTTGCCCATGCCAGATGAAAAGCATTACATTTTTACTTTTCTCTTACAGATTTATTACTAAGATATCATTTGTATCAAAACAGATATCATCCCCTGGCTTAAACAGTTAAGCTACTTTATGCTTTGTATTCTCCATTCTAAAACATTACAAACATTTTCACAGGATCCAATTTTAACATCACAAAAGAACAGGAAAATAGGCCCAAACAAAATAAGCTAAAATAGCCTGCAAGTGCCACTGCCACTGCAATGCTGCTCCCAGTCACTTGCTATGCTGCAGAGCCACAGAGACTACAAAGCAATTCAACTTAAATCAAAATTTCACAGGACTCTGCACTTGGCTTTAGGTGACACCATCAACAGACACGTGCATCCAATCCAAAATCGCAAAATACTGATAATATCAAAGAAGAAAAGCTTGCATTTGTACCATGTTATTTCAGCCTTAGAGACACTCAGCCTAAGAAAAGACTGCCCCAAGAAAAACTACTCCAGTGCTTAAAATGGAGTCCTTATTTCTGTGTTCCTAAACCTGAGAACTCTGGAAGTAGAAACCCAAGGGGTACCACAGACTGTCCCATTCTTTGGAGACAACCGTTTCATTTGGGAACACAAATATTACTTCTTTTTTTCTTCAAAATCTGCTTTTTCTCCCTTTATATTCACCTATAAATAAACGCTTGCTGATAATATTACTCAGCGTGACCTGTGGTTAGTAAGTAAATATGAAAAAGATGCACCTCCTGTAAGACTTTAGTAAAAACAGCTGCAATTTCCGAGTGCAGTTTCTGTATCAGCGTGGTTAACTGAATTTAGACACCATGAAGGAGGAAATTCTTAGATCGAACAATCAGGCTTTATCAGCTTTCTCAGTTTTTATCAGTCTTTATCAGTTCTTAAACCAATTTGAAGGCAAGAACCTTGTGATGGTGGTATTCCAAAAGCACATACAGCTATCTCTAACTCTAAGCATATGGAAAGTCCCTGCTGACGCGAATGGTTCGCGTGACCAAAGACAAGCCTGTCTATACTTGCATGATCAGAACCTAAACTGAAAACAAAAATGCTCTGACATTCTTTCCATGGACTGAGGCATAGGTTCCCTCAATAAATGTTTTTTAAAAACAGAAGTGTCAACAACTACTTAAATGCATGAATACAAGAGCAGTGAAAATTCAACCTCTGAGGTATTTTTCTACACATAGGGCATTTTTATTTGGAAATACACTGATATTGAAAATTAGCTCTCAGACAGATGCACACAAGACTTGTGCTGAACGCAGTGAGAATGTCCAAAGATGCCCTGAAAGGCAAAACTTTGCTCTTGGCTGTTATTGTCTGGAAACCAATTCTCAAAAAAAGCTCCACATCTTACCTTCAAGTTTTTCAAGTCTCTGTCAGGATGCTGCATTAAGGCAACTTAACGTATCCCCAGGTCACTAGCTGTGAGTTCCCAATCCCCGACTTTTCAAAAGAGCATGTTTCTTAAAGCTGTTTTCTTTTGTGAATACCTGTAACTAATGGAACTAGGCAGAGACATTGACCCTTCATGTAAATACCTATGAAGTGACTCCTTGGTCTCTTCTGAATTCTTAATCTGTCAGCATCCCAAAGTTACCTTCAATGAAATGTCATAAATGTAATGTTCATTTCCATACAGAAAATGATCTACTGTATATAACCACTAACCTAAAACCTAAGCAAACTACTACTCTGAATTATTTTAAAAGCCTTTAACATCCCAAATCGAAGAAATAACTAGTTAGATAATTTCATTGTCTTACTTCCCATTCATTCAAACACTGAAAGCTAAATCCACAGTAGCCAATTCATCACTCACACCAGGAGGATCCCACAAATTAGTGGGGCTACTCTCACAAGGCAGGCGGGATTTGGCACTTCTGTCCTACTACTCGGTGATATTCCTAATAAGAGGACACTAAAGCTGTTGGCTGTCTTTAAGGGATACTGGAGCAGCCTCTTGACTCTCAGTCATTCTTTCCGTTAAGTCATGTCACATGGGAATCTCTCATCTCTGCCTTTTAATTGCTTGGCTTTGTTTTTTTTTAATGGTTTGGCAGTTGAAGGCGCACACACACATTTAATTTTCATCAGGGACTATCCCCAGGCATGTGCTTAAAGACTCTGTTGATCTCATCTTCTTATAACTAATTTTCATTTCTTTAGTATTACTTTTAACTAAACTGGAGTGAAGCTGGGTTGTTCATCTGCACCTCATCCCCTTTTCTTTAGGTTATCACAACTGAAAAACATCAAGCGCTGAAAGCTGCAATTTGGCCTGCAAGCAGACCTCACCAGGTAGATCACAAATAATCAAATAAAAGAAAGAGACTGAAGTATTTTTAAACCCTGTGAATTTAAAATTGCAGTGAGAAAGCCCAGGTCCATAGCCACAAGACCAGCAGAAACCAGCCCAGAAGGATATTTCAGAATACTTGTATCTGCCCTAGTTTCAGATCATGTTCAGGCAGTGCAACAACATAAGCAGGCAGGAATATATCATCGGGGTCCTCTCGTTTCTTTTTGTTGTAAGAACGTTTTTCCTGGAAGAAAAGCAGGGGAAGAACCTGGTGAAATTTTTCAGGCACATGACCAGATTTTAGAGCATGCCATCACGTACCATCGGAAGAACCAGGAGTAAGTATATAACATGTACAGTTCTTATGTACATTAAATACATAATGTCTGTGGATCTGGGCTTTACTAAGGTTATTGTGCACAAACTGGGTAATGGCACACATAAATATCTGATTTTCAGAGGCAGGTTTGACACACATTTTGCAGACTTCATCATTATCCAAAACCAGACCCTTTGCATCCAGGAAACAAACTGTGAGGAAGAAACGGAGATAGACCAAATATCTACTGAAAGGGAAGGTTAGCTGCTGATAGTCAAAGAATTTCTACATATATTCACTTATCTTTTGTCCCACCAGCAAGACAAGAGAACAAAGAAGTAAAGGGGGAAATTATTTCAATCATGTTCTCTCAGAATTAATTTCCTTTCAGAAATTGGTTTCTGCCTAGGAGGCACAGGTTAATTATTGAAAATGTTGGTGATCATTTTTCCCTTGACTACCTCTCACTAACAGATTGCAAAGAAGGGCAAGCCAAATAGCATTTCTTCTTGTTTTCTTTGTAAATTGCACTTACATTTTCATCTTTCAACCGAAACAACAGGAATTACAGTTCATTACTCATATCTGACTGAAAATCTGCCTGTAAGCAAAAGCACATTATTCCAGTAATTTGCAGATGACCCTGTTAGTTTTATTAACATTTATTGTATTGTAAAAGAAGTTATTTTTCTACATTCAACCAGGCTGAAAGCTGCAATAGCCTCGATAAAAAAATATTAAATAACAATAGGTAAATTGAAATGCAGAGCTGTATAGCCGTATTTGAAACCATATTGAAAATATTATTACAGGTCAAAGAGTCTGAAAAACATTTCCATCCATGTGTAACAGTTATAAATAGCAGAGGCTATTTATTTTGGCTATAGGACAACAAAACCATTTCATGAAAACCTCCAAAGTTTCAAAATTTGCTCTCTATTCTCATAGGAACAAACATTATTTGGGCATTTGCACGAAACTGGAATTATGTTTAAATGTTTGTTTCTGGAAAAAAAAAATTGAGCTTTGGATTCTGGGTAAGGGTCTCTCCTCTGTGTCTCCATCGAGGGATCGTAAGATAGACATGAGAGTTCATTCAACTCCATGTTCTGCTTGGAGACAGCAGAGTTTTGCTGCAGCACCAAAATGAATCTCTTCACCATTCAAACACAGTCTCCTTATCAGCAACAGATGGATGATGGAAACGACAGGCTTCCCCTGTCTTCTCCACCACTGCTCACAACAAAAAAGCTTTTGGTTTTGACGCAACAGCAAAATGTTCTTAATGGCTCTAATCACAATTTCTAACAGAATTAGGGCAGGAGAAGTAAAACCACTTAGAAGGAAACGGTGCTTAGCCAGATCTTCAGCAGCCAGATCTAGACAGCCAGATCTTAGATCAATATTATCTAAATATCAGGTCTTGCAGGGAACCCAGGCCATGACAAGCCTGATCACGGACCACATGGCCTTAGCATCAGCAAAGCAGAAGAAACTTCCATATATCCTTGTGGCAACACCAAATACGAGGACCACTGTGAGCTTCTAGGCCCTGACTTGGATTCACTGAACTAATATACTCCTGGG
>NW_009258952.1:6626537-6632005 GCF_000687185.1 Egretta garzetta | reverse complement strand
CCAGCCTATGGAGAAATACCAGCAAAAAATGCCCCAGCACCTCCTTCCTTCCCCACAGTTAAGGAGTTAATGGGTGAACCATGGAGAAACAAATTGTTCCCAAATGACCCTGGCACTCTTGATGCAGCCCCATGAAAGAGGACACAGAGGCTGCTGCTGTTGATCCCTGAAAAGGTCCTGCTAAACCTGATAGATCAAGGGATGTGAATTGTCAAGAGATACACAAGAAATTTGGAGAAAACTCAGTCAAGGACAAAAGAAGGCAATACCATTTTGTAAGAAACCAAAAGGAAGGAAATTCATTCATATTTTTGCTTTGGACAGAAAACAACCACAGGCACCATTTGTGAGTAACAAACTGATTCTATAAATACATATGATTGCTTAGACAGTTTTAGTTAGGGTCCTGAAAGAAATGAATGTACATCTCTCAGGGAAAAGTAGATATTGACATGCAACGTCAATAGTCAAATAAAATTTACGAAAATATTTCAGTTTGACAATATTAAGTAATATGTTTTACATGGTTTGGTTTTGTTTTGTCTATGTGTCAAGTAAAAGTAACTTGATTTTTTAAAATGCTAACCTGCATTCCTACATAAAGGTCAAAATACTGCAATGTAAGTTAGATATTTCAACCTTATCAAAAATAATTCATTTTTTCTACATGAAAAAATATTAAATCAATATAACAAAAAAAATCAAGATTTAATTGAACATAATTTGCCAGAGCAACACTATCAGAACATCTTTATCACTGCTACTAAATGGCATAGTTTAAACACCAAGTGCAGCACTGAAAAAGTAATTACTCTTACAAAAGGTTCTCCTTAATGGTAGTATTATAATTACATTTGTCTTCCTTTTTAAGATATAAATTGTCACTGTGATTTAGGGCTCCATTTGCAGCCCATTACCATTCACAGTAAGATACGTTTATATGTTAATAAAATATAGAAGTATTACTCACTCACAGTGTTAGCATTTCCAAGAGAAAACTATTTGTATTGTAGGGGTCCTTCCAAGATATTTCAAAACACCATGTATGGTTGATTTACAAAAACTGAATTTAAAATCAGCTGTAGTTACTTTCACTAATTAGGTAATTTAATTAATCAGCTGACATGTTTTGGGGAAACTTGGCCAATATCCTTCTATTTAGTCTGCAATTTTTTAAAATAAAGACTGTTCACTCTGTTTCTTGCTCTCTTCTGTGAGTAGAATGAGACATGACAGCTTTGTTCCTCAACTATTTAGACTAGGAGATTATTAAGTATATTGTTATTCTCCAATAGTAAAAGATGCTTTCACATTTAGCAGACGGACATGAAAAATGCGGTGGCTAGAGGCTACGTACAAATGACTTTCTGCCAACTTTAGGCACACTTCCATAGCAGTAACTTTTTTAACAGGATAATTAACTATATTATATTCCAAGGGATGTGGCAGACTCTCTGTAACTGTGAGTGGTTCATTTTAAGCTAAATGGTTTTATATAAATAGAGCTTTGCATAGGGATAACACTGTAATGAAATCTGATTCAACACAGATGTCAGAGTAGATGAACATAACAGTCCTTTCTGGTCCAATAAAGCATGAAATTATCCTACGAATTCTCTCTTCATCTATAACATAGTAAATCTTGCAGAAACAGTCATCGTCCTTTGCAAAGGAGGATGCCAAGAGACAAGAAACCTCTTCACCTTTCCTTCCTGGCCATGCTGCCTCGAGACATCTCCGAAGTCCTCACCCAGGTAAGTGAAAGACCAGAACTTGGCCCCACGCCCTTTTCCTATTTTGACGGTGTATCAGTTGAGCACTTAGCAGAGGCACCCCCCAAAATGGGTGGCCTTGGCACCGGCTGCAGCAGCCAGGAAACCTCCAGGCTGTCCCCAGCCACCCTGGGGCATCCCTCTCTGCCAGGCTGACTCTGAGAGCACCAAAGAGCAAGAACACCCCATAAAACTGGGAGCTGGTACTGATGCCTGAACACATAGGAACTGCTCAGCCAGGCTTAGGAAATAAAGTATTAAGTACAGTGAAAATAAAATATATTTACTTCATGACTTAGGTTTTGCTTACTCGAACATTTCAGTGACCTTTTTTTCTAGTACCTTGGTCCATTTGCATCCCTTCTCATAGGGAACATGTTTTTACTTATTTACGTTAGGAAGATTCAATTGGGGGCTTACACTTATGTACACAATCTGCAAACTATCACAGCTTTCCATCAGTTTACCACAAGCAAGTTATCTGCTGAAACTTTAGGTTTATGTTTGCAAAGAAAATTGAATGTGAGCCCTAAATCCCACTGAAATTCATTGAAAGTCGGATCCCTTGACTTCCTTAGGGCCCTTGGGAAAACTTAACCTCAGTTATTAAATTATTCTGACAGAGAGAGAGAGAGAGATTGACAGGGAGGTCCTCAAAGAATGATACTGGAATTGCTTAGAATAACCATGATTGCAAGTGTTACCAGTGGTCTCTGCTGCTGTCAGAGCTTTTCCAAGTCTAATGAAAATCAATCTGGCATCTTTCCACTCCTCGGGAGCTTTTTACAACATGTGACAGAAGAGAGACGTCTTCACACACTGCTGGACCCTTAAGTACATTTTCAGATTCATGCTGATAAATTTGCCAACAAAACAAGTAGAAGCACGCAGCTCATATGCAGAGAAAAAGGGTAAAAATGTTAATCACCTAAATACATAAACGTCTAGCACTCCTTCAAAGAGCAAATATAAAGCACACAATACATGTCTATATTGCATGTTATACTTAACTGCAATTGTAATCCATTGTACTGATAATTTTAACAAACTACATTGTCATGAGATTAATTTATGACTTAATTGTGATCGAGTTTAAATACAGCACTCACAAATATTTATTAAACATGTATACTTGAAGATGGGGTGTAAGCCTTAGTTTTGTCTCTTGCAAAACAACTAAAATTACAATATGAAAGTTAATCAAATGTGAGAACACTAGCAAAAAATCTCTTAAATTTTCAATCACTGTTTAAAACATACTTGATTCTAATAAACCCCATAAATGAAAATACAATCTAAAACAAAACATTTGCCTTAGACCAAAAATCTCCCTGGTTATCACATTTATAAGTTAGTATCACACACATGTTTATACCATGACACAGATAATTATATGACACATTCCTACCCTTAATCTAAACTGCATGTCTGTAATAAATTTTAAAAAACATCTGAAGATTACAAATCTACTTCTGCCATCAGTGCTGACACCACACTCAAGACCACAAATGGCTCAGACAAAACAGAACAGGTTAAAAAAGTGTCGCTGCAGAACTTCTGAGAAATGCAGACCTTCATCTACTGTAACCTCTTACACAGGTGAAGTCCTTCAGCTGCTTTATAAAGTATATCACGCTAACACTCATACACAGAACACAGGAGTCAAACGTCACACAGTAAATTCAACTTTGAGATACCACATCCCGCAATTTCCTCCTAGCCTCAATCGAGCAGCTCACGCATTGCATCACCGAGGTCACTGTGTGTTACACTGGAGTGACACATCCTTGTCTAACCCCCAAAACTGCATAAACCTTTGTCAAACATGTCAGGGCTGCTCCATTTGTGCTCCCAAACAGCACAGCTACTACGACTTTGCTTGCTGCCTTAGAAGTGCTTTGCAGAGATTTTCTGAGCCCGAGACATACTCACAGAACCAAGACTCTTGCTGGATCAAGCGCAGTTAAATCACCATCTGCTAACTCGTATAATAAACCACTCAGGCAAATGTTTCTTTCAAAACAGACAAATGATAGTAACACAGCGTTATGCTTTTTGAACACTAAAACTGTTGGGAAAAACTTAGCAACTAAAAGATCAAAACACTGCGGTGACAACTCCAGCAGAGACATGGCAGCAGAATCAGACACTTGTTCTTAGCAAATATAGCTGAATAACCAAAAGAAACTGTTACTTCTCAGTTTCACATGTGTGAAACAATGTGTAGAAAACTCTAGGAGCATGCATCTCCTTTTCCAAAGGAGGAACAATTCAGAGGTACCACCCCAGGCTCCTATCTTGGGGATATTTAGCACATGGCTGATGGACCGTGCCTTTCCCTAGCCATGTTTATGAATCCATCCCTTCATTTCAGCTGTACCTTTATAAGCATCCAGAAATAAATCTTTTTTTTTAACAGAGTATTTTATTATTTTTTCAGTTTTTAGTTTTCATATAATCACAGAAAATGTGTAATGTTTCAATCACAGAGGAACTGGCTCAGGAGATGGACTCAAAAATAAACTGGTTTCATAGGCTTCAAAAAGAAAAAGTAAAAAGCTTAGATCACACTATGTTGTCCTCTACATTGATGTGATAGAGGAAAAAAAAAATCCACAGAAGTCAATGAAATGTCTTCAGATTGTCACAGGAAGAAACAAAACTAGGAAATGGCTTTCTCTCCTTATTTCCCAATTTCAGGAACATCCTGAAGACCCTCACGTGGAAAACAGGAGCACTGATTTGGCGAACAATTATTTATTAACTAGTTATTCAGTAAGCTTGCTTAAGTCATGCATTTTATGTGCCATCTTTACTGTTGATACTTTATTACACTCAAAACAAATGAAAAATAGGCGGCTTTCATTTCTGTAGAGATTTAGTTCTAGGAAACAAACATTTCCAACAATTCTAAAATATTGTAGTTATTACTATTGATTGGTTTGTTTAATTCCCTCTCCAAAGTCCTCTGCTACTATGGAGCCATGGCACAGCCTTCCCAAAGTTTCTCCCATACCGTGGTTCTCCCATGCCTCAGGGTGAGGCTGTCATCACATAATCAGTACAACTCCAGATATCTTTGTTAGGAAAGATGTAAAGGAAGGCCAAACCATCAAGTTTTAATCTTAAAGAACAGAAGCTATTCCCCCTCCTGGGAATGATTCCATTTAAAAAAAACCCAAAGCAGGTACATAAATGTTCATCGCTAGCCCTGTGACACTGGCAATACTAATCCCTGCAGAGATGCATCAACTTTGCTTGGAGTGGAAAGAGAAAAGCCAGGCTTAAAAAGGAGACACTCCCTGCCACTGAGCAGATGGGGTTTGACAGAGGTTCCCTTTGGCAGGTATGCAGTGTCGTCCCGCCTTGTGCCTTCACACAACTTTCCAAGGTAACACTTCTGCAGGACCCCCTACTTCCACTTACTGCCATTTCTGAAAAATATAGTACATACTGCATCATCTCCGTCTTGCTATTTTATTAATTTTTAAATGAAAATTCTTTGACCTTCCATTATAATAATATATATGGAATCAAAAGAAATACCTTATTAGGCTGTAACATCCATCTCCCTATGTGCTACTCAGTGAAAGGACAGCGCTTAATCTCAAAGGTTATTCTACACTATTTTATTACTTTTTTTAGATTCATCATCGCAGTATCCAAAAGCAGATTACAGTACGGACACTTCAGCAG
>NW_009258952.1:6619047-6626526 GCF_000687185.1 Egretta garzetta | reverse complement strand
AGAACGAGGCGGGTTTGGCAGCGTCCTGAGGAGATGTCTGCTTGTCCATGCAAGATGCTGGGAGAAAAACTCCTACCGCAGAGGAAAGAAAGGGAGCACGTCTATTATGGGGGGTGATAAATCCCTATCATCGTTTTTTTCCTTTATCTTTTTATCATTTACTTTCAGTATCCAATATTGCATAAAACCACATAGGTTTTCTATTTGGCTGCTATTCTATACAAGCACAACATTCATGAATAATGTATTACTATTAATTACAATATTACCTTGAAAATTTGTATTTACAAGTGTGTAAGCAGCGTATCAATGGCTAATGTACTGTTACCTACAGCGTGGGAGCTTCAAACATTCGCAATAACAGAGGGAAAAAACCTTCAGAGAAAAGGCGCAATGAGGAAGTCACCATTCCAAATACGGTATTAAAGAAAAATCCTCTCTTCCAAAATACTAAAAATACATGAGCTATTCAGCAAAACACCCCTCATTTCAAGAAAGTCTGTGACTAAAGGAGTGGAAGTTTCAGGCGGTGGTTAAAAATTCAGATGTTTGTGGCAGCTGCCTCCCCGGCTGCCCCCCTCCTCCCCATGAGGCCCAGCAGCTACGGGAGGGAGCAGATCTGGGATGAACCTGGCCCTGCCAGTGGTGGTTGAGGGGGTTTTACACCGGAGCAGCAGCGAGGTCTGATCCACGCTGCAGTCACAAAATCCTTGAAGCCCGCGCCAGGGAAGCGGCAGCAGCCCAGGCCCGCGGCGAAGGGAAAGGATCGATGCAGTAGAAGACCTCCCTCCAGGCGGCACGCCACGCCAAGGTGAACACACATCTGCTGCCTGACAAGACCAAGGGACAGCCTTCAGGGAAAATGGCCTCCAGATCCAATTCAAGTTAACGCTAACCCTTTTTTTGGCATCATATTAACAGCATATCGATGCTATTAAGGGTATTCAGAAGCCCGTAATTCACAATTCAACTCCTCACATTCATTTACCAGACCTGTAAGCTATTACCATGGTACTAACAACGTTCAGCTGGGGAGTCCCAGATGACTAAGGAAACAAAGTGCTACACACTTAAAAATCCATCAAAATAGGAAAGTCCAAATGTTTCTGTTCAGCTTATTTCTTGTGAAATAAATAATAATTAAACTTTGTGACTCTAATTCAGTACTTCTGATTTATTTCTTGCAGAAAGTATAGACTAATTACCTTGATATGTAACTCTTGGACCACACACTAACATGTAGCGAGAATACTTTAACCACACAGTATCTGCAAAATCTGAATAGATGTAGTAACAGGCAATCAGTGCAATACAAGAATATATTAAAGGCAATGCAATATGGAAGTGTGCTCCCAAAATGGAATAAAGCTGTTTGTACAGATAACCATCAGTAGAAGAGGTAACACAGAGTTACCTAAACACAGGCGATCTCTAAACAAAACTGAAAAGTTCGTGGATGACCCCTTGCAGTCATCCAAATTGTCTGTGGTTACAACTCAGACCAGATTGTATTAGTGCTCCTGCACAAAGAGTAAATCATCACCGAGATCATCTGTTTATTAATGCAGACTGCTGAAAGCCATCAGGGAACATTAACAAAATGTCAAAACAGGTAAGCCTGAAGCCACAGAGCTGGTATTCTCAGTGGGAGCAAATGGAAAAATTCATCCTCTCCAGCCTACTGGAGTCTAAATACGTCTTGAACGAGGTACAAGATGAAAACGGGAGCAAGAGGAGTTACGCAGAGAGTGGTCTTCAAAGCAAATGGGGCATTACTTCTATTTTCCACCCAGGAATGAATGGAAGTTGAAATGAATAAGAATTGGGAACTAAAGAGAAAAAATGCACCTCAAAATGTCAAGCTATGCAAATAAGTATGCACTGATGGCTAAAAATTTTCCATCAAAAGTACTTTTGCCATCAAACTCAGATTAATAAAAATGATACCTGCTCCCAAACTCCTTTCACAGTGGCAAAGAAACCCAGTTTTATTTTTCCCTAATTGGTTTGGTGACTTGAGAAATGTCTAATAAACGACACGCATCTTCATTATTTCAGATTATTTAAGTAAATTTGGTATAAAAAAATCCCAAGAGGACTTGTTATCTGTTTAAAAATGAAAAAGCTTTACAGATCTGATCCCGGTCCCATTCAATATCAGGTGTACCTCTTTATCTGCAGGGCGGATGTGAATGTGCCACAGTTAGTTGTGATTTATTAACTTTTCTGGAAAGCTTTTCTAAACCTTTATTAGATGCCAGAGTTGAGAACCACAAGACCAAGGCAGCAGTAACCTATCATGACTCTGGTCCTCATAAGCACAAAAGCATTAGTATTAATGAAATGCCTCCAGACCTTCCCTTCTGCTCTGACTGCACTTGCTATAGGGGCAATTGCTCCTCTCCTCCAGCACACACTTATCGTGCCTGCCCTGCTGCATAGCAGCCAGCTTCACGTTTTCTAAACGGGATGAACAGCCTGAAGACAGCGTAACTCTGATGGCTTCAGATCTTTTCAGGGTGCCCGCGTAAGACAATTGAAACGCTTTATGCAGACAAAGCGGTCTTACAATTTTTCTTCATCTGAATTTTTCATATTAGGAAATGAGTTGGATTGTAAAACTCACAATCTCTGTAGCCTTCTTAAAGCAAGTGCATCAATTAGAAAGATGAATAGGAAGGTCTTGACTGCAGCTGACATTACAGTTGTGAAACATTAACGTTTCCAGCTGGAGGGAAGGACTTAGTTAACATAAAGATTAAGAAGTACTAAAGAATCTAAGAGATAACAAATGACAAATATGTTTATCAAAATACCAGCTCTGAACTGATGACACTGCCTTGTGCTCTATTATTACTTCACAATCCCACGTAAGAGGATTAGTGTCTATGTTGGCACTCTGTATAACAACAGTATACAGCACATCACCAAGGGGTTGTAAAAAGAGGCTGCCTCTTATCATCACACCCACACATATACTCTTCAAGTCAAATCTCCCACATCAGAAAACCACCAGCTGTCAGTCCCCTGAGCTCCACACCATTTTGTTACTCAAGAAAATAAGAGGAAAAGAACAAAAAAGTCAAGAAGTCTTTTGTTTTCAATTAAACACGAGTGCAATACAGCCTAAATTAAGGGCAGAATTACTGTATTATTTTCCAGTCCTCTGCATATAAAAAATAACCATGTTGCTCCTCACACTCCGTATCCTGATTCAGTAGCAAAGCAGCAGACAGCAGTCCTAAGAGCATTCAGGGACTCTCTGACACAGACACAAGGGTTACGCTACCATCTCTTCTAATGCTGTGCTACTAATTCTTCTAATATCTCTGGACAGGCCACGCAAACTGGGATTAATCCAGCACTAGAAGAGTTTCTTAGCCCAGCAGTTGTACTTTGGAGAAATCCTAGTGCTCAGACCACAAAATAACTCATCTGAGCATCTTGCTAAATTGGACAAGGGAAATACACGACATTCCTAATACACTAGACCATTTTTTTGCTGCCAGGCACAATTCAAACAAAAAGCTGCTGGCCCATAGTGTAGGATGCCTATCTGCTAATGTAAACCTCATGGCTATCAAATGCTTCTACCATGACCATTCAGCAGTCCTCTCACTGTCTGGACCAGTTACATCTTCTCCTCCTACATGGAAGTGGTAAACCTTGACCCAATAGTTAGTAAAAGATTTCAGTATGCCAAGTTGGGCACACAGTGCAATCTCATTTCTCATATACCCTGAAACTGTGATATACGATAGATCCTTTCTCCAGGCTTTGTAGTACTCAGGATAGATATAAATACACAGTACAACTCTGAGACTTACAACATGGGGTTCTTCTGAAAGCACTGCCCTGCATCAGACCCACAGGAGGGAAGCTCTCCTTTTTGTAGGATTTAAATTTGGAGTGTGGGGATGCAGGGGAGGATGAAGAGGGGAACGAGGATGAAGGGAAGTTAATGATACATCTATCTGATCATAAACAGCTCACTTTTACCGGATGAAGAGGGGAACGAGGATGAAGGGAAGTTACGATCAGAAGTTATTATCGAAATACTTAAAATATTACCACTTACCCAAAGGAGTAATAGCTGCTCTAATGGCATCCATGGAGGAACTCTTAAAATGATAGTAGTTCATATATTCCTCTAGTTTTCTCTGGTAAATTGAATCTCTTATCCTTATCGTAGGCTAAGAAGACACATATGTACCCAAGGCTTCTGACTCACCAGGTTTAAAAGCTTTTTTCAACTCCTTTCCCATTAGCTGGCCTGGCAAATACTGGTCAATCAATTTTACCTCATCTCAAGGCTGATCTTCTTTTAATTACCACGAATGCAGGGCTGCAGTAGCCTTACCCACTCTTTTGATTTTGCCTTCCAAGGTGAAACGCCTCCCTACTTGCTGTCTGTGCCCTGCTTCCTTCTGAGTTTCCAAATCTAGTGTAATTGCCCATAAACTCAATAAGCACAACAAATGTCCACAGCTCAGCAAAAATCAATTGCTAACAAATATCAAGTACGGCAGGGAACAAAAGCTAATGAGGAAAGGTCTTTTTTTATACTTCTGCATAGGCTCAGCCGCAGAGGTACTCCTAAATGCAGAGGGTACGCTTTTAGAAATGCTCATCTTCCTTCTCCCAGAGCTTCTGGAGAAGCCACGGGAGTAAACCTATGGATACTATTGCCTGCTTTGCTTCTGCAGCCAAAGGAATTCACACTGGCCAGCTATATCTTTGCCATTACAAACACTGTTCCATTAAAATATTCCGTCACTGCAGTCAATGAATATACAGAGCTTTCACATATCAAAAGAGTGCAATTGCTACTCAGGAACTGTAATTTATAGAGTACAGCTCTTCCTTCAAACATCGATTCTGTCCTCAAGGTACACTTTTGAAAAATTATTTACAGTAGGGCATTACACCGCAGTGATGTAGTGCCGAGTTGCGAGCCTTTTTACTCTCCTTGCATAACAGGACTTACATTCCTCCAATAACACCGCGCAGGTGCGGTAACAAACTTCACGCCTACTTGTTTCGGACAACCCCAAAATGCCACTTCCTTCCCTCAATCACGCTACTAGCAGAAGAAACCTAGTTTCCTGAAATTCCTCTTTTAGGCCAATTATACAACTTCCCAGATAAATGCCTCAATTTGTGTGCATCAGCACTACCATATTGCAGGCTCAAAAGCTCATGTGTTATCTATATTCCCCTGTGACTATAAAATTTCCCTGGGGACACCCTCACTATTTCTGTCACTAGACAGCTGTATTAAATCAAGTTGATAGAAATTGCCCATCATGTTTACAGAAATTACAGACTCTGATAGTACGTAGTGGTCTTGGGCGAATTTCTTACATTTTGAAATGGGAGGGTTATTACTGAAGCTATTTGCACTCCAGACGGTTATGCTATTAAACCTCTCTTCACTCACTGGGGTGAAGCAACAAACAGAAACGTAAATTTGGGTTAAAAATCACAAAGAGGCAAACTACTTTGTTGTTTTTTAAACTCCAGCTACTGAAATGGCAGGGATCAACAGACGGCATGGAGCGGCACGTTGGGATAAAGTGGGAAATACTGGGCTGGGGGTGGGGGTGGAGAAACAAAGCGTGGGCAGAAGCACAGCCTCTCTCATCTCCAAAACTCCCCAGCGCCACCAGGGGCTTTCCAGCACTCCACAGACACTTCGAGCAGCACCTTCAGCCCTTCCCACAGACTCCATCATCTGGAACCAGCCCCAGCGGGTGCCCCTGGCCCAGAGCCCCTCCTGGCTCTGCCCCCCAGCCCCCTGGACCACACCAAAGAGGCACTGCCAGTCCCGTGCCACTGGCACTAAACCTCCCCTTCATCTTCCCTGCCTTTTCTTCAGCTGGGAAATCCCACTTCACCAGCATCCTCAGGGTATTCTGCTCAGGAATTTTACATGGTTTTGATCTCTGAGCCTATAAGCTGATTCCTTTGGGACTTTTGATGGAAAAGGTAGTGCTTTCAGTCATCTCACAAGTAGCGAAATCCACCAAGTCAACAGCTCAGCTGAATACAGCAATTTGTCTTTAAGTACAGGGAAAGCCTAACAAACACCAACATCAGATAGTATCTTACAGAGTTGCTTCCCTTAGATATTTTTAGACACAAATGAGGCTCACTTAACACATTCTGTTTGAGTAATTACAGGTTAGCAGCCACCACAGCCTGCTCACAACTATTGCACAATCTGCTTTGATTCATCTACAAAAACACATTTCTTAAAATGACTACTGGGGAGGTCAGGTATTTAGATTTTAATCTAAGAAGCAGGGACTGAAAAAAAGGTGAAGTGGGAACCAAGGTGTCATTGGGAGCACTTGGCTTCAGGAGCCCACTGGGACCTTTGAGGGCTTACACAACACCTGAAGTAAAGCACGGTGAACAAATCTGTGATGAACACTGGGGTACACCACAACTTGAGCATGAAATGGCAAATACCATGTCCCAGCTAGCAAAACATCTATCAGAAGATACGGTCAGCTAATATATGGATTATCTGAAATATTCTGACTCTAGAGGATAGCTTAATTAATCCAGAAAGGAAAGGATACAACCACATGAGAATCCATCCAGTACCAATAGAAGAAGCTGATTGCAAACAGATAGATAAATATGGAAAGTAGTTGCTAACTTACAAAACCTTACTAAATTCAAACAACTGAAGAGCTGGTAGCTAGTTTCAGAGCAGCACTGGATTTTAAGAAAATCAGTGCTGAGCCTCTTGAGGCTTTCATTCTGATCCTGTAAGCACCAAAGATAAAAGGCGCAGAGGGTAACTGTCAGGTTGAGGTCCTACTGTGCATGCTGCAAGGCAAAGAAAGTGTTAATAGCAATATATGCAAGGAAAAAAATGGGAGCAACCAAAAAATATCCCAGGAAACATGAAAAGAAAGCAAGCTGCTGAAAAAGAACCTGTTCTGAAAATGGAGAAGTAAATCCATATGCACAGGAGCATATGATCAGTGAAGAAGTAGTGTTTTGCAAGTATACCACATGACACAATTCATGTTTATTTTCTTTGAATATTTTTTGTATCTGCTTGTTCTAATTACGAGTAATAATACACACAGGTTTTTCGAACTGCATCTCCTCCAAACTCACCATGACAGTAGTTAAAATGTAATTAATACCAGAGTATGATGTTTTTCACTGGTGTAATGTGTCTCTGCTGCCAAGTAAGCTGTTTGCCTAGAGGAGAATTAGTGCTTTCAGATTAGGCTATCAGGTGTAATAGCAGCAGAAAATAGCACTCTAGTTTCTGTGTTCACACTTTCCCATTACTCAGGTAAGAACAAATTCACCATGGCAGAGAAGAGGATGGAGAAAAGGGGAGAGACCTGGGTTCGTTAGCTCTCTCATTAACGCCATGCGGTGTGTCTGAATTTCTGGCCTTGTGACAGCACAACAGATGCCCAAACGCCCAACTGTTCAGCGGCAAAGCAG
>NW_009258952.1:6611628-6618999 GCF_000687185.1 Egretta garzetta | reverse complement strand
GGGCTCTGGGAAGGAGTTGGGGTACAGATCTGGCTGACTCAAGTGAAATTACCTTGCATGCACACTGCAGAGGTGTCTGCTGTCGTAACTTCGCTAGCTCCAGCCCACGTGCCCAGAGAGTCCAAGTGAGCCGTGGCAAAAGCACCGCAGTGCTTGAATAAAAGTACGGACACCAGGACTCAGAAGGCCAACAGAGTTGTTTGCTGCTTGTGAAGAACCCTCACTTCTAAAAGTTCCCCCAGGGAAAACATTTCCCTCTTCCGACTGTGCCGCTTTCAGCGCCTTCAGATTACAGCCCTAGGGACTCCCAGCATCCCCCGTAGCTGCTGGGGCAGGGGGGGTTGCAGAGGCACCCTTGGACATGGAGCTGGAATTTTGACAGCTCTGGCGATGATTCACAGGAAGGCAGGCGATCGGCTTGCCCGGCCGCCAGAGTCCGCGTGACACCGTCCGATCCATCAGCAGCACAAAACAGAGCTAACGCTTACTTTGACCCCTACAGACGATAGAGGCAACAACTGCCGGAGGGGACTGGCTGAAGTGTGTGCTGGTTTTGCATAGTAACGTCTCAACCAAAAGAAATGGAAAAGGTGTGTAAAAACAACAAAAAAGGAAAACTGAGTTCATGCTTCCCCAGTAACAAGGGTTTTAAAAGTGCTATTGGGGTGAAAAAGACTTAAAATGGCATTAAAAAGAAAGCATGATACTGAAGAAGTCTAATAGGACTGAGTTACTCTTCTGCTCTTTTAAAATCCATGGATGAAATCCATCCACCTACTTTAAAAATCAGAACTTTTAGATGCTGGCCTTCAGGACAAAACAGCAGGTTGAGCCTTATTTATATAATTCCCTGTGTTCCCTGCACAGTCAAGACAGAAACCTATGTATCTTTGAGTGATGGTAGAGAGAAATCCAGTCCCCCCTCCTTTGACTGCACTTTCACAGCAATTAAGTCCTCCCAGGTGAGGCTGCCACTGAGTGAATGTTAAGGGAAAATGCATGAAGCACAAAGCATCTCTCATCCACTTGCAACAGTAGTAGTTACGCTCACCCTTCACAAACCAGTCAGGGTATCCAGCAGACAGCTAAAGTTTCCAGCCCCGGGGTAATCAGACACTAGATCCCAAGCGCTCAGTTCCTGGGAGAAGGTACAAACAAGCTCTTAAAGGCCACTTTCACATCTAAGTTTCCAAGCTTCTCCCGGGACCGCAGCAGGTTCAGATACTTGTCTGCCCAAACCAGCCCTGCAGCAGAGCTCGCCAGAGAAGAAAGGAGCTGCTCCCCAAGAAAACCCCATTCCCAAGCTCAGGCAGGCGAGAAGGGCACTGTCAGCCTCAGAAACAAAATGCTAAGCATTTTGACAAATGCTAAGCGAGGAAAACAACTGGGCCTGGGACTTCAGTGAGCTTCCAGACCCCTGCATCCAACCCAGTTTTTCTCCTTTAATACAAAAGGAAAGACCAATCAGGGAAGTATGTGCATAAGTCTCTTCTTGCTCCTAAGAAGAGCAAAGCACATTCTGCCAGCTACTTCAAGCGATGCTTTGTCCACGCAGCTGCTTGTGAGCGATGACGTAGCGCGTGGCAAGGACGCGAGGGGAGAGGTGCAGAAAGCATCCCTAAGGGACACGACACTGGCAGGGCGAGCGAAGGTGTAGCACTCACGACACTCCGTCCCGCAGGCAGAAAACTTCAGAGGAAAGGCTGTCCCCACCTTCCATTGAACTCACTGTATGCACGCGCTGCTTACACGGGCACAGAACCCCCCATTCTCAAGCTGCCTAAGAAAATTGTATCTAGGATTGTACTACAAAAAAAAAAATGAAGTGAGAGACTAAAGTGGAGAAGAAAAGTAAAATTCATCTTTCTATTTCCTCAGCTATAGGGAAGGGCAATAAAACTGCAGAACCCCCCATTCTCAAGCTGCCTAAGAAAATTCTATCTAGGATTGTACTATGAAAAGAAAAAAAAATGAAGTGAGAGACTAAAGCGGAGAAGAAAAGTAAAATTCATCTATTCTATCTTTTCTATTTCCTCAGCTATAGGGAAGGCAATAGTGCTACTTTAATTATTAGGAGCCGTGCCTGCTGCCCGATCAGCGTTTTAACAAAAAAGATGTTACAGAAATGCCAGCAAAGCACAACACTGAACCCTCTGAGTGCTAAATCATCTGTGCAGGGAAACAGTATAATCCATATGCACAAACAGACCCGCAGCCACTTCACCTGCATCCCAAGATGCTCTCTACGCCCAGCCAAGAGCATGCTGCGCTCTGCCGGCAGCCAGCTCTGCCCAGCTGAGTGTGCAAGCAAATCAAGCACGCGTTTGTGAAAAAAAAAAAAAAAAGACTGCTGATGGGCTAAGGCTTAGTGGTAGCCTACGGATAAATCAAGATGTGGCTTTCACTCAGATAAACCAAAATCCTGCGTTTGAGGAACAAGCTCAGCACACTGCTCTTTTACAAGGGAAATACAGCAAGCAATAAAAAATGCTGGTGAACATTCTCTTTTGCTTCAATTTGTGATTCACAGAATCCTGCCTCCTCACAGGCATGCTGTAAAAATAAATGTACTATGTCTGTAGGGTTTACCAATTATAGGGATCAATGTTGAGAAAATCCTGTAGGAAACGAGCCTTTTTGGGTATCGGGTAGCAGGAAGCATATTCAATGTAAACCACAAGTGGTCATAGGCTGAATGGTGAGAATAAAATTAAGTACTGGTCAGACGTTTCACTGCTTCCAGACGATCTCTCCTGTTCAGCTAGAAAGTTGATCCTGCCTTGGAAAACCTCAGTGATCTTGCAGCATCCAAGGGACCTGATGCCCACGGCAGGCTCCAGCTCGTGTTCTCCAGTGGCATCCGTAACCCGAGAAGCGGCCAGACCAAAATGAATCAATCAAAGCGGCACAAAAATCCAGTGCTTCCCGTGCCAACATCCCGGCAACACAACGGCATGTTATGGAGGCTCAGCTCGCTCGGCAGCTGGACTCTGCCCCGGGACTCAGCGGGCAGGCGCAGGGGGTTCCTGATGGAGTACATGAAGCTACTCCCCCTGCCCTATCCTTCCAGGCAGGACATCGATATAAGGGGAAGATTCAACTAGAAATACAATAAATACAATCAACATATATATGCACATTGATATGCTTTGGGGAAGTCTGTAAATGAGGGGTACATGATGAGCATCCAGCTGTAAAACACTGGTAAGAAGGTGATTTCCAAGTAGAATACAGTCCCAGTGAAATGGTTTACCTAGTGCTAGAAACAGCAACCCACAAATGACCCCCACACAAACAAAGCTAGAGTCCAAAATATTTTTGAAACTAGTCTAAATATTTATTCTTTTTCCAGGTTAGGAAAGGATTTTACTTCCCTGGCTCTCAAGCCATTATCTGCACCAACCCCATTTACACAGGTTTATCCAATTTTTCAGCTCTTACCTCATAAAACCTTTATCTTTGCATTTTGTAATTACAGTTTATTCCCAAAACTATGGAGAGTCTGCATGAAATTAAACTGACTTAGACCCTTTTCTCATATACCATATCATATCCTAGCCAGCCTGTAGCATTCTGGAAAGGGAAATAAAACATCCTTAGCACAATGAATAACTCATCCACCAGTCATTTTTGGGGGGTTCTGGTGAAAGCCATTCCTGAATGCTCAAGTGTTTTCATTAATGTTGTATTTCTGTAAAACCTAACTTCGACTTTCTGTGAGTGAATTTTCAAAGCAAATTCCTTTTTTATGATAACACCCACTTGCGAAAGAAGCAAGATATTTGAAAATTATTCAGGCACTGTAATGCCACTAATAAAACTTCTCTTTCCAAGTGCCACAGTTAATTTTAAGGAACTGCTTTTAAAGTTATGATACAATCACAAGGTACACTCACATTCAAGACAAACTATTGGATCCCTACAAAAAAAAAAACCTCACAGTGTTGAGAAAAAACACCCTGTAAGTGCGAGAATTTGACAAGTACCAGAAATACCGAGTACAAAACAAGACTCGTGAAGTCCAACTTGACTCCAAATTAAACTGCAATTAATTCAATTTGACTCCAAATTAAACTGCAATTAATTCAATTAATTAATTAAAAGGAGGACCTGCACACGTCGGGCAGCTGATGACAGATATGCCACAGTACAGTAGAGCACAGAAGGGAGCGGACAAAGACAACTGAGTGATTGCCCAGTTTTTGCAGAAAGTGCCTAACTTCCATTTTGGATTATCTGTGATTAAGGGAGCCGGTTCTTCTATTTCCCAGGCACCTGTTGCAATCATGACTTGTTTCCAAGCCTGAGGTCATACATTGTCTCAAAGTTAGCGTTGGGGCATCAAAGCACCGCCGGGTTTAAGGGGCAGGAGGACCCGGAGGTGGCACTGCCTTCACAAGGAAGAAACATCTTGCCGAAAAGCGAGCTTCCACATAGCTATGCAGGCGGCCCGAACGCACGCCCCTGCTTGGCACCTTTGTCCGACTAAAACCGACATGCCACCTTGCAAACTGGCACCATGCCACCCTGACAGATGGACTTCAGGGGAGGCAGCCAAGAGACTATGTATAAGCATCAAATATGTTTTTTGAGAGCGGGACTTCCAGCCAGGAATGTTAAAACAGCTGTCCACATTGAGCTTGCATGCCTACACTTAAGAGGATATGCTATTGCCACTCAAGCCCTGAGCTGGATTAACTTGGGAAAGAAATAAAATAGCTTCCACAGCCACATAAGGTGAGTTTTGGCAGAATCAGGATTAGTGATACTCGAGGGGGGGCGTTACTGACCTGCGATTAGCGGGCACACTCGCAGGGTGGAAGAGCTCTTCAGCTCTGCAGCTCGGTGGAACTTTTATCATGTGTATGCTTGAAAACAAATGTTTCTCATCTGAACACATCTTTATGTATGTTACGCTTCTTTGGAAAAAGAAACATAGAATGCAATACCAGCACGATTACAAACAAACACGTTAGTGACCTTCCACTTTATGTTAGAGGATACTTTTTTTAATTAACTGCCCTCACTCAGACACACCTATCTGTGTGTCTCTGTTGCACCAGGCTTTTTTTTCTTTCCAAAACCTCTCAGCTCCCATGGCCCACTCCAAGACTTTCTTTTACCTCATGCCTACATGCACACATACACTTCACATTTTGACATCATTTAAACACAAGGTGCGCGGTGGCTGGCCTGCAGAGCCTTCCCCCAGCCACTTCGAGCCCATCCCTGCACCCGGCTGGGCGGCCCGCCACCCACAAATCCCTCTCTTTGAGGACATGGAACATTCCAAACCTCTGAGAAACTCCAAAACCCATGTTTGCTCACATCAACCTGCCAAGCGATGCTCTTTTTTCCCACTGAACCCAGTTTTTACTCCTCAAAAAGTCACTGGCATAAGTCTAAAGAGAGGTAAACACTCAAACCTGAACAAGTTAAAAGCTTCCTCAGAATTTCACACTACTTACAAAAGATAATACCACGGTTTCCAATGGCAAGCAACATTGCTTCTAGCCCTGAGTAGCTCAGAGTGTGAAAAGAGGTGACGGTACATTTTACTCGATGTTTAAACATGCTTTGTGTTTGTTTTAATTCTTCTCCCTGTGGACACAATCAGATCATGGCCATAAATTTTTCATGTACGCTTTAGCTGGGTACCTCATCTTTACTTTCGTGTATCACTGCATATGAACTTCAAGTCTACAAGGGTATTCCCAGTATAGATCAAAGCCGCCTTCAGGGCCCGGCGACAGAGTCATGTACAGTCTTCCAACAGCTGCTGGTGTCTTTTACCTTCGTTAACTTTAAGGCTGATCTTTGCCGCAATTAAAAGTTACCCAAGTCACTTCATTACAATTTCCTGCACTGGAAACCCTTCAATGGCAGGCATCATTCCTCCTGCACAGTGAGGATTTCCGACCGCTGACCTCGCTTCCCCTTTCGGCGAAGACTTCCTCCTCTCGCACCGCTCATCTGGTTTACACTTCGTTCCTCACCTACAGCCCTTCCATTTCCTCTTCTGCCAGATCTTTGAGGATGGTGTGAAATCATCTTATTTGCAAAAGCTTCAGCCCCCTGTCTGCTGCTCCAAACCAGTTACTAACCTCAGCAACAAGGTGCTTTACTTTTTCATGCTGTCAATAAAGTTGATTCCAGGTTACTCTAAATTTCCATACCACTTAATCTTTCTCAGAGGGGAGGAAGAGAGGGAAAACACTTTGTCAAATATTTCACCAGGCAGATTAGCAACGCTGTGAAAACAATAGAAAAGACGCAGATAATACCTCTCCCTCCTTCCGAAAACCCAACAGTGCCTCAGGCTTTCTCAAGACACCGCACATAGTCTGGGCAGGGCTTTAAAATGGTTCAGGGAACAGTCAAATTGCTGAAGAACAAGTCAAAAGCAAGAAAAACACTGATCCGGATCACTACTTCTGCTTAACAAAGTCATTACACGCACCCCCCGCGAGCATATTCCTTTCACACAGGTCTATTTTACACGGAACGATTATCTCCACCGTTATCGTAAAGGCGAAGTAAATTGAACTGCAAATGGTAATGCTGCGCATCCAAAGCCCCTTGGCAGCTCTCGCAGCCCCGTAAGTGCCTCTCCTTGTTTGAAAAGAATTTGAAGGAGTGCGTGAGGTTCATTTCTTACGGAATCATGTAAGATACCAATACACATTCAGCTAACAGTCAATCTTCCCACCCATTACACAAACTGTCAAAAATGTACAGCGTTTGCTATCACGTTCAACTCCAAAAAAGTTTAGCACCCGGGTATCCACAAAACCCCCTTCTCCCATCAGAACGACTACCAGGAAGACCCATCTGTGCCTGCCAAACGCTGGGTGCCAGGTACTAGCAGGTCAGACTCATTTTGCCACATCCCTTGAGCTCCCATAACCCAGCTCTTAACCCTGAAGGTTTCACTTGCTGCTTTATCAATGTTTTTTTTAACTCATTCTGAGTTGCCGGATGATTTACCGACGCCAGCCAAAACTCACTGCTAGTTAAAGGTAAACGAATGCTGGAAAAGTAAAACGAAGCATGCCAAAATCTCTCAAGTGCTTACGAAATGTTAACATCATAGATAGACTCTAGGCTACAGGCATGCTGACCAAAATTTAGAAATATATAGCTCTGTATTAGCAAAAAGAAACTTGAAGGGGCACAGCAAACTTTCACATTGCTTTCTGAAAAAGTCACCGGCTAATGCCAAGTGCTGAAAAGCATCAGAGAAGCCGGCCTTCTCCGCTGTCCCGTTCCCCGTGCAGGGGGCTGTGAGTACAGCCACTTCCCTAGCTTCACCTGTCAGTGCTGTTCACCGCTCCACGAGAAAGAGGGAAAAAACATTTTAAAATAGGAAAG
>NW_009258952.1:6610796-6611495 GCF_000687185.1 Egretta garzetta | reverse complement strand
TTCTTCAAAGCTTCACTTCAGAAGGAAAGCTTAGCACAGATGTGGTTCAGAAGGAAGGGGGCAGAAGTACCTGCAGCTGGTCCCTCAGAGAGATCTGGGGCTCAGCCTTCAAAGCCCCCTGGTACTTAGATGCCTTACCTAGGTAAAGCGAGGCGTTTTCTTTCTTGACATTGTCATCTAAGTAGGTTGGTCCCAAGGTATAGATGGGTGTCGAGCCCATGCCAATGAGGATTTGGGCACAAATGAACAAAGCTACATAGAGAGAGTGGTCGTTTCCGCCGGAGTCCTTGACACAGGCCGGCGAGTCCCACTGCTCTTTGGCGGTGCCATTGCCAGTCACGCACAAGCCCTCGTTACTGACGGAGGAGTTCAGTTCCTGGATCTGGTACGGCGGAGAGATGAAGTGAGGTAAGGAGAAAAGCGCAGCCCCCAGGGCGATGAAAAACCCCCCTACAGCCAGCCAGAGCGGCCTCCGTCCGCGCCCCCCGAAGTAGCTGATGAAGACCACCACCACCAGGCTCCCGATGTCGAAGCAGCTGACCAGCAGCCCCGACTCCGAGCTCTTGAGGCTGTATCTCCGCTCGATGGTGGTGATGACGCTGCTCAGGTAGCCGGAGACCATGAGGGACTGGATGAAGGTCAGGAAGCACATGCACACCAAGAAGAACCGCGAGTCCGCCAGCACGGCCCGCAGGCACG
>NW_009258952.1:6578775-6608734 GCF_000687185.1 Egretta garzetta | reverse complement strand
GCCAGGCGGAGTTCAGGATGCTCCCTGGCGTTGCACCGTGTTTTGTGAAACTTAATGAAATGTTCGGAAGGCGATGCCTCAATTACAGCCTCTGCTGAATAGTGAAAAGAAAGAAGAAAGGGATTTGTTATTTTAATTGTTCTTTTTTTTTTTTTTTTTTTAGAATAGATAACATAGAAAGCCGGGCCACCTGATGATCCATTTTGTCTAGGCTCGTCGTGTCTCCATCGTGAGCCACCTCCAGAAGTGGGAAACATGCAAAGCCTGGGAAAAGTAGTTTGGAGTTTATTCCTCACAGAGTTTCCTCCTAATCCCCTTTTCTCAGTTTGTCTAGTCCCTTGAATCGCACCGGATTGTTTTCCTCTCGAGTCTCTGTTTTTAAAGCCCTAGTACCAAGGTAAGTCTAGATAGCCCTGCAAATCATTACATTTGTTGTGGTTTGACAGAGGGTGAACTGGTGAGGTGTTCCTCTCTTTGCCCTGTTTTACCATAAAATAATGCCGAGGAGTGCCCCAAAGAAGTGTAACATCCCACACATTTTCTGGCAGGCTGGAGGATTTACCTTTGATTTGTTTCCCCTCCTTTAAAAAAAAAACAAAAAAGTGGTTAAGACTGACTCACCACGTTTGTTTACTTATTTATAATCTTGATGGATAAGATAGTTTCATAGGATGCCATTTTCAATTTTTATCAAGCTTGTGTTTGATACCTCTTTGTGCTTGCTTAGCACTCAAACAGCTGAAACTCAACACAGCCAAAACAATACTTTTTTTTTCCCTAGGTTTTCACCATATTTCTCCTGTTGCTAAGGCATCCCAAGTTCAGCGGTTGTCTAGGCCTGTAGTTTTAGTACGCTCTTAGATTCAGACAGGTTTTCAAGGATCCTTGAAAAACTCATCTCAGTGATTCTCCATCTCAATGATTCTTTCTACATAAGCTCTGTAACGGGGTTTCTTCTCTCTCATCATCCCATGGCTTGTTTTTACTGCAGTTCCTCTCTTCTTTTTGTACCTCTGCCACTGGCAGCCCCTCAATGGTCTCAGCTTGCTTTGTGCCGGCTCTGCCACCCAGCTCAGCCCTCGGTAAGCTGATTCAGCTCACTGAGGCAGCATGAAACCTACCCAAGGGAAAGAAAGATTTGTGCTTTTGTTTTAGTGAGCTGGATCACTTCATCAAGAACAGGAGCACAAGAGCTTGCATAAAAAAGGGAAGGAGGAGGGGATGTCCGTGGGGAAAGAGGAGGAGAGGATAGCCCATTTCAACAAGGACGAGCTCTTAATTCAACTCAAGCTTTTAATTCAACTTGGTCATCTCAGCAAGCCATCCCTGAGAACATACATATAATTCAGCTGATAGGCAGCAACCCATTAAACTTCAGTAACTCCATTGCACTTGAACCAGTAACTGCAGTCTGTGAGCTTTCTGGGTCATGTATTTGTACATCAGCTTTGAGATCTCGTTCTGTGACCAGGATTCCTAGCCATTACTGTATAAAACCAGCAATAATTTTCATGAGATCACAGAATAACCATAGGTATTACAAAAGCATTCTCCAATCTCAGGGGAAAATATGAGGGTGTAGCATTCGCAGCCTTCACAGCAGTTGCCAACAGCGCAGCCTGCCAAGAGGTACAATTTCCATTCTTTCTGCAGCAGCAAACCTATGGAGAGATAAAATTGTCCTTAGGACTATGTGAAGACGTTTGGTTTAGGAAGTTACTCCAGCAGGCTACAGCTGCTAAAATGCCTGACTCCCCTGCTTACTTTTGGCTCTGAATACTTAAATAATAGGTTAGCTGAGCAAAGAGAATATTGGTTGTCTGCAGTGGGTATGAGCATCCAGTGCCAAGTGATGAACGGGAAATCAATATTACTCCCTTCACTTGACAGGTTGATCGCAGAAGGTGCAATGATGGTACCCAAGTTCACATTAAAATATAAATGTATAAGACTTATTATGCAAACTTTCTGCTTTCAAAGTTTCACCGTAGTGAATTTAAAGTATACAGGATCTCTCAAGCACAAAGCAATCAATTGGTGTTGCAGAACAGTCTGTTTATGGCTACAACTGCAAAAGAACATCGTTCCCATTTTGCTAAATTAAGGACATGGGCTGACATCCTACTTTTGATTTCTCTGTGTTAGTGAAAGACATTAAGTCAGGACTAGTGGGGGACAGGCCCTTCATCTTGACAGTTCTTAAGCTCCCAGCTGACAACCTCCTTTTCAGGTGGGCTGCCTCTGCCGCAGTGGTGAGCTCTCGCACAGTGCTCTCAGCTGCTGTTCTTTGAGGGACAGGACATCTTGGCAGAGAGATGGTGGCCATCAGCGGAGAGGAAGAGAAGCACCTTAACTCAGGCTGGCTTGGTCTCATGAGCTGTAGAAGAGAGAGAACTGTAGAACCATAGAATTGCCCAGGTTGGAAAAGACCTCCAAGATCATCAAGTCCAACTGCTAACCTAACACTGCTGTGTCTACCAATAAACCATGTCCCCAGGTGCCACATATACATGTTTTTTAAATACCTCCAGGGATGGTGACCCAACCACCCCCCCAGCAGCCCGCCCCAATGTCTGACAACGTCTTCAGAGAAGAAATTTCTCCCAATATCCAATCCAAAATTCCCCTGAGCTGCAAAGGCACCATCTTTTTAAGGTCCCATTTTAGTTGTGGTGGATTTGGGGCTTTACATGTACTTGCCAGTCCAGGGAGCTGCTGACGCCCAACAAGGTGGTTCAGCCTGGTCTATTCAAGGCTACAAAGAGAGGGAAGAACTCAGCTGAAGGGTGGCATGACTTGATGGCTCTACTTTTCCTGTATTTCACGCTTCCAGCCAGGTTTTCCACTCAATGCTATGCCACAAATGCAGTAAATCAACCCCCTTGTCTTCCTTCCCCTTTTCCCTGACACTGCTGCCATTTTTGGGCAACATCTGCTCTTCATTCCCAGCCCAATATTAATAAAGCAATAAGCAAAACAGGATGTGCATTAGGAGGCTAATGGGCTTCAGGTCCTCCCAGAGCATGAGCACTGGGAAGCATCACGCGAAAGGACAAGTAACTTCACTCCTCAGGGACCCTTGCCGAGCTAGCTAGTGTCCTAATGAATGCCCGAGGGCAGCTCACTGCTGGGAGAGAGCAGCTCATTATTTTTACTTGGGATGTCAGAGAGGGCGCTTATAACAGCAGATCCTAAACTAAAGAGCTCATTTAGCACCAGAAATGAGCTTAACCATGCTCAGATACTGTTCAGATAAATCCACCTTAACGTTTGTCAGTCTCCAGAGAAGAGCTAGCTACGGTTTCATGAATGAAATAAAGAAACCATGAATGGGAGGAAGGTGCAAAGCAATAGGGGAAAGGAAGAAAAGAGAGAGTCTCACTAGTTAAGCTTGGGGGTGACAGCTCTCAGCATTAAAACTGTACCTTGTCGGAGAAGAAAGAGCTACCTTTTCTCACTGAAGTCATTCTTCTACATTATAGTCTGCCCTGTGCCATGTCCTCCCGTCCAGGGAACAACCCCACGATCTGCAGCAGGGCCAGGGTGGTGGGAGTGCTGGGCTCGGTTGGACAGGAGAGGAGACTGAGGGGAGACCTTATCGCCCTCTACGACTACCTAAAAGGAGGTTGTAGCAAGGTGGGTGTTGGTCTCTCCTGCCTGGTAACTGGCAATAGAAAGAGGGGAAATAGCTTCAAGTTGCACCAGGGGAGGTTTAGGTTGGACATTAGGAAAAATTTCTTCCCCAAAAGGGTTGTCAAGCATTGGAACAGGCTGCCCAGGAAAGTGGTTGAGTCCCCATCCCTGGAGGTATTTAAAAGATGGGTAGACGAGGTGCTTAGGGACATGGTGTAGTGGTGGGATGGCAGGGTTAGGTTAACGGTTGGACTTGATGATCTTAAAGGTCTTTTCCAACCTAAATGATTCTATGCTTCTATGGTTCTATGATCAGGCATGGAGAGGTGGTGAGCCTGGATTGCATCAGCATGGGGGGCCTGGGCAGAAGCCACAGGTGATAAGGCTACCTGCAAAGGGTAGGGCAGGGAAGGCTCTGGCATGCCTTGCCCAATCACAGGGCTGAACGTGGCACCATGCCTGTAAACACAGGCTCCCCATTGAGTGCCTAGTCGCAGGATAAGGCCCATGCCACCTATATTAGCCATAATGACAGTTCTATCTGGCTTACCGTTTTATTTTAGAAGATGCCAAGTCTCAGGATTTAAGTTACAGTGAATCTGCTTGAGAAAATTTTAACAGTTGTGTTCAAAATTAGGCTTTCCTTCTCAAGCAAAAGCCCAATGTTTAAGTGTGTCTGCCTGAAAAAGTTAGTCGAGCATCTGAGAAACGGGACTGACTCTCAATTATTTATGTCTATCTCCTATGCAAGCACACACAGAAAAACTCTTAGTTTGAAAATAAATTTAAGTGTAAAAAGTCTCAGTTGTTTTTATACATAAGGATGGTAAAGAATAAAATAATTTATTTTTTTTAGATTGGAAGAGAAAGCATGGAAGAAACAAGGAGAAACCAAAGCATGTTTTCTTTTTCTACATGCCATTAACCTCTGGAGATCATATTGATAAATGCTAAGTGACAAACTAGGAGGCAGGGGCTCCAGTTCCCAATCCTGCGACATTTCAAGCTGCGCTAGGAATTCATCTAGTGGGGCAGAGGGAAGATGCAGGAAGCTTTCGGAGTCAGCACAGGAACCCCCTCTTGGGGCTGAGGAGAGCCGTGAGAGCTTCCTCCATCCCCACACCAAGGAGAGGAGCCAGCCCATTCCTCCACACCAGAGCCCTCTACTCAAGCACCATGGGTGTCCAAGGCTCTGGGCAGCTTTGAGCCCCAGCTCGTCGTGCAGCACCGTGCTGTACGGGCTGCGCTCTAGCCCCGAGCGAGGAGTACCTAAAGGCAGATGATCCACCAGCTAATCATCAAAGACATCTTTTTTCAAAGTTATTTACAAGTAAGATATACCAGATTATTGAACACCAGGATACTTTGTTAGGAATGTATACAGGGCTGTGGTAGCCTAGCAGCAATAAGAGGAGATACCGTATATGCCTTGAACGGAAAGGCACATTTAGTGCCTATAATTGTTCCTAAGATCTATACCTCTGGTTTTAAGCCTTTTTTTTCCTACTGCCACAGCAGTATCAGGCATTAAGGAGACATGAGATACTCACACTGTCTACATGGGAGAGGAAGAAGGGAATTAAACTGTGCCTTTCTATGTCATTTCATTCTTTATGTTCACATTTTTTCCCTGAAAGTCCCAGTTCCTCTGCAACATCCTGCTTTTCAAATGATATAAGCATTCATCTGAAACTGTGGAAACATTGTTTGAACCCAGGATCAAAGCCATGAACAAAGACTAAACCAGATTTCCCTCTCGCTCTCATTTGCAGAGATCTTGTTTCTTGGCATCTGCCGCTTTATTTCAATGTCACCTTTCAGCGGCCTTTTGGCAAGAATTCTGTATTCATGTATAAGCTAATGCATTTATATTTGGTTAATATATGCATTATGACCTTAACCATCCTTAAACATTATTCTCCTCCCTAGACTTACGTGCCTTTAAGTGTGCTAGTTTTAAATGTTAAGTGACAAAGTCAAAATACTTCAAAATAACAGTTTGAATCTGTTTGAATTCTTTACCCATATCCAAATTCAAAATTACATATTAAAATAGAACATTTGCTCATTGCTTTTTCCCCCACCTGATCATTAGTTTCTCTCAGGGGAAACACACTGGCAAAATCACAATGGAAGAAACATGGAAGAATGCCACCAAGTAAAAACATCGTCTCCAAAAGTCAGTATACAGGAACATAAAAATGTCTGGGAACTCCTGGGTCATCACCCCCCGATCTCAGTTACCATGACATGATGAGCTTTTAGCCTACTGTGGGCCACGGTGTGGCCTGACCACAAGCATCACTAACTGCAAAATGTAGGGGGTTTAGTACAAAACACAAAAAAAACCCACAAAATCTATAATGCACCATTAAACAGAGAGCAAGAAAAAAATCAATTTCATTGCCAGCTTCTAAGTAAATCTACTGTGTGTCTAGAAGTAGACCCATCAAATACATCTTTCTGGACCGTGCCAGTGTCTGAATTGGTGCTCCAAGGCATCACCCCAGCCAGTCACCTCAGATGGGAGTCAGCGCCGTGCCACCTGGAGTCAGCACTTGTCCCTCTGCACGACGGGAAAGAGCAGTTTTCCAGGGAAAGTGCACGTCGTTCAGAACCAATACCTTTCAGTGAAATCCTGAGCAAGTTTAATTAGTGAGTAACAGTAAAGTAATTGAACATTGATGAGTACAGAGAAAGGTAGCACAGATTAAGAGTAACACAAGGAGGAGTGATGAGAATAGACTCTCACGAAGCACATTGCCATCTAAAATGTGATTTAATACAATTGGTTCAGTAAATCTGAGAATATGAAAAAAGTCCTTCAGTTGCCAGTACAGAAGCTAGCTCCCTCCTCTTTCAGTGGACCTGAAAAGGAAGAAAACTGCTGAAGTGAAAATTATACTCTGAGATAAGTCCGTAAGATTTCTACTCCCTACCTCTGGAGTGGTAAAGCCATTTCAAAGCCCTGGGGCTACTGTACATCTCCAGCACTTAAACCAAATTCTCTACCTAGAATATGAAAACCAGAAAGGAATGTAGTGAGGTATTTACAGTTATCTGCTCTGAAGCAATGCAGTGTAAAAAGCAGAGATACAAAAAGGTAGCCAGGAAAGCAGCTGGTAAATATGCACCAATGTTCAAAACAGATTCAAGCCAGATATGAGAGCAGCATTTTGTTGGGTTTTTAGGAAGAATATTTTTCGCAGCAAGGCCTTGGGGTCCCTATACAAATAAAACTCACAGATCTCTTAGAGGAATGCATTCGAAAATATCCTGAAGTTATATATTTATTATTATAAGGCTGAAAAAAGAACCAAAGGAAATGCTCTAAGAGGAACCATATGCTGAAACATTATTTACCTTTTATCTTTGAAAACATGTTTTTAATGTGGGCACTCTGAAGGCTTATTTCAGCAAGCAGTAGCCTCTGCAGCTGCTGACCCAAGAAAGCTTTCAGGCACAGAAGTCATGGAGGCTTATATATGAAATCCAATGGTAAATTTAAATTATTGCAGCCTCCCATTTCGTGTTAAAGACCACTCTACCATTGCCCTGAGCTCTAATCTCTGTGGCCCAAATTCTAACCTGAGTTATAGGACAAAGCAGTTCCCCTGGGTTCAGGAAAATACCATTGGGTTTATTCTGCCCATGGGACTGAGATCAGCCATCCAGCTGCCACCGAGGGGGAACACTGACTTTAATCTAGTATTCATCGGTTGATCAGGGACTGGGGAAACTTGCTGCACCGCAGCTCAAGTGGGAGGCAGCAGAGCAGAGATGTGGCGACTGCTGACCCGATGGGTCCCGCACACAGCGGGGATGGTGTTTCCAATGATTCACGGGTGTCACCAGCGACAGGTGGAGATGCGCCAGGCTGGGAGGACACTTTCTCAAAGGGGGAAATGTGAGCTAACCCCATTTTTTTTTCTCCAGTGAATTTCCCGCCGTCAGTCTCCTACTGCAGGGTCTGCTGCTGCCTCCAGATGTGATCCAGCTACCTCGCTGCTGTCAAGAAGAGGAAGGTGGCTGTTGCAGTGCTTCTTTAAATGATAATATTCTGTATCAGCTAAGCTAAGTCACCAGCCTGTGAAGCTCTTCAGCTTAGGGTCACAGATACATGTAAGATACTTATTGTCATGGCATTTTGGGGAAGACCTATTTGTTTTAGTTCGCAGGTTGAATCACAGCAGGAGGATGGGAGATTTCCATTAGAAATACTGGCTAGAATAGAACGAGGCATTGCCAGAAGCGGAATTGCAAGAGGTGCTGAGGCACTGCAGTTCCCTCTTCTGGAAATGCAGTTTCCACTCCTCTGTGGAGGGAGGAGGCTCTATCTGCTCCCTTCCTCCACCCCCCCCACCTGGCAGCATGGTCCTGGCCTGGATACTAAGCAAATATTATTTCGTCTGTTAGATCTGTGACCAATAACACAACTTGAGAAAAGTTAGGGACCGAGCGGTGTGTGAAGGCTGTTGACCCAAGCGTGCCCCAGAGCCCGAGTCGACTCAGCCAAAGCCAGGCACTGTAGCCCTCCTTTCACCCAGATGGTAATCTTTTATTTTCTTATTTTAAAAAAATGGTTTGTATTAATTGTTAAGCTATTATTAGATGTCTGTAGGGACCATTAAGACTTGGGTGTTGTGCAGTGCTCAAGGACATACTGCGGAGCGTGACCTTGAGGCTCTCATGGTAGGTTTGAAGTCATATAGGACATCGCTGGGACTGCTGCTCCCGTTGTCAGCAGGAGCAAACATTGAGCTGCTTACTGTCTTTACTGTTTCTCAGAAACCCTTCTGGTCCACAGGGACAGAGCTTGTTTTTGTACAAGAAATGCTGCGGTGTGTTCACTTTCAATATGCAATATTACCTGTGGTGAATGGAGTTAAATGATTTTACAAATAAAAATGTAAAATTATGGTCATGTAAATTAATCCTAAATAGTTTTAAAATTAAATCCTGCCTAGAATGATGCTCATAAAGCAGATTTTCACTCAGATGTTTTTAGTCTGTCTTTGTTGCCCCTGCAGCTATTATTTTGCCTTTCATGCCATGACATTGCGGGATCTGAAATGTCAGAAAATGAGCTTCCTATCCGTCACATAAAGGAAGAGTTGCTCCTAGCATGAGGACAAGACAAAGTAAGTAAAGCTTCAAGGGGGATGTTAGCAGGCTTCTTTAAGTGTTAAAAATCTTATTTAGAAGTACAATTATTGCTCAACAAAGTGAAAGAGAAGACCCATAAAAATGATTATCACTTACGTGCAGACATGCGTGCACACAGGCACACGCACAGGCAGACTACACTCACGCTAGCAGTAAATAAAGGGAAAAAGCTGAACTGAAGGCTGAAAGAAAGGGTGTGAATTCAGTGAAGCTGTATAAAACCACTGGAGAAGGCAAACTAAGCTGCAGTAGGCATTTCAGCCCTCTCCTTATACAGTGCCCAGTGCTAGCTCTTTTACTGCTCATCATTTAAGCAGAAATTCCCACTGACGTGTTGGTTTTATGTTCTGTGAAGTAGTAGATGGGGGCAGTGGTAAATTCAACAAGGGAGGTTTTTTTGAGTGTTAGCTACACCCAAGAGATGAAATGCTGTCTAAAGTCAAAAGGTAAAATCCTGGCCCCACAGAAGTCAATGGTAAAATCTCCATTGCCAGGCACTGATTCTCCAGGTTATTGTCTCCTTCAACCCATTTTTTGTCTTCTGAGAAACAAAGAACCTACACGCATTTGAAACCTCTTCAGAAGTGTCTTTGACTGATCCTGAACACCTGGGGAAAAAAACACGGCCCAGTCTTCTCAAAGGAGAACAGGCTGGAGAACTGGGAGTGCCAGTCCCCTCCTCCCACACACGACCTCCCGTTAGTGCCAGGGAAGAACTTAACCCAAACTGCTGTACCCTCAGCCAACCCCACTCGGGCATGGCATTGCCTCACTTCCCCGCTGGCAAGGGCCAGGGCACAGGGTGCTGATGCCAGACCATATATGCTTGCCACCACGCAAGCTGCCTGTCCCTGGCAGCAGGTCCTACAAGAGGAGCAAGTGGTGGTGGACAGTCCCTCTCAGAAGATGTGTTTTCAAATGGGGTCCTGTTAAGACGGGCTCTGTGCTGACCCCTGTCCCCCCACTGGCCTTGGATCAGCAATTGTGTTTCAGCAACAAGAATACCATTCAAATGGGAAGAGAAATATGGATCTGAGAAGGATGGCTTGATAGCAAAAAGCCAAAAAAACTTTGCTATTTTCAATTTCTTAAATATGGTAGAAGTTAGGTTTTTATGCAGATGTTGAAGACTAAGAAATCACGTTGTCCAGCAATCCTCAAAAGGGTTAAGTCCTGAAATTCAGCAGTATTTTGAAATGTTAGCATTGTTCAGACATGTAAAGTAGAAAAATTCTGTCCCTCTGCACGTAGACAGCAAAAAGCCATTTACACTCAGCTACCTGAGGGAAGAAGTTTTGCATATTGGGTCTTCAGACAGAATTCAAACTAGAGTCTTCAGGTGCAAATGAATTCCTCCAAGCGCTGCTCTCTCAAGCTCCCCTGCCATCATTTACAGTTTGTCATGTCTCCCTGCATATTTCCTACTTTCCTACCTTGCACCCATAAAAAGGGAGGACAAGAGAAGCCCCCAGCTTTCAAATACTCCTTATTGGAAGACCAAGAAGAGTTCTGGAACGGAGGACAGTATAATAAGCCCATCGTTCACTATCTAAACGACAACGTGCAGCATCAGCTTTTAAATGTCAAGGTCATTTGTGGTAATTCTATTTTGAGTAAAATGGCTCCTGCTGTTTCCATGGTTTCACCTGAAATATGTGCTGAGCCTCATTGTTAAGAACCTTGAAACCCAACCATTCTAATAAATTAAAAAAAAAAAGATACCGTCTTCTGTAGGTAGTTAATTTGAATTTAAATACAAAGCAGTCTGTATTTACCCTGGATGGGTTTACGGATCTCTACGTTGCATTTGTGAACAAAACCAGATGTTTGGATTATCCAATTTACCCTTCTTTTTGGTATATTGCACAATTATAGCTTTAATTATTTCTACAGCATAGATTGTTTCTGCAGTAGAAGGATCAGCTTTATTGTTTACTACACTTAAGGAAATACCAACTTTATTAAAATAAACTACTGAGAAAACATAGTAGCTCACAGTCATAATGAAAATAAAAAAGAAATACAATATTCTTTAGAAAGAGTTTTTAAATGGTTAGCATTGCTTCAGATTGTATTCTGTGTGTTCACATTCGGCTGTGGAAATGCTAACAGTTATTAGAACTGCTAAATTTTCCAGGACAAAATAGTCATTTTCCCATGATTGCTGTTAATAACTATTAATCAGAAACAGACTGCTGGAAGGAGATTGAGGAATGACTCAGATGAATAAGGCGAGGAACAGTTTAATGAATTTTAAAACCTCAAAATGCAAAATTAAAACCGTGGATACTGAAAGACAGAAGATTTCCATATTAAGGCCTTCAGCACTATTCATGTTGAGTTGCCAGTTTCAGTATACTCATCTTTGCAATATTACTGGCATAAACACTGTGTTTTGTCACCAAAATGGGATTATAGAGATGTAGCTCCACTGATTTAGATAAGATTGGGGTAGACACTGCATAGCCAGGAAGTCCGTTGTCTCATTAAATGGGCACCTTCACAGCTCAATTTTAAGCAGAGAGTATAGAACATAATCAAGTGTTGAGCCAGGTCATTATTTAAATTTGTCCTTCTTTCTTCTTTTCTTTCTTTCTTTCTTTTGAAACATATCTATTAGTAGACTGTCATCAGCTGAAGCTGTCATCGTTCACATGACATCAGTCTGTGGTGTTTTTCTCATTTGCAAGTTACTCTTTTTGCAGCTGTAGAAAACACAGAAAATGTAAGTACATAAAGGAAAACTGCCATTTTATCTCTGATAAATGACACTTTCATGTTGTGGAAAGTCTGTTAATTTCCCCCTTATCAGGCCAAGAGATTTTAAAAGCAGTGAATGGGATCCAACTCAACTAGCTGCAGTTGTCTAATATGCGGCCATCCATGCTGGGCTCATGGACTAGGTTCCATATTCAGCAAATACAGAGGGAAGTCAGTGCTCGTCCTCTAGATATCTTTTGCTCTTTATACACATACAGTGAATAGTTAGTTACTCCAATGTGAAAATGCTTAGAACTTCTGTACAATGAAGTAGCTCTGAACAGTTTTTCTTAGTGTCAGCAGGATTTTATACAAAATTAAAATGGGTGAAGACTTAAGGCTTTGGCTACCTGGTTTGTATTATCGAGACATGTTACGTCTATCTCTATACCCTTCAGTGTTAGTTCTTGATTGATACATTTTTCATATATGGGATTTTAAAGTCCTTAGGGTTTTAGTTATTGGGGAAAAAAAAGAAACTTTGTACACCTTGTATATTTTCCTACTCTTATTTAGTCAGAAATCCTAAAGAAAATTATAAAAAAGTACAATGATTGGTGTCAGGCTTGCTTACATTCTCCTTTCCTCCGATCCATCCCCATCCCCTTCCTCATCCAGCCTTCCAGAAAGGTCTGTCCTATTGCTCTGCCAGCTATGCTAGAAGCCACCTAATAGGTGTGCAGGAGGACATCCAGCTTCTACAGTGCCTGGTCTCTGCATCAAAGGGAGAGGGTGCAGACCACGGAAGGATGAATTGTTCCTACCAGCTTCGCTTTGGCATGACGGCACAGCTTTGTGCTCTGCTCATCTTGTTCAGCCAAACAAGCTGGTCTGCATCTAGCTTTCAGAGCAAAACTACATTACACAAGCAGGGCTTGTGTCAGATCATCAGAGAGGCATCATCATATAACAAAGTATTGCATCTGATACAGCAAATGCCTTGGTAATCTCTTAATTTTTTTTATTTTTTTTTTTTTAATACAGAGACCTTATAAACACGCAAGTTCTGTGATATCCGTTCTTGTACCTCAGGACACAAGAGAAATGCAAAAGTAAGAAAGTATTCCTAGCATTCAGACACTTCAAATTCCTGAAGTTTAATAGCTTTAATAGCTGAGAGGTTAAGGGCTGTAAAACGCTATCTACAGTGCTCTAAAATAACAGAAATGACTGAAAGCTGCCATATCCTAGAACACATCCAAATAAAAGCAGAGAAAGTTACAACCAGTTAAGACTATGGGAATAGTAAGAATGTTTCACAGACAACCGACCCACCTTAGACAAGCTTACATTTGGTGCAAGGTGCTTAGAGATAATTTTTTTTCCTTCCCCCCGCCCCGCTTCAGCTGCAAAAAGCTCTTTCAGCTCTTTCGTGAGGGTCAGTATATGCATGGCACATCAGTATTGAAACCTCACTTCTGCTAGTTTTGCAAAAGGCCACACCTTGGGTTCTTCTGATCAGAATCGCTGGCCCTGGGAGAAAGAGATTTTCTACAGTCGCTTATCCTATCTTGCCTGCAAAATAAAATTTGTGCAGTCAAGAGTTTATAGGGAGAACTTCAAAGCTCTGTAGATGGAGAAGAATTTCAGGTACCTCTTAGCTATACAGAGCCCTTACACATCCCTAGAAGAAGACCATAGGGTCGGTGCTTTGCTGCCATTTCAGTGAGTGGTAAGGAAGCACAGATTTTTAATCAGCTGTGTTAAAACACAAGCAAAACTCTATTGTTGCTTTTAGCATTAAAGAATATAAATATTTTGGAATAGATTTTGTATGGATAGCATGAGAATACTTTAAAAAGAAAGTTGATACTTTCCATCCTGTAGGACATTTTAGTGTCTAAAGGTAGGTGTCTACGTGTAATCTTAAGTGCAGAAATTCCTGCTCTAGTCACTGAAGATAAAATACTTGACTCATTTGCCAAGTATAGATGTCAAGAGCCATCAGAGATGTCACAGGACCCCTGGGAGCACTGCACAAAGGCGGCAGGTGTGGCACAAGTTACAGAGGAGACCCACACCTTTCCAAAATTCAGCAGGGGCTGAGGCAGGACACCCAACAGGCATTAGATTCCTGCGTTAGGCAAACTCAGTAGAGTTTGCAGCTCCTCATGTAGGCTGCTGTTTAAGGGTGACTTAAGTTGCTCACAGCAGTGAGCAGTCTGTCAGCTGCATCAGTTAGGTGTCCACTGGGTGTAACAAAGATTAGACACTTAGTTCCCATGTCGTTCCCTACATCTAGGTACCCAAATTTAAGTGTGGTCTGGTGCTGCATCTCACCATGGGTGTGCAGGTAAGAAAACAAAGTTGTTGGGAATTGCAGAGACAGAAGTAAAATATGCTGTGCAGCAGGTAACATTGATATTTCAGGGAACAGCAATTTCCAGAATTAGACACTGCCTGGAATAAGTTGATGGGTAAAGTCCTGCTCCAGCAAAGTATTTACCATGAAGCATGTAACAACTTTTGTCTTGATTCAGTGAAGCACTGTAGCGTATTCTGGGAATTTAGGATGTGCTTAACAGGTCTGCTAATTCAGGACTCAAGCTCCGTCTATATACACATGATGTCCTACATTAACTCTCGTGCTTATGCACAGTGCTTTGCAACTCCTGTCTACCGTGCACAACCCCAGTGGAAATACAAAAAAAAATTAAACTCAGCTAAGTGGATTTCTGAGCACAGTCATAAGAGAAACACAAAACCACATCATCATCATCATGCTCAAGCGCTCACAGATGCTGCCAGTTTGCTGACATACGTCAGCTGGTGAAATTGCCTTTGCCTGAGCAACACAGGGGTTATATCTTCAGGTGCACGGCCTTAGTTCTGCAGTGCACATGGAATTCAGGAACATGTCTTTGAGTAAGGAGTATTTGAAGTTTAATTTAATTTTGAGAAGCTTGCAGACTATAACTGATTGGCAAAAGGAATAGGAAACATGTCTTCCCAAGAGTTTTTTGTGGTTATGGGTAGCTATGAAATAGAATTTACAAACAAATTCATGGGTATAAAGAAGCGTTTGGCTATTGAATGCTTCTATAGGCAGTGGGGACTTTGTATTAAAAATGTTCATTTATTCTCAGTTCACCCAGAATTTCACTACTGTGAACTTAGCTAAAACTCAGACCTCTTCACTCCCAGAGCTGAACAGAAAGATTACAAACAGAAAAGGGTCATATTCTTGTGGAAGAACCAATTTCTGGTATAAAATATATGGAAAAGAAGAAAATATTAGTATTTAAACCTCTTTTAAAAATAAATAAGCTGGGTTTTTTATCTAACCTAAGTATGGCTCCTCACGAGAGTTGGAAGGATCCTTTTCTTTAATAGGTTCTGTAGACCTGCCTGAGGTCTTAGGCCTGATTTACTCTTTCAGGATCTGTATAATTATCTTATAATTTGGCAGGGGTGGGGGAACTGGCAAATTTCAAGTAGATATATTTTATTTCATGTAAAAAAAAAAATCCATTCCTTATTAAAACAACTTAACAAAAATGTCAACCTTCCCGTATCAAAGGCGTGGTTATTTCAGTTGCTTTTTAAACTAAAGCTAATTTGGTCTCATTTCTCCAGCCACCGTTGTTTTTCTATATTCAGCTGCACAATGTGTACCAAATGCATTTTCAATGAATAAATTATTTGTCCTGAAATTTTGCTGGTATTCTACTGAAATGGCAAGAGAATGCTGATCTGCTCACCTTGTCGGTATGCTCCCCAGCTTGGTTTTGCCCAAACCCTCCTGGTTCAGACTTGGAAGGAGACTCACAGTTCTGTAATGTAAATGGGCTGTGTATCTCCACAAGAGATTCCACCACCTTGTCACCTCCTTTCACCCTCCAGAACTGATGCAGACTGGCCCCAGGAAGAGTGCTTCATCCTCATCAAGCGTGAAGAAAGAAGAGCTGTAAGTCAGCGCTTTCCAGTGCATCTGCATTTGCATTAAGCATTCCACCTCTGACTATTTTACAGCTTGAAGTAGGCAGCTCTGTTCCAGCTCTTTCGACTTTGTCTTTCCTCCTGGATAATGGATGGATAAAGGATGCTGGACGTCCTTTTTTGAATGTCTTGACACCTATGTATCCCTGTACCAAAAGCACACATCGATCTGAAGACCATTTTTGTCACCCAGCTCCTCTAACCTACACCTTTCAACAGTTCCTCACTCCTCTGTTGACCTCCTGGTTATGGGGTCAACTCTAAACACCTGCCCTCCCCCCCCTTGCCCTTCTCAATCCCTTCTCCTTTCCAATCTCCTTTCCCAGTTATGGGTTTTGCTTTCCAGCTCACTGCCACTGTGGTACAGGGGCCTGACCCACAACTCACCTTCTCTCCGCAGCTCCCCGTCCCTCCTGACCCCAGAGGTGCACCCTGGCCCCTCTCCCTGCTGCCTTCCTCCCAGCTGGGACCGCCACAACCACTGCCCCACCAGCAGCAGGGTCTCGAGCTGAAAGTCCAGCTCCCACCTTGCAGCAGCAGAGCAGTCCCCCCGGTGCTCCCCAGCCACTTTGTACCCATTTGGTAGAGGGCCAGAGCGTGAGGCAGGCAGGACCCAGGCAGCTGTGTGCACTCTGCATCCCCTCCTGAAATCTGTTGCTAAATGAAAGGAGTGAATTCTTTAAATGTTTTCTTGTCATGCAATCTTCCTTCCCAGGGGCATCCTGGGTGTCTGGTTTTTCTTTTTCCCATTAAGAAATCATTTCTTTAATTTACTTGTTTCAATGAAAACATCAGGTTGTTTCTCAGATCTTATTACTATCTAAAGCCATGAACTCCATAAGCATGAGAACAACCATGAATACAATTTTGCACTACATTGCTATGTTAAATCAGTCAATCACTGTTAATAAACCCCAGAAATACACTGTCAATTGAAGTTCAAAAGTACAAAACCACACAGTGAAAGATGGAGCTAGCAGGACCCAAACACCGGTAGTATCCAGTAAGGTTCAGGTACCTAACGGGAGCTCGTTACTTGTGCTGTGCTGTCTACTGTATTTGACTAAATCCTGGTCCTGTAGCTGTGGCTCTGGCATTTTCAAGCCAAATCCTCCATCGGTTTTAAAAATTTGGGCTCCCCATGCAAACTGGCTGACAGCCTGATCCAGGCTGATCCTACAAAAACATTTACAAGTGCCAAAAGCAGTAGGAGGTGCTGTTACTATTAGTAGCTGATCTATTTGAGGAAAGATGGACCAAGTATGATGAAGAGGTTAAAAATGAGTTCAAAGGTAGGTGTGCTTGGCCACTCCACTCTTTGTCCCTGTTACCTAACATGCTCACCTCGGAAGCAACTTCTGATTTAATTAGAAGTACCAATCTGGGATTCGTGCACTTACATAACAAGGCACCTTGGGAAAGAATTAAAAAAGACCTTTTTACCAAGAATACTCTCCCCCAATATTAATTATTCATGTTTGTAATAATTACAGCATGGAGCCACACAGCTAGCCAGGTCACAGTTTTGCATATGCTGAATTACAGTTGTTGCAGGCAATTAAGGCCAGAACTTGTGTGATGCTGATCATACTGCAGAAATATTATGGGTTTCCTCTAGCTTTCATTCTTCACTGCTATAATGAAACTTTTTCTGTTTTCTAAAATATATTCTCTCCCTGGTTTTTTTATTATTTTTTACAGCTAGATGATCTGCCATCTAGCCAGAAAGTTGAAACTGGTTTAGCTTCTATTTTTAAATCTCTGCGTTTGAATGAGGTTTTGGGTTGTTTTTTTTTAAACTCACATCTGCCACTTTAAAAGGCAAAGGCCATGGTCCACTTCATTTCAGTGGATTTATCTTAAATCCTGGCAGGTTGGCTTGGCACGTTTTTGAAGAACACATAGGACATTTGGGATTAAAGTTACTCCTCGTAACCGTGTCATTAGCATCGTAGCAGCATGCAGGCACCGATTATGTCCTCTCTGCCTCACTCCCACACCTCTAATCTCAGAGCTGACCTGATTTATATCACTAGACTTACATGGGCCTGTGTAGATTGAAATCCATGAGAGGGAAAAGGGCTGAGATTCCCTGAAAATAAACTCAGCTGGCAAAGAGATTAACCCATTTATAAATGCGTTTTTGCCTGTTGCTGAGTGTGCAGAGTTTCATCCATTTAAGGAACATAAGCCTAAATCCAGATACTGACACTGCTTGGGAAGGGAGAAGAAAGAAACAGATGAAGTAGTAGTCCGGGAAAGAAGGAGGGAGAAGAGTGAATTAGGAGGTAACACCTCAGAGTGATCATTTGCAGTACTTGATATAAAAAAATATTCTTTTCCTTTCCAAGTATCACTCATTATAGGTAACTTTGGAAAATCTGGTGTACTCTTAAAAGCATTCCCAAAGTAGGTGCCATCAGTCATCAATGGCAGAGGTTTACGTAATCTCACATTTACAGCAAGGAAAACAATTTATGGAGCCATAAACACAAGACACGATGGCCCTCAGGCCTTTGTCAAAGGATTCCCAGCAAACAACCCAGCTGACAGGGAGATTAACCACTTTATAAGTGTACTCGTATGCTTCTGAGCATGAAGAATTTTACTGATTTGATGATCCCAGGTCTAAATCCAGATTCTTCTAAGACAGAAAATACAGAACACTGTTTATTCCCATCAAGACCGTTTTCTTCGCTTCTATTAAAGGCTTCTGCTGAAGCATCAAATACAGAGGACTAGGTTTACAAACAGTGCTTTGGGAATTACATTCACACATAATACTGGACATGGCAAGATGTATGTAGGGTATTCTCTGGGCTGCAGATGCCAGACGTGGGTGGATGAGATGTGCGGGTGCCAGATGTGTGGATGAGACCTCTTTGCACATAGAGACCTCAATAAATGGGGGACCACGGCCGGGCAGGCAGAACATCCATGGAGCTCAGCTGGGCTGTGGGGGGCTCAGCTCGCTCCCGCCTCTGGCTCTGCTTCCCTCCTCTGAATGAAGGCAAGTCCAGAACATTTATAACTCTAAACCATATTTTAGGCACTGTGATGTCAGCCCCAGGAGCACAGCTGGCTGTAGACCCTGAAGGCTCTGCTTGGTCAGCCAAGGTGCATCTTCCAAGCTTGTGGAGGACAGGAGGGAAATGTCCTTTCCTGGGGCGTCAGGAGTCAGGCGGTAGCTGTGCCTGGAGCAAGCACACTGTGCTTATTTGGTGATTTCTTACAGTGACAGGGCAGAGATCTTCACACCAAAAATACTGGGGTTATTCTCATTTTTTACCTATAAATATCTAGCAGTAAAATCTTCTTAAATTCCCAGTAGTCCAAAGCAGGAGAATGACTTCTCTAAGAGCTGACTCAGATAGACCTCTAACATGGGTACTTAGAATAATTTCCAATACCTCTAAACCAGATCAAAACCATATTAAAATTAATATAGGGTTAGGAAAAATTGAGGAAAAAATTACCACAACTTTTATCAAAATCAACTAAATCATCCAGCCTGAGACTGTGGGAGGAATCATCCTGCCCTTGTGAGCCAGAAAAATGTGATGATTGTATTGCTATCAAATCTCTTTCTAAATAAAAAGTGTCAAATTTATTTTTGTACCTGCTACTATTGCGTGTCTGGTGTGTCATATTAAATATGTGCAAAATTCCTCCTTAAGAGAAACTTCAGTTTAAAAGGAAGAAAAAAGAAGATTAGTTTAGATGTGATATAATGAATAAGCAGAAAGAAGAAACGGAGGAGGAGACCGGGTGACAATCCCATTCAGATACTTCATCCCATGTCCATAGCCAAGAGGTTTTTCAGACTTCCTTCGTATATAAATGTAAATATACAAATATTATATAGTCTCTGAAGGGTAATAGAAGAGACACACAAGACAGCATAATGATCACTTCAGAAATCTATTCTACATTTAAGTGGATTTAAGGTTGAAAGCACTTGTCAATAATTCAAGGGTAAAATACATTAAGGGACTACTGTAATTATCTAAAGCTCAGGCAATATAAATTGGGAAACTGAGAATCAAGGAACTGATTATAAACAATCCAGCCATGCAATCGTCAGGATTTTGTGGGTACTGCATAGTATTATGACAGGGCAGAGTTAAGGCTGGCTGACTGCCTCTGTTGTGCCTGCTTTGTCTACATGTATGTTGATTATGTTAAATGTAAAATAATTACATGTTTAAATGGAGTTATTTGCTGACCCTCGTGCCTCTCTACTAAGAGGCAATCAACCCCTCCAGAAAAGCAGCACAGCAACTGTCAGAACACAAATAAAGTTATTCCCCCATCCATGCAAACATAAACAACATACTTCAGTGAATTAGAGCAAGAAAGATTAAATTAAAAGACAACCCCTGGCCCCTGACAGCTGTGTCTCCCTTCCCGTGCACAGCCCAGAACAGGACATCTTGCGCGTTTGAAAATAGCCTAGAAGAAACTGATCTGTGTGTAAAATCATGGAAAACAGGCTGAAAGGGATCTCAGGAGTCCTGCCTAACATATCACTACACCCTAACTCCATGCAATGACTCTTTAGTACGTTGCTGTCAAAGACAGCAGCAAAAGGGATTCAGTATTTAAAGGAAATTACTGTCTCCGTTTGCTCTTCTTGTTAATGCTTTGCCTTCTTAGCTATGACTAGACCTGTGAAGTAATAAATGTTCATATAGGCAAAAGTACCCTTGAAATATAAAGTGAAGAAGTCCTCCAGGGAAAGTGCTGAATATACAGATGACATAATTGAATGAAATAAAACCTGTGTTAAGGGCATTAGTTACCCATTCTGCATGTGCCCAGGCTGTTCAAAATGACAGAGGATGCCTCTGGCACTCTTTGGCATTTCAAAAGAACTGTGATTCCACTTTTGACTTGTTTTCTTAGTAGTGCTGAGAATGGTGAGGGTGAGTCAGATGGTCTCCTCAAACTAATCTGAACAGCTGAAAAAGAAAGGAGAAATACTAGCCAGCTTTTTGCACCACTCACCGTGCATCCCAAATCAAGGCCGATTAATTCTTACAATTCATGTCTTCTTCTTAGAGAATACACTGCCAGATCAGATCAAAACAAAGAACCAAAAAATCTCCACCTGAAATGCGGCCTCATGCAACCAATACCCACAAAGATTGTCCCTGCAAAGGGCCGTGGCAGCTGCGTGCCTCACGCAGAGCACACAGCCGGTGGCAAAACAGAAACAGGAGGGACAAAACCTGAGAACCATCCACTCTGTTTAGTTTGTGGCTGTACGGCTATCAAGACTGAAGAAAATATTCTGGATGCTTCCCTCCCTGCTATCTTCACCCGGGACCTTTTAAAAATTGCTCTGAAGCAGGCTGTCACGATAATGGATGCTTTTGGAGCTGTCTGCCTTCCAACCGCTTGCTGCTTGCTGAAGAGCCAGTGCCTGATGCCTGCCAAGCAAAGCTCCCCTCTCTGCAGCAGGTACCTGACCTCAGCCATCCCCAAGCCACACTAGCAGCCTGATGAAGAGTGTTTTCACTGTGTCCCCATCTCTGTCCCAGGCTAGATGGTAGGAAGTTTAGGACAGGCGAGCTTGACTGTAGATTTGCTGCTCCTATCATGTTTGTTACGTTACTTTGAGAACATCTTTATTGCTAGGTGTTCTTCTAGGAACACACTAAATCAAACATTCTATTAAAGCAATGGGCTAAGGGCTGGGCTGCAAAACTGGATGCCAGGTTATAAAGAGGTCAAGCAAGCAAATGGATCATAAATTTCTAGCTAATATATTGGCTTCATCTCTGGCCCTTGGCAAGCCACGGTCATGGTAGTGGACAGATCCCTGGTCAGCAAGTTCCTTGATTTTGGTCCTTTGTTTTCTATTCCTCCTCAATTAGGAACATAATGAGTACAAAAAAAGCATGAAAATAAATCTCAAAATCCTCCTGGTCCTTTGAGGATAGGACTACAGTCTAGCTTCATTTTTGTCTTCTTCCTTCCCCGCTCTTCTGCCTAGGGAGTTTGTTGTGTGAGTTAATAGGAATGGAAATGGAGCAAAGTTTTCCTTCTAGATCAGGCTGTCTGAGTAATGCTTAGCCTCTAAGTTCTGGGAAAGGATTCTCTGAACATGAGGGAAAATTTTCACAATGAGAACAGTCAACCCTTGGAATAATCTCCCCAGGGAAGTGGTTGACTCCACCACATTGGACACTTTTAAGACTCAGCTGGACAGGGTGCTGGGACATCTTGTCTAGACTGTGCTCTTACCAAGAAAGGTTGGACTAGATGACCCTTGAGGTCCCTTCCAACCTAGGATTCTAGGATTCTGTGATGACTCTTGATACTTCTTTGTGTTTCTTAAACTAGTTCATGAACCAGAGGCCTTTGTTATAGAACTTCAGAAAACATGTAAGCTTTGCCTGAGCTTCACCCACTGGGCTTTCCCATCACAGGGGCACTCCGCTTTGAGTCTCAGAGAAGTGATAATCAGGATAGCGGAAACTATGTTCACTGTAAGACCTCCTGAACAAAAAGGAAAATGGTAGATCTGGAGGCAGATATGGAACAATACATGCAAATCATTGCCTCAAAAAGAATATTTAGTTCTGCTTACTAGATAATTATATCACAGGGTGGATTTCTGGTTCTACTGAAGTTAAAATCATTTGTATGAGGAATTAGGCTGGAGAGAAGGTATAGTTGTAGCCCCTCCTATTACTATTATGTAGCACAGTATATGCAGAGTTCTGCGCAGACTACCACAGCCAAGCATCTCCATGGTCACTGCTGGGGCTGAATCCTCTCCTATCAGTATGTATGTTAACAGTTGGACTTGATGATCTTAAAGATCTTTTCCAACCTAAGCAATTCTATGATTCTATGGTTCTATGCTACACACTTGTATTGACGGCATTAGCATCAAACCCTTCCAGCTAAGGCTGACCAACACTTTCTGTTACAAGACCCATGTGCAAGCCCTTAGAAATTTGTATAAACATATCTGCATGGGATTTTCCATTTCATTTAGAACAAAAATTAAACAAATCAAGAAAGTCAGTGTCACTGGCAATAAAACATCCTGATGCAGGAGATCATTTAAACAGCAATTGAGAGTATGGAACTAAGACTAGATTACCTAAAGCATGAACTTGGATGGTTGGCTTCAAAGATTGGTTCATTTGATTCAAAGAATGGTATTGCTGCTTTGGAAAATATCCGGCAAAACATGCCTACCAATTTAACCTCCCAAAGGAGACAGCTTGATTAACGTCACAGGCAGGATGTCAAGAGAGCGTAGTAAGGCTTTGCTCCTGAGCACCTATCACAGCTACAGTCACAGCGCAGGGTAGCCTGAGGCTGCTCCTCCCCTGCAAAACTGGAGTCCAGGGACTGGGCAAGAACAGCAGAAATTGGGCTGAGTCTGACTGTGCTGCCCCTTGGGTACCCATTGCCCAGGGTGGGAGCACCAGGGAAGACAACGTGATTGAGAGAGACAGGCAAATTTACTCTGTGCTCACAGCAGTGACAACCTCCCCCATTAAGTCTGGTGATTAAAAACAACATTTGTATTGATTGTGGGTAATGATCAAAATTACACTTCAAAAATATTCCTTAGCATTTGACTGTCAAACTGGTACAAACTTGGCTGAGTTTATAGGAGCTGTGTCAATCAATTAAGCTATACATCTGGCCGTTTGACTATCAGTAGCCCAAATATTGAGCAAACACAGAAACTATATTAATACACAGCGATAACATTCAGAAATGCAGAGAGAGACCTGGATGAGTCCAGCTGCAGACAGTTTTTCTTCTCTCTGTAACCACTCTAACACACTTTGCTTTGCAGTTCTGCCATACACCATTTCGAAAGCTGACCCCATGGCTCTAGCTGCACTGTTTAATCCCACAGCCTCGCCTCCAAGAACCGAGGAAAAACAGCTAAAAAGAGGCTCCCTCTAATGCAGCCATTAAGGGTCTTAGTCATACATTGTTTAATGGGCAGTGCATTTCGCCAGTGCTGCAGAGATGCCGCTGGAAAAGCAACGGGGCTGATGCTGTAAGCCGCTCTCATTTCCAAGAACAGCATTTGAGAGAAGCTCTTCCTTCAGCGGCCAGAAAATGTTTAGCAGCTATGAATCCCCTTTGTGCTTGCCTGCAGGTACGTTACAAGAGCTCGGAGACAGGTTCAGTGGGTGGTATCCTCAGGGATGATGCCTTCCAGAAGGCATTCACTGGAGCTGCAGTAACAAAGGACACAAATAAGCCGGTGCCTACGTTACCCTGAACCTGCACTGAAGACACAGAGCAACCAAGCTGAGCTCCGTGGATGCTCTGCCTGCCCAGCTGTGGTTCCCCACTTCTTGAGCTCTGTTTCTACCAAATAGAAAAGAATTCACAGCTGAAAATAACACAAACTGATACAACTGGCAAGTTTTGAATTGGGAATTTTCTCTCTAACTGCATGTCCTGATAGTAGATCCAAAACCCGTGGGCCAGAATCTACACAGGTAGAGTTGAACGACCTGCAGCTCTGGAGACAAGTTTGCCTGACCAGGTTTGACTGACTAACTGTGCCCTCTTTTTTGTATGTGATTGAACGCTGAGAAATGGGATTTATGCGGTGCGGCTATGAGACCTCATGCCCTGCAAGCCCTGTGCCTGCTTCCCTTGCTTACTGTTCTCTGTCCCTGCTGTGCCAGTTGCTCCTTTAGCTTTTCCCCATGTAGACTCCAGTTTCACACCTGCAGACACTCAACCAGAGTGCCTGTCTCTAACAAACCCCAGGGCCTAGGGGCTCACAGGTGCATTTGTAGGGGACGTGGGGGCTTTTTCTGCAATTTCTCCAACTTTATCCCCGTTTATCTGTGGTCAGATAACACGAGCCTCCACTATGAGAAAGCAACCGTTCTGCATTTTTAACTCATTGCTAATATCCCAGTGAAAGTTGTTCCTCAGACCTCTGAGCAGAGTTAGTTCCAATCCAGGTTTAATCCAGGTTATGTAGCAGCCCTTTGTGGTGCTCTATCATGTTTCATCAATCATGTAACACAGGGTTGCCTAACTGTGATGGACAAAGCAGGCTGAAATGTGCCATGTTGATACAACGCCAGAATTCCTAGGTCTGCCCTGCAAGATGTGATGGTGCCTAGGGATGCTCAAACCAGATCCGGCATCAAATGTCATCTAAATCCATAGCAGGACTTTCTACCTGCACTTATCCATCTTAGTCCTCAGAGGAAAAATAACATCCAAATTCCCTCCCAAGTAATACGTGAGGAGGAAAGAGATTTGGGAGGTATTTGTTGAGGTCTGGGGAGGCCAGTGTGGTACAGCAGTAACACAGTTAATGCTCCTAGCACAGATTCCTTCAGGATCACCTATAAGGAATAAGATGATGAAGGATCTGGGCCTTTGGGCCAGATCCAGCATCACCAGTGCCAACAGAAAGCTCCTGCTTACCTCAATGGACTCTAAATTAAGCCCTCAGGCCCTGAGAGGCAGCTAGGCAGAGAATTATGCTAGGTCATGGCTAGAGACCAGGCACTGCAGTCCCGGGGGTTACTGAATATTTTATGATTCAGTTATTAAAAAACATGTGTATCAGACATTTATCAGTTTGGGTATCCATAACCCTGGCTGCTCCTGGGGAATTGAGGGAGGATATTAGCAAAAGAGATATTTCAGGACTGCGGGACTCTGCCTCCAATAAGCCAACCCTTTAGTGCAGCCAGGGACTTTGCTGGATGCTCTTGTTGCTGTCGGTTAGGTACGGGGCTGCCTCACGCTCTGCCACTGTAAATAGTCGTAAGAAGTTACTCAGGGGTGAGCTGCCCTGTGGATGTCCCCAGCCTCCTGGGCACACATCAGAGCAGACACCAGAGAGAGAACAACAGCCCCCTCTCAGGCTTGTGTGCACACGGGGGTCGGGGACTTCTGGGTGTGAAGCTGAAGGAAAAAGCTTCTGGAAAGTGCCCGTCTGCAGGGAGCCAGGCACAGTGAGGGCAGGTTTTAACAGGCAGCTCAGGGTACAGCTGTGATTTCAGCAGTTGGTTCATCCACACTGAGTCAAGCTGTTCCCAACATGACCTTGGAGGTATTACCATCAAAGAGCAGCTGGATAACAATCTACTTCAAAATTAGCATCAACAATCTCACAGTTTCATAGCATTTCTTCGAAACAATAGGCAAACAACCAAATCACTGTTTATTATTTTTTTAATGATTGTTAAAACCTGCTATGCTATGAAATGCCAATCAGTTCGTTGTTTCTCAGACTCTTGATGAGAATAGCAATGCTTACTTGATTAATTCTAGTCCTAACCTAGCTGATCCAAGATGAATAGCAAAGAAGATGGGGGAACTGAAGTCTGCATTTACAAAAAAAAAAAAGTAATTGTACAACCTTTCATTACAACAGCCGGTGAATTTTTACTGGTTTAGTCTTTGTACCTCTTATATCAATGTTTTGTAAGACAATGAAAGATTTCAACATAGATGGATGTAGTCAAAGACCTTATCTATGCAAAAGCTGAATGTACACAAGAGTGCCTCTGATTTCTTTCCAAGCTGATTCACCAGAAATAGAAATCTTAGGATAAATATCACAAGAACAACTATGAACACCTTGAGATTCTCTGTAGGAAAACCTACAGAGAATGGTAGTTTAGACTGTAATACAATGGCCTGCAATGTCAATTAAACCAAAAATGACAGTGACAGTGTTAAAAAGATTTTTATCAGGTAACATTCATCTGTCCTCTGATTTCCACTTCTGCTCGGGGTGAGAAGTGGTACAGCCATGGTTGTGTGGCGTTGTGTCTCAGTAAATAAACATGTGGATACAAATATACTTGAGTGTCCATCTTAATTAAACCTTATTTTAAAGGTCAGGCACTACAGTTCCTATGAGCAAGTCCTGGATGACAAAGCCCATCCTCTAGAAAGCAAATCCTTAATGACCTCCCTCAGCACCAGTTACTGCCCTCACACACGTTCCCCGGCTGTTCTGGCTGGCTGAGATGAGGCAGATAGCTTGTCCATCTGGACACCATCTGCCTCGCAGGAGCACCGAGTCATGCTAGTGAGGGCTGAAGAGATACCATGCAAGCTGTGATGCGAAGAACCCACGCAGGCAAAGAAAATCCCTCTGCAATCCCTGCAAGGACACAGCAGACCTTGTCTTAAATCACTACTGCATCTTGGGGAGTTAGAATCATAGAATTGTTTAGGTTGGAAAAGACCTTTAAGATCATCAAGTCCAACCATTAGCCAGTTACGCCGAGCCGGGGCACTTGCAGGGTCTTGCCCCGTGTTTGCAGTGATACAAGGAACTCCTTATCTTTCGTGTGCTTCACCGTGTGCATCTCTGCCGGATGGCAGGCTGGTCACTTTGAAGCAGGTTCTGGTCTGCCTCACAGCTGACAGGCAGAAAGGAGATTTGTTCATTTGTCAGATGGAAAAAGCAACAGTGAGCCTCTCTTGTGGTCCCTGAGGAGGTAAGGAGGCAGTGAGTGCTCTTAATTATAGCCTCCAGATGGGATCATTACCTGGGAAGCAGAGAGCAGGAACACACATATACATCTACTTATAAGTCACTCTTGAAGTGATTCTATGTGGGCCTTCGTGGAGATGAAAAGCAAGCAAAAAGAATAAACCAGGAAACATGGGGACACTGTACTGACACTCTACTGACCTGTATTTCATTGGATGCCCAAGAGCCACGTGGAAAGGGTTTCCAGCAAAACGTATCTCTCTCAACTGGCATTTGGTATCTCATCACTGCAATGCCTCTTGCCATGCCATGCAGGGGGAAGACAGCCCCAACCACCCTGCAGACCAGAAGCACTGGCCTAAAGTCTCAACCTGACCCTGCAAAGGGAGGAGAGGATAAGCGGGAAATCAGAAATTAATGTCTCGGTATTTTCAGCTGACTGCATTAAGGAAAATGAAATGTTCTCAAAGGGTATTTTTAAAGCTTGTTTTCATTAAAAATAAAAACCCCTGTGATCTTTTAAAGGGCAGTGGTAGTGTGGTAAACATAACTGCAATGACAAAATAGAGTCTTTGTAAATGCTATGAATCATTTAAATCAACATTAAAAAATAGCATTATAGCACCGCTTCCTGCTTCTGGAAATATTAATGAGGAAGGAACTTAAAGTGCAGTTAACTGTCTGCTGGGTTGTAATCAGGGACCCCGTTCTCCTGGCACAGGAATTGATCAGACTTTTGCCAGTACTTTCTGGAGGCTTTGCAATGCCTGCAAAAAGGCTCTGCGCACCGCAGTCACTCCTTGGCCTTGTCGTACAACCTGGAGAGGATCCAACACACCTAACTCTATCCATCTATAAGTTAGGGCTGCAGCCTGAGCTGGTTTTGTGAGCTTCTTTGACAAAGAAGCTTCTTTGACAGTCAGTAGAAAAAGGCACTTGAGGAAGGCGGGTGCGCTTTTTTTTTGAGATAGGATGATGGAGATGCTTACCTGCTTCTGACTGCAGAATCTAGATTCTCCAACTGACTTTTAAGGTGAGAGATGAAGTAGAGGGGATGAGACCCTTCCCTTGATAATCTTGCAAAATGGAGGGAACCAGGGCCCAAATGGACAGGAACAATGCCCAGCTGGACAAGTTGTACTTCAGTACCTTCAGTCTTGCTCTGGTCACTCCTGTCAGCCCTGGGGTAAGCTCAAAAACTGAGCCATCAACGGTGCTATTCCATGATGCCTACAGAGCTTTCCCTCCTGTGGTTTCTGTCTTCTTGGCTGGCCGCCACCAGGGGAGGTTTAGGTTGGACATTAAGAAAAATTTTTTCACCAAAAGGGTTGTTAAGCATTGGAAGAAGCTTCCCAGGGAAATGGTTGAGTCCCCATCCCTGGAGGTACTGACGGGTAAACAAGGTTCTTAGGTTGTGGTTTAGTGGTGGGATGGCAGGGTTAGGTTAACGGTTGGACTTGATTAGCTTAAAGGTCTTTTCCAACCTGAATGATTCTATGATTCTTTGTATCAGGGCAATTGTTCTGAAAGTCCCTCACTGAAATACAGTACCTTGCAGAAGCAGAACTGAGCAGCTGGCTGATTTACTGGTTCCCTTGCCTAAGCCAAAACCTAAATTATTGTTTTGGGGTTAAAAAGGTGCTGGTATCTTTTTTTTTTAATAAACTGATTTTCTTTTAATTTGGATCTTATGTGTGAGTAACTTTAATGTCAAGAAGGTGAGTGCTGACTGAAGCATCTTCGCATCTTGGGCCACCCAGAAGTTATTCCCACTTATGGGTTTCCCCATGCAAGTCCACAGTGTAGCTTTCTCTTGTTTAGGCTTCCAGGGCAAAACCTGTCTTCACAACCTCTGAGATCACTAGCTGACTGCTAAAACTGGCCAAAATCAGGATGGGATGCAAATCTGCTACGGAGAATATGAGGGAAATTTGGATACGCACCCACATGAGGGAAATTTGGATACGCACCCACATACATATACATCATTGTTTAAGCCTTTGTTGATCTATTGTAAAACAGGGTAAAAGTTTAATTTTGGGAGGCCTAAATGAAATTCTGTCCCTACAGAAAACATCTGAAAGGCTGCTCTGTAAACATCCAAATGAAAAAATTTACTGATTCTTTTCTCTTCACTTGGTGGTGTCAAAAATGGAAATAGTCTGACACGATTTCGTGAGTTCAAATATGCATTTTTCAGAAGGAAAGGGGAAAGATCTGAGAAGTCTTCTTCCAGTTCTAGCTTCTATTCTATTCTTTTGTCTGAATTTGGTTTTCAGATTGAATGCTGTGTTCCTGCACAAGCCACTCAACCCACTCCAAGAAAAATGGGCACGTTGCACAGAACCATCTCTAAAATTGTTCTACAACTGGTCTCAGTCAAATGCCAACATGGCACAGCAAGGACGCAGAAACGTGTTTCACCTAGGACTTGATGTCCAGATTTACAGCAGAGCAGGCTTACATTCATCAGCAAAAATAACAAGTCAAAAAAAAGATCCTGAACATGCCCCAAGGACTCATGTCTCTTTACAGTGTATTGGCTGCATATATACTCCATCTGATCTAAGAACTAAATGTATCTATCTGCCTCACAACTGTCATCCTCTGCCTGCTCATACACATGCCCAGAGCCCATCTCAATGTTTTCATTATGCATACATTACATACGAATGGGAAAATTACTCAATACCATTGTTATTTGTAACTAAAGTTTATAGCAAGATTGGGAAAATGGGTTTTCCTTATACAACTTTCCCCTTTCTGTGCTTAGATAGTGTATGGCTTTCATTATTCTGATCTATAACCAATTCTTAATTACTTTGGCAGCTCTTTCCTGTCAACATATTACATTATTGTGCTATTATTTCATTTGCTTTAAATCTATACCTCACTGGGTTCCAGAAACATGAGCCCTTCTGCATGTTTGAGTGTGCACTGTGCAGTGGGGCAGGATAGGAGGGAGAGAACAACCCCAATTTTCTGCTC
>NW_009258952.1:6573501-6578732 GCF_000687185.1 Egretta garzetta | reverse complement strand
ATGATAACCCTCTTTAAATAGATTGGAAAGTTGATTGCACTGCATTAAATATACCCTTCCTACCCCAGCTGCAGTTGTACCTGCAGCTAAATACTTGAACCATCTGTCCTACACTGACTAAGAAAATGAAGACATGAACAGACACGTTGACAAAATCAGCAGCTGCTCTTAGTGGGGCCATTTGTTTGCAGTCACTGACTGTTCTTGAAAGATGTGCAAATCCTGGCATTTTCACTAGTACAAACACCATTCAGGAATACATACCAGACACATTTCTAGCTATTATTATGTTTTGCCATTTATTAGATCTCGAGTGTTGGGCATCTGGTCCAGAAGTTTGGACTCAGTAGTCTGAAATATGTTGGTGAGAGCTGCTAAATGTTACCTTCACAGCCTGAGATACAGCGGTAACCGTGCTCTCAGCAAACCATTTGAACAGCAGATTGCTGCTCTGTTACCCAGAATAGATATGTTTCTTAAATACAACTCACCTGCCAGTAATGCCCTCAGAAGATGGTATTTGCAGGGAGGATGTCATTAACAACAGCAAATAGAAACAATTACTGGAGAAATTGCTTCCAGGTTCATACCTCTGACTTAAAAAAAAAAAAAAAAAAGATGTTTAGGAGAGTTGCTGGAAATATCTCATCAAGGGAGATTCTGGAGTAACGACTCAAAATCATAATAACTACATGTTGTTCTGGTGTTTGAAGAAGATGAACATTTTTCTGTAGACCTGCTATCTTAACTAGATCTCCTATCAACCCAAGGTTTTGTTGAAGTAATGCGCCGAAGTTGTCCTTAGAGCCACACCATGCTGCTCAGCTGGAGTGAAAAAAACCTTCAACTGGTTCTGGGAAGAGAGAGGATGAGACTCCTAATCTTCACTAACAAAAAGAATATGTAGAGATGTGCAGTGACCCTAGCTCACCTGCATGGAGAGGAGACCATCTGTGATTAATGAATGCCACAGTCAGCAAGTTACTTTGAAACTCTCAATTTTTGAGACTTTAATGAAACAGATACTGCAAATAAAACAATTTGCATTATACCAAACAGGTCAGCTAAGGCTGAATTGTTTTTTAAAGGTGAACACTTCAAGAGTGTCATATGTTAAGTTCCTCAGAGACTGTACACCCTTAACAACAAATTCTCACACAAACAGTTCAAACAGTGCTGCCAGGCTCACAGCCACCTTCAAGAGTATGGTTACTCCAAGGTGTGCTCTAGTTTCAGGATAAAATGAAACTTCTGAAGAACTGGGGTATTACATACCCTGGGCCTTATGACTCTGATCAGAGAAAGTTCACAGAATCACAAAATCACTGAGGTGGGAAGGGACCTCTGGAGGGCATCTGGTACAAATCCCTGCTCCAGCAGGGTCATCTGGAGCTGGCTGCCCAGGACCATGTCCAGACAGCTTTTGAGTATCTCCAAGGATGGAGACTCCAGAGCCTCCCTGGGCAACCTGTGCCAGTGCTCGGTCACCCTCATAGCAAAAAAGTGTTTCCTGATGTTCAGAGATGTCCTACCGTGTTTCAGTGTGTGCCCTTTGCCTCTGGTCCTGTCACTGGGCACCACTGGAAAGAGCCTGGCTCCATCCTCTTTGCACCCTCCCTTCAGGTATGTATCTGCATTGATGAGATCCCCTGAGCCTTCCCCTCTCCACGCTGAACAGTCCCAGCTCTCTCAGCCTTTCGCCATAGGAAAGGGCTCCAGGCCCTTCATCACCTTAGTGGCCCTTTGCTGGACTCTCTCTGGTATGCCCATGTCTTTCTTGTGCTGGGGACCCAGTACTCCAGATGTGGCCTCAGCAGTGCTGAATAGAGGAGCAAGATCACCTCCCTCCACAACTGGCAACACTCCTCCTAATGTGTCCCAGGATACTATTAAACCTTCTTTGCTGCTAGGGCACATTGCTGGCTCATTTCACGCTTGTGACCACCAGGACCCCCCAGGTCTTTTTCTACAAAGGTGCTTTCCACCAGCCTATACTGGTGCATGGGGTTGTGCAGGACTTGGCAGTTCTCCTTGTTGAATTTCATGAGGTTCCTGTCAGCCCATTTCTCCAGCCTGTGGAGGTCCCCCTGGATGGCAGCACAACCCTCTAATGTTACTGGTTTTCCTTCCCTCATAAAGAGGGAGAACTCCATCTCTGTCACCTTGTCACTGCACATAGTATATGTCTCTTTAACCTGTGCATACAAGTGTGTGGTGTGATGCCTATGTTCACATGGAGCCTCACAACTGCTGCCAGACTTCGTGCAAAGGTCTTTCCAGACAGAGACTTTTAAGATATGATTCTGCAGAACTTCACCAGCCCCAAAAGCCTGCGAACATCAGTGGGAATTCTGCATGCTGTGTGCTTGAAGGTCAGGATTCATATAAATAAATATAAGCAAAACTAATGACCTACATACAGGCTAAGTTGTCTTCATTACTCTGGCTGGGGGGAGATGGCTGAATGAATCCTGACTCTGTGCTATGTTTTGATCCCATGGAAAGATGCCCAAGTCTTGTCCTAGCTCCATAACAGGTGTGGTCATCGGGGCTCAAAGTAGACATTCTCTCAGGTCTTGCTGTTTAGATGTACCTGTAGTGACCTCCACTGTGATTTAAACCACCAAGGAATTTGCTAATTCTGTATTTGGATAATATACTTCACTCTGATGATGAGAGCTTTATATCTTCTGCAAGCTAATAAATAAAGCTTCACTGTATTTAACACATTGAGTGGCTCTGAACAAGTAGTTCAGAGTCCCAAAGGATTTGAAAGCTGGCTGGAAGAATGTCCAGCTCGGCATGACACAGCCCAGCTCCTGAAGGAACACAATGCATATCTGGCTCCTGCTCCCAACTGCATGTTAAATATCTACAAAAAACCTGGAGCTGTTTGGGAAAAAAAAAATGATGAAATGCTTGGTACTTTCAGCCACAGTAAGATGTGGTGACCCACGCTGGTGCATCCACGCAGGGCTGCGACACATGGGGTGATGGAGCTGAGGTTGCTGCTTTCTGCACTCTGCACTTGCCACAAAGGTCTCTTAAGCCTATCTTAACGTGACTTGGGTTTGATGGTTGCTGTCAGCCAAGCTATCCCATTTTCTCGCAGGAGCAAGACTTGACTGTACACTTTAACCTCAACTGAAAAAAGTCATTTCCAGATTTGGCCAGGAGAGGGCGATATTACGTCATCTAAAGCGCCCAAAGGTCATCCTAATTCCTTACAGGTCAGAAATTCATGTTATGAAATTAAGGGGGGGGAGGAAAAACGTTTTATACCAATATAACATGGCATTTCTGCTCCCTTTTATAACTGTATTTTTCTGCCTTATGTAGTTTGTGAGCGTGTCCTGTTAGAGTCCTGCTCACCAGGAGACCCCTCAGTCTCCTGACTATGAACCTGCTGAAGCTTCCACCTGAAGGTCTGAAGTGCAATAATTTATCCTCAGAGAGCAGGGGTTAATTTAAAGCACATGTGCAAATATACTTGAAGAAAGGCAGAAACGAACAAATAAATTTCTTTTAGGTTTTTGAAAGTTCAGATAAGAGAAAACAGCTGTGTCGAGCAGCTCAGCGCAGACCTGTGTGCGTGTGAGAGGCAGTGGCTGTGTGTGTGCAGCCAGGACAGCGTCCCTTCCATCCTCCCCACCTCTGCTTGCTGCCTCTTCCTCTTTCTGCCCTCCCTTTCCAACCAGAGTATCCTGCTGGTCTTCCCGCCACAGGCTTTTGCACGCTCTGTGTGCATCTGCTTCTATGTTCTCCTCTGAATCCAGTTTAAGGGCTTTTTAGTGGTGCCACTCTCTGCTTCTCCACTTGCCCTGTGAACTTTAAACCTGTGGACACAGGAAGAGTTTATTGCTCCATGCTTCTCCCTGCCCCTTCTTCTGCCTCCCTGCTTCAAAGTTTTGGGGGAAGTATTGCCCTCACCCACGCTGAGGAACAGGCTCTGAGCCACAAAGCCACCCTGGGAGAGTCCTCTTAAAGGTTTTTCTTAAACCCTCTGGGTGGTATCGATGCACCATTTTATAAGAACTTTTGGCAGCTCAGAATCTATCTCCACTCACTGAACTAGGAAAGTGAGTCGAGTAATTTCTATTCCTTTTCTCAGTGCTTTTCCCATGTGATGAGGGCCAAGGGGAGGTTCTCACAGCGGAAATGGGGGTTGGGAAGGCAGTCGAATGGCACAGATGAGCACAGACACCCGGCACCCAAGTATTTCTTTGGAAACACCTCATATTCAGAGAACTTTTGCCAAATCTGGGGCAAGTTTCCCAGCAGACTGTGCCAGGGTTTCAGTCTAACATTCACTCACTACAGATGATCTTTATCAAGATCACCGCAGGGCAGTGCAGACAGAGAGCATCCTCCAAATAATTTACTGGTTTCAGTCTATTTTTTTTTCATATCAAAAAGTCAAATCTTGCACAATTTGACATTTCCTACGGAAATGTTGCTTGCTGACTAACCATAAGCAAAATACCATGGCTAGATTCCTTCAAAAAATGTTTCATGTGACCTTTAGTTGTCCTGAATAGCAAGAGACCAAGTAGCTTACTCCTGCAGAAACACTGTACCATAACAGCTATGGCCTGAGTAACTAGCAGCTTGTTCACTAAAGAGAACTGAAAAGAGCTTTACAAACACTAAATAAGGAAGCACGTCATCTCTAGTGGCTAATATAGCCAAGGAAAAGGAAGACTCAGCTGACACATGACAGACATTCACTTCTGGAGAGCACAGGATGCACCAACTGCATGTTGGTTCAAGACAAAGACGACGAAATACTATCAGCCCTCAAAAATTAAGAGGGACTTTAGTTAGCCCAAACACATGTAGTTTGTCCTAGATGCTCTTGTGAATTGGACCTTGGTTTTTTAACTGCTGTAACACCAAGAACCTGCTCAATTGCTTCCCATCAGACTGACCAAAGGAGTCGCCATGGGATAGTGGCTTGCATGGAGGAGAGCTGCCTATTGTGCCACCTGCTGCCACAGCATCTCAGAAAACATACAGGGCCTAACTAGGACCAGCTCTGCTAATCCATGAGCTCTCACGAGGTCACAGCACAGGCAATAAGGCTGCTGCCTAGGGCTTGGGAAAGCAGTGTCAACCAACATTTCCTGGACCATAGGACTTTTCGTGGAATAGTGTTACAGAATTTAAATTGTCAGTGAGGTCAGGTCACACCATCAGCAGTTGTCCCATTGTCCTGCCAGTACTCACAGGAA
>NW_009258952.1:6526665-6573475 GCF_000687185.1 Egretta garzetta | reverse complement strand
TGCTGTACTTATGCGTTTGCACCTGCATCAAAAAGGACTCGGGAGTTATAAACCACGGTAATATCAATCGTGACATATCCCTGGCAGGCTTTGCACTACCAGAAAACTCAAAGTAATCTTGACAAAGCCTTGTCTTACCACCCACATGTAAGGAGGGTAGGAAAGCTCTCAACAGCAACTTGGCAGCATTCTCATGACAACACATCTGGAGTAGAGTGCCCAAGAGGAGACCTCACCTGGAAATGGTGCTGCCAGCAGCAGCACAGCAGTGTCAATGGTCATAGCTATTGAAGGGTGAACAGTCTGCTGGACATTCTGGTAGACAAGCCCACACAGCTCATACACCCTTCATCATTTCCCCTGTACCAAGATACAGCTTCCTGGCTTCCTGCTGTTACTACACAGCCATATAAAAATGTTCAGTCTTGGTGAGAAAAAACCCACGATCACTAGGCAGAGCTAGTAAGTTGTTCTCTTACTTATTTTTTACTTCCTTTTTCTTAGGAGCAGGAGGCATAATACAACTGCAGTGTCTGTCCGTCTGTCAGTCCTCTCACCTCCAGTGATGTCTGAACGTCTTGGTCAATTGTACTCACAACTGAGAGATGTAAAGGCCTCAAAGATTTTACGTTGCTGCAGTTTGCGTGAGAACTGCAGGGTGGCTAGAGGGAAAAGACACCAGCCGGTGCTCCCGCAGAGGAAAGGCAGCACCCAGCAGCTCCACCAGGCAAAGGTGCTGCTTTTGCCCAGTTGGCAGGGACCCAGTGCACCAACAACGTGGAGACAGTCTATAGTGGGTGTGGAAGACTGGAAGAAGACCCAGGTGACACCTCTATTGGGAAGAAAGCTTAGCGTCATTTATAGAACTTCACTGTCCTTAGAGACACTGTCCTTTTTGCCTTTGACTTTACACATTTTTATTAGTTTCTTGCATTTCGCTTTCCTTATCCTGACATCCAGCACTGGAAATCTACTTGGGTTTTATCTCCTAGTGCAATAAACCTCTATTAAATTTACTGGAATAATGAAAGTTAAGTTTGCCTAAAATACCTCAATATATATCCGTCTTTCTTACTATTCCAAGGTTGGTTCATGCCTTTTTATGTATAATGCGCTAGCCAGCCACATTAACAGAGCCATGTGTGGCTCAGTGGTACACTGGGTATTTTCAGGGCTTTGAAATACAAAGATGACGTTTTGTATACAGTGCAAATGACTCCTTACCACTGCTAATTGCTGTTCTGGTTGGAGACACCTACATTTTCCTATCTGTAGATTTAGATCTGGAAAATCATTAGTTTTCCTCAAATGGTTCAATGATTTGAGGTCAGCCAAAGCAAACATCATAAAAAAACAGTATCCTGACCACAGCTCATGGGATTGTGTAGGGCCTTGGCTGGAGTTTATCGCTGTGAAATGGGTGGCAATAGGGAGATCCTGTGACTCCCTCTTCTGTACATCATGATTGCTTCTTAAGGCTGTGCAGTGTCCACTTTAGGGACCCGCCAAAGATTCAATGAGAATTTCTTTGAACCTGAAAGAGGGAAGCAATGGTCAGAATCTCCATACAGAGGTGCAGCTGAAAGGAAATTGGTTAACTGATAATAGACGGACTATTATACTATAAAATATTCAGGACAAAAAAACATACACGAGAAAAAAAATTCATTAACATTCAAGTAGTTTTCTGCAAAGCTGAGATAATATTGCAACTTCAGCAATTATAGGATGAAATCTTCACAGCAAATTGGCCAAAATCAATGAAATTCAAGTCATTGTTTTTCCTTTTTTTTTTTAACATTTTCTGCATATGTATCAATAAAGATGTAAAAATGCTGGTTTATCATGGCGTAATAGCCATGACAGCTAATAAATTATTTCACAGATTGAAAAAGATATATTTATGAGAGGTCCTGGTATAGTGGTTTGTGGGAGCCAGGAAAGTGCTAATTCCAATCACACAGAGCCATTGACCAATGTCTGCGGTCAGATCACTTGACCTTCTTCTTCTTCAGTCATCCTAGCTGGAAAGTGTATTAAATGCATCGCCCCTGGAAAATGACAGCGTGCGTTCATGCATTAATGTGTGTTTTACCGCATATAGGATATTGTACTTCTCCTCCCCCTTCAGTTTGTAGTTTCTGGTTTCCTAAAGTGTTATGCAGAATCCTGTGCAAGTGATGTTTTACATTTCCTAAACCTTTTATATCCTTGAAGTTTGAGAAATTAGATAGTATTAGCTTTCCTCTCTTGGATTTCTAAAGACATTTCAGGCTTGTCTTTATCTAAATCATTTTATGGCCCATTAATTGAATAGATAATGTTTCTCTGCAAAGTCTGAAGGGTCATTTAGCATTTTCAGCATGACTACATGAACACAGTGCGCTTTCAGCCAGAAGGCTGAAATTTCTTTTACAGTTTTAACAACCAACAAGTGAGCCAGCCTTTGATATCTGCAATTCTTGATAAATGTAAATTTTTCTGCTAATATTTAGGCAGAATAAAAAAGGTTTTGGTTAAAATGGCATGGCCTTTAATACCATGGTTGAAAAATTCTGAAAGGGCAAGGGAGGCATGAACTACTGGTTTTACTAAGACACAATAAAATCCCCCAAAGGCCTAGCCACTAGCTCCCATGAAACAGAGAAAGTTTTCATACACTAAGCAGTAAAATATGTGGTTTTAAAGAAAAAATCTAGTTATAATATACAATTCAACTCAAAATCAAAATTTTTTAAGCCACTTTAATCTCTGCCAAAGGGCTTTGTTAATCATCCAGTTGAAAGTGCTACTCAAGGAATGACTGCCATTAGTGGTCTGGTGGCATAAGCAGCCTTATTGCCTTACATTACACAAGGTCACAGCAAATCAAACAGATAAGTCAAACTTCTTAAAATTATCAGTAGCATTCTGAACATTGGGCAGTATTCAAACTGGTCAACCTAAGCTACATTGCATCTACTGGGCCGTTATGTTGCACCACATGCCAAAGAAAAGGGAACGTGCACCCTCCTTGGGGTTCCTCTGCCATTGCAAACTGGGACCGAGTCCTGTAAGGTCTTGGAAATGTGTTGAACAGCACACACCCCTTCCAAACAGACATGGTCAGGAAGATAAAATCCTCTTGATCAACTGGGTGGATGTTAACATTTGGAGTCTGTGAGACTTCTTGGCTTTTGGGGAAAGAGAAGGAAAACTAGGCCTAGGAGTTCAAAAAGGTCTGCAGGTCTAGCATTAGACCTTTGGCTAATAATCAGCCTTTCTAAAGTTAATGAGACTATTTACATTCCATAGTATTACTTCTGTGGGCAATCTTTGCACCTGACTTGGTGTAAGTTGATATGGGTCTTCAAATTCTTACATTTTAGTAGCTACTTGTGTGGAGGATATTTTTTAATGACTGGGGAGAAAGAAAGGGAATTGATCATTCTTATATAAATGCCTGTAACTAACAGTTAACAGGTACTTCAAATATTCAGTGGCCACATTCAACAACTACAGCAGAATATGGCAGTTTATAGTCCACCGCATAAATTTAAGCCATGAAAACTTTGGGGTGTGTTTTGAAAGACTGTATGCTCTCTCTTGGTGAATAGCAAGTAATGGGTTGCCCAGCGAGGTAGTAGAGGCCCCATCCCTGGAAACGTCCAAGGCCAGGTTGGACGGGGCTCTGAGCAACCTGATCTGGTTGGAGATGTCGCTGCTCACTGCAGGGGTGGACTATATGACCTCTAAAAGTCCCTTCCAGCCCAAAATGTTCTATGAATCTATGATTCTATAACCACACTTCACTTCTAGAGTCAGTCCCTATTGTTGCAGTTCAGGTAGAAGAGATCATAACTGTGTACTTACATTACTTCTCCTCATGGTACAGTTGCTCCAGTGATTACTTCTGAATTCACACTAAGCCTTTATTAAACAGATCATGTAGAGCATGCAACTTCTATTTCAGTTCCTGCCTTATCACAAAGAAACAATAGGGCAAAACAGGGAAGAAGCATAAAAACACATGTAATGTTATTTTCTCATTCATGAGCTGCAGGTACTAACATAGGTTTTAGATTCTCTGTGAAATGAGAACTGTAAGTCAGTGAGTTATGCTGAGAGGTGTCTGAACTGCCAAAGGAAAATTCCATAGACTTATGATCTTGTAGAGAGAATGAGGGAACTCAAAAGAATTAATCAGCCTTTAAAGTCATCTCTGATCATCCCTCAAGAATGGGACTAAAAAAGACTATCACCTGCACATTTGTCTTTGAGTAGCACGAACACAAAAGGAGAATCTCAAAGGAGCATTTGCACCACACAGTTGGAAATCTTTAGTATAATAATAAGACTTTGAACTGGTACAAAATACGCAGAAGACTACACAGGAAGTAGGGCCTTATATAGTCTTTTCTACTCTGAAAATATTACTTACCTCCCAAGGGATAGGAAAGTCTAATATTTTTGAAATATTTGTTATGTGACTGCATGCTCAAATTGGAAGCTGTGCAGTCCATCTTCAAACCATGAGCCCACCAAAAGCACTGTCTTTCCCTTGATTCTCACTCCAGCCATAAGAGAACTTAAGTAACAAGTTATAGAGGACAGTTTGGGTTATTGTAGCCAACAACTGCCAGAGCACAACATGGGACATATTCTTTGTGAATAAATTCTCAGTAGCCACTGGATTTCGTGTAGGATTTAATGCCCAGGTAATGAAGCAACTCAGCATCCAATACAAAGTAAGTTGGTGCCTATGGTAGTCCTTGTAGAAATGTGATTTCAACACATTGAGAGAACTGAAAGACTGACTATGTCTTAGCTTTTTAAAACTATCAAATGGTTGAGTTTTCTTTCTAAGAATTCCCTGAGCATCTAAAGAACCACTGGGCAATAAATAGCAAAGACTTCATTTAGAAGAGAAACAAAGGGAAGGGAAGGGAAGGGAAGGGAAGGGATGTCAAAGGTTTCGCAGAGACTACACAAGGTGCTGCCTGTGTGAGAAGGCATGGCTTTCTGAACACAGGCTGTGGCCAAATGCCAAGCAGGTAGATACTTCCCAAGGTGGGGAACATAAAAACTCATAGGAAGGACTATTACAGTGGTAGGAGGAGGGTAAAAAAAGAGCATTCATGGACTCCTATGCCTGTCGTACAAACAGTAGAAAATATGATGCGTCTTCCTTTACTTATATTGTATGATTTGGGGTAAAACTAGGATTTAGGCAGTAGAAGGGATCACAAAAGCAGCCAAAGCAGGAGTCACTGAACATCCAGAGACATCTTTACAGCTGTGTGCATATTTTCACCTCTTTCTGCTCCTTGGCTGTCTCTTCTAATCCTCTTTCTTTCAATCCTCCATTTTCTTTTCCTCTGCTTTGCTCCCCCCAGGCCACTGTAGCTAACAATGTTTGCTGCCATCCTGCAGCTCACAGCACTGTATCATGATTTCCTTTTCCTCCCTGTGCACTTATCTCATCCATTTGCATTGAAAGGTCTCTGGGACAAGGGACACTTAAATATTGTGTTTTCCCAGCACCTTTAGGCCAACTTTGGTTCCTGAACTGATTTATAAGGTGCTAATCTACTCACTGTAAGAAGCCACAAAATATCTTAACCAACAGTGCTTTTAAAATAGATTATAGCCACTCACTGCTGAGTTCAAGACCAAAATAACACAATATAACTACTTGATGTGACATTCATAAGAATACTTGCAGTGTACCTTTTAAATGCCAAAATAAAACAGACTCTTTCTCATCATCTCTTATGTGCATATCTTGATGGAATCAAAATTCTTCTGCAATGAGCATAGAGGACTGAAGACCTTTGGGGGAAATATTTATGTTGTGAAATGAAAACTCCTCTGTTTTTCATCAATCACATTAGCAATGTGCCCATGTCCACTTTCTCAAAAATTAAATAGATGATTTGTCGGTAATGAGGTAAAGGCTTGCAACTGAACATTATAGGTTTCGGTGGGAGAGAAGCTTTGAGACAAATCAGAATCAACCTACTGAGAACTTGGAGGGAGCTTGTGGCTTCCTGGTGAACACCCAGTGAGCTCCTCGTCTGGGTGGAAGAAGGAAGATCCTACTGTAAGTAGAATTAAATTAGAGATGAGCTGCAGATAAAATAGATGAGACACAATCTGAGGTAAGTGATGAAATAAGCAAACTCATCCCATTAAGAATGTGAAATAAAAAATATGGGCTCAAATACACTGTCCTTTCTAAGGATAAGTCTATGCTGCAATCAGAATTGTGGTTCCAGCATGCATAGACTTTTACCTTTAAATTAGCCAGTGCAGATGTTGATATCCACAGAGTCCAGCAGGAGCCACCAAATACCCAGAACAACACTGAGTTTGCCATTCATTCATTGCACCAGTGATCTAAGCTAACACAACACTGATGTTCAGCATTCATTACACCAGTGGTCTAAGCTAACGCAGTTATCTATAGCTAAAAGATTTGACAAACCATGGTGACGTCCATCCTGGAGTCCTTTCAGGTTCTTCCATATTGGAACTTCTGCCCCTGAAGGCAGAAGATGACAATGGAAAAGGAATGGATGGGGAAAGCATTTGTGCAATTTGTATGAAACTCTGAATGCAGGTATTCTGCCATTTTTTCTCATGGCAAAAAGGTCTTGAGAAGTTCCTGGTTCCCATTTTTTCACTCCTCTTGCCTTCACACAATTCGTTTCCCACGCTGCAGGTTAGAGCCCACTCTGCTGTGCTCATGCAGCTTTGTGGGGCAATGCTGCAAACAAAATCACCATGAGGAGGAATTCCAAGATCACATAGGGAGGGAACAACCCAAACTGGCTTTGCCAGCAGAGAAAGCAGAGTACTTATACCATATGTCTAATTTTTCTTACCAGAATTGTTGCATTTATATGAATGGGACTTAAACTAAATCAGCTTTTCTGTTACTGTGGGAGCCAGGGTAGGAAACGTTGATCCCAAATTAGACCACTGCTGTAGATGAAGTTAACATCTGTAGTCTTATTTGTGCTTATCTTAACCAAGCTAGCAAGCTCAGGCTTGCCTGGTTTATTTTCCCCAACCTGTGAATGGTAAAGCAAACATTTACTAGAGAACAGTGTATTAGGAGAAATCAATGAAGACCTTGTGAAGTGCAGTATATTAGTACCCACGGATGCAAAATTCCATACCAGGATTTTGCACCTTTTGATTCATCAGAAAAATGTTAAAAAACCAAGATCTCTGTATATAAACATACCCCCCCCTTTATATTTAAAATACTTTCTTGTTATTTATAATTGTATTTCTATATTATTTTTCTACCATATCTTCTAACTCCTAGAGGCTAGAATTGCATAAGCCTGTGGGACCAACAATTGGTCTCACTGATATTTATATAGCTTTGATAACAAAGATTTTATTTTTTTAAGGCATGTAAATAAGTATATTGTGTAAATCTGGACCATACACAAGCTTGATGATGAAATCATTTGTGTTGTGTCCTTATTTGAATTTCCATATTTACTTAACAAAAGGTTTCACTGGGGCTTTTCAGTCCATATTTACATAGATCCATCAAAGATGGCATAGTTAGACACAGGATGTAGTTGAAAATACACAATAGCACAGCAGGGTTAAGGTATTGGGCTGTAGCTAAAGTGTTTTGTTAGGAAGATCTGATAAGTGCTTAGACGTTTTGCTAAAATAAAGACCCTAACAACAGCGGGAATTCAACAGGGTAATCACACTTAATGCAGACTGTTTAGAGCAATTAGAGGTGATTGGCAGTGTCTTAAAGCCCTTAAACAGAAACAACATATAAAAAGAACTGACCTCAATTGGATTTTAGCTTCATTGCCAGTTTCAGTCTAATGCATTATATCAACTGGTTTAATGCACACAGAAGAGTAAAATATTTTTTATTGGTCCTATAAAATATTGTTCCTGAGACTTCCTCTGTCATGGAAATATTATAATGCTTCATGTGATACAGGCAGCCCTATCAGTAGATGGTGTAAATAAAGAGTTGGTACTTGCCAAGGGATAAATCTCTCTTCCCTCACGTCCCTGAGGTATTTATCAATGAATGGATCAGGAATGCTGGGGCGGGGGCGGGGGGAAGGCAGGGGGACAGTGACAGATGATCCAATAGCAGAATGGACTGCAGAGTGTGTTTTTAATGCAAAACCGAAGTTTATAAAGGCTCATTTTCGAACAACGGTGGATTTGTGCCTATAAATAACACACAGAAGAGATATTTAAACTACAGTGGATACAATATGCTGATTTAATATGCAGACATACTAAAGTCACTGAAATAAGGCTGACTTTTCATTTCCCAAGGATTTAGCTCATAGCTCTTAGTGAAACTAGCTAATATAATGAGTGACCAGGGCAGTTCCACACATCTCAGGGGCTTTGGCAAGATATATTTCTCTGACAGTGTCCTTGGGCCCAAATTTGCTAAGGCATGACACCCACTGCAATCACCAAATGTTGAGCAGTAGTCTGTCCTGGGGAGAAGAGCTCTTTGAAATGATAAAGTCATGCTTATCGGAGTAGAGACAGTGTATGTCCAGAAACACAAACTGTCTACCTGGAACAGTTTAAATTATGGCAATCCAGGTCAAAATTGCCACACTCACAGCTGAAATGCAGGGCTAGAGTAGTTGTGTGCTCCTAAGTTGTTCCAGTGTAGAACTTGGGTGGTTTAAAAGTTAAAACCTTCATTTAGGAGGCAGTAACTTTAAACCATTCTGTCCTGGTCACTTTTGAATCTCTAATCTTACCAAATTTTGTATGTATTTTATATATTTATATTATTTATATTTATACAATGCTTTTGTGTTCTTATGAAGACATTTTGTGTTGGTCTGACTTAATCTGTTCTCAAAAACAATGATCTGTATTAGTATATTATTACCGTTATAGCCGTTTGTCTGTAACTAGGGGTGTTGGAGTGGTTGTGTAGGGAGGGAACAACCAGCCTGCCATGACAGTCACCCCAGCCAGTGCTTTTTGGGCTCCAGGGGCAGTGGAAAATGCTGAACTCCACGGCTGGATACACTGCTTTGGCAGCAGAATTTATGCAAAAAACCTCATGTTTTTCCACAAATTCAAAATAATGACCAAAAGGAATAATAATCCTCTGCCAGTTTGAATGCAGAGTGGAGTAGGCATATGCCAAGAGCCTTCCTCTGGATAAAATCTACGTAAAATGAAGCTTTGCCCACAGACGTTGCATTATGACAGAAAGCAAAAAAAGCTGCTGGTTTAGGTTTCTTAATCGGAGCCCTAGGTTTTACCAGTAGCCATCATAATCCCATCTACACAAGTGTGGGAATTGCCTTTGTTCAGCCACCCAACAGATGGGCTTCTGGTCTGACCCACTCACCTGGATTCCCTCCATGGCCGGTGGGGACAGAATAGGCACCTTCACGGAGATAGTCCTCCCACCCCAAGAAGGTGGGACAACAGGATGTCTACAGTGACTATCTATGAGAAGGACATACACGATTAACTCATCCCAGGCACTTAGCTTTCAGTGATTAAAGTTTAGGTGAATGTTTGCACAGGGTGTCTAACACGGTTCTGAGGTCAATAGAATTGTGCCCATCTTCAGCGAAAGGATCTGCTCTTCAGGGTTGGTGGACTTCCCACCTACGCGGATCACTCATCCTTCCACTTCAGCTACAGATGTTGAAAAGCCTTTCCTCTGCTTTCAGATCCAGTAGGACTGGAGTTTCCTTTTGCAGTTATACACAAACCTCCCTGCACACATGGGTAACTCATGGGTAATACATGAGCTGCTTGCCTGTTCCACTTTACTCCTTACTGGTCATAAGCCTGATGTCTCAAATTTCTGCTTATGCCTATATTTCACCAATATCAGAACAGGTAAATGACATATTGTATGGTTTCTGTATTAGGATTAATAAAGTTCCATTATTTCACTATGTAAGAGACCAGAAAAAGTGGAATTAAAATAATATCCCATAGGCAAACTCTCAAAAATGAGGTAAGATAATAATTTTGGTTGCTTGGCTGGTAGCATAATTTTGAGGCTTTTCGCTACACAAGCAGCTTCATTCTAAGTTTTGTTTTCATTTTTTAAATGTTAGCTGGAGGCAGAGGCTTATGGCTACTTAGAATGTTAGTTAATTAAAAAAACGTTAAATTAACATCCTTTCCCTTGCCATGGGGACCACACAGCCAGAGGATAATGAGTTTTATTAACTCTCATAATGTCAGTGTTGATTGCATCCAAATATTGGATCCATTATTTGTCAGTCCCCAAAGAACCACCTAGAGAAGCAAATGGGTCAAGGATTAATTGATCGCTGCAAGGTTCTCTCCTTTCAGTCACGGTTTTGCTACTGTGCTATTTATATGAGCAGGCCAGGAGAGCCAAGGTGTTTTGAGACCTGGTTATTTCTGTGCAGCACCTACCAGAGTAACACCCTCCTTTTGCCTGGCTTCTCGAGTTGCTGCTGTGTAGTCCTTGATATTACTGCAGCCTTTCAGCAGCTGCCAAATATTGTTACAAAAAGCACTGGTCTCAAGTGGGAACTACTGAGGAATTTTCTAAAAAAGTTGAGGATTTTTTGTTTTGTTTTTGAAACCTCACGCTAATGTGCGGAGAAGGAGACATTACCTGAGAATGTACCCCCCTCCAGGAAATTCTCACCAGGTAAGGACTCTCCAGCACAGGAATTTGGAGACACATCTCCACCCCAGACTAAGGAATAGATCGGTGATTAGGACTCTTGGCTGGGATGGTGAAGACCTATTCTTCCTCCACCCCAGCTTTGCACTAGCCCTGGGCTACTGCAGGAGGAAGAGAATTTTCCTCAGTCTCCTCCAAGGGCTTTCCACTTTGGCTAAATAAACCATTGCTTCCTGGGTGACAAAAACTGTGTTATTTCATAATACAGATAAATTTATCAAACATCTGGTTGCTATTCCTATAGCTCTTAGGCAGACTTTTCCACAAATTCCATCTTTCCTGCACCACCAGTGACATTTGTCTGGCTCCACGTTCATCATGGGTGAGACAAGCAGAATACTAAGTCTACAGAAAGGGGGAAAAAAATAATTCCTAAGTTGCCTCTTCCTGGGGGATCCAAGAGGCATCAGTAGCAGCATGAAGGAAGCGGAGCACAACCAGGAATAAAGGACCAAAATGCCGTGTTTGGTAGCAAGTAGCCATTAGTTAGAATCATAGAATGTTTTGGGTTGGAAGGGACCCCTAGAGGTCATCTAGTCCAACCCCCCTGCAGTGAGCAGGGACACCGCTAACTAGATCAGGTTGCTCAGAGCCCCATCCAACCTGGCCATGAATGTTTCCAGGGATGGGGCCTCCACTACCTCTCTGGGCAACCTGTTCCAGTGTTTCACCACCCTCACTGTAAAGAATTTCTTCCTTATATCTAGTCTAAATCTACCCTGTTTTAGTTTAAAACCATTACCCCTTGTCCTGACACAGCTGGCCCTACTAAAAAGATTTTCCCCATCTTTTCTATAGGCCCCCTTTAAGTACCTTTGAAAGGACGCAATCAGGTGTCCCCGCATGAATAGCAACCAGATGTTTGATAAATTTATCTGTATTATGAAATAACACAGTTCATGAGCATTGTGATCAAGTCACATCTTCACATCTCTCTTGCCCTTGTATGCCTCTTTTTTGGTGGGAACGGGACTGGGTTATGATTTATTTTATTCCTTTAAAAGGATTTGGTTCTACCTCAATGACGAAAAGAAGGCTGTGGAAGAAACTTTTCTTAGCGATTTTCCAGAAAAGATATTTTGGAGGATTTTATCAGACAGCCCTGAGCTGGAAAGCAAAGTGGCAAATCCCTGTGAAGATCCCATTGGTTTGGTGTCCAAGATATTCTCTAACCTGTAAAGAGCAGGTAACCCTGCAAACTCTAAAACCACCACAAATTTAGAGGAAGCAGGTAAAAGCAATTGCTTCCACCCTGCATTTCTGTCAGATGTGGGTGAATTTTCAGGAGTTTGCCTCATTCCCCACATCAGGCTCCCCCATCTCTGCTGTTTACATGTTGACTCGCCCCTTGACTCCATCCACTCTGCGGTGAGCCAGCCAGCTCCACAGCCAGGGCACCGAGGTTCAAGGAGGGTCTCTTTCACCTTTCTCAAATTAATCAGAAATGCATAATTTTCTACTCCTTAAGCTGTCCATAAAGTGGATTTCATTTTTTATTTCACTTGTGTTCTAAGGAAATTCAAGAAGCAGAATTGGTTGGGGCAGGGGGGGCGGAAGATGTTTAGATGGCATTTTTCAGTTACAAACTTACTTTACCAGTCAGCATTTCCTAGTTCTTTAACAGAACACTGGTGAAAATGATGTTGAAGCAGTTCAACACTTTAGATATGAAGAACTGAAATGCTCGGTTTCAAAAGACTAAAAATAATCAGTGAAATGTATGCATACAAAAAATATTTTTAGAAATTATGCACAAAATCCTTCGAATAAGTTAAGTGTGAGAAACCCTGGAAATCATAGGACTTTGCACTGTGTTCCAACAAAATTAAAGTCTCAGCTCCTGCAACTCTGGCAGCAGAGCTAAACACAGGTTTTCAAGAAATAGGTCTGTTAGTTGCACATCTTCCCATGCTGCTAAGAACTGAATAATGTGATAATAAAATTCCTGAAGTGTCTTAAATGCAAACTTTTTTGGAGCTCATTTCCAAATGACATTTTGCCATTTCCCAAACAGCTATAGTTTAATGTTGTCAATGTGAGTGGAATATGCTCTGTGACAGCTTTGAAACTCAGCTTACTGGGTTCATAGAGCTGATAAAGTAAATCCCCAATAGCAATGGTAAGTTGTGACCTAGCAGTGATCTGCACAAGCCTTCGTGGCTCCACATCACTGAAAGGTAGGCTATGTGCAGGTATAAGATATAATAGAATCATAGAATTGTTTAGGTTGGAAAATACCTTTAAGATCATCAAGTCCAACCGTTAACCTAACCCTGCCATCCCACCACTAAACCATGTCCCTAAGGACCTCATCTACCCTTCTTTTAAATGCCTCCAGGGATGGGGACTCAACCACTTCCCTGGGCAGCCCATTCCAGAGCCTGACAACCCTTTGGGGGAAGAATTATCCCCTGCTTCCCCATTCATTCCAGTTCCTACTCAGTGGTACCCTGCTCCCTTAGCTGATCTAACACAGCTGCTTGTGGGCACATCCTGTGCACCATGCTGGAAAACTGACCCCATTTTTAAAAAATTAAACAAATTTCAAAATGCTTTAAAAAACAGTCAAAAAGCACCCATAAACCAGCACCATGACTTATATCAGCAACAGGAACACAGTAGAAGGCAAGACAAAGGGGCTTGATGCAGTCAGTGTAATAAACTTTGTGCTTGCTTATTCTCAAGAGGCTCAGCAAAGATTCCACTTAATGCAGTGAGCCAGCCTCTCCTTAAAATAGGTGATGTTGCTGGATATTAACACTCAAAGCCATCTGCAACTTGGAAAGCTGCATGTATTTTAGACCAGGCAAATCCTCCAGGGTAGCCTTGTTTTGTTAAAATGGATAGAGAAGCAGGTTAAAGGGTCTGAAGATAAATAATAAATGAGTGACAGCTCAAGACCACAATTAGGCCAAGGTTAATAAGCATCAATTCCAAAGGATAAGGGATTTCTCTTTAGAAGTAACCACCACATAATAAATGTCCTACTACAGGCTTAACGGATAAACTCACTTTGTATTACAGTTGATTACAAAACAGGGAAAAGGTTTTGTAAATGTAAAGGAAAAGCACAAGTAAGCATCAGATCACTAGCTTAACCTTTCAAATGCTACAAGCAATTACAAGACACATGTGCAAACATTTTTCTCCCTCACTTTTTTCCCCCCTTGCACTGCCTCAGCAACAGCCTTACAGTCATATCCACAGGGGAAAAATACCAGAGCGTTTGTCTGTCCATCTGTCACACAATCCTAATCTTCAAGAAGGGATCTTTCAGGCAGAGCTAGCTTTGCTGTGTGTACTACTAGCACCCCATCCTCAACCCAGAGGGGAACCCCTTTCTGTGGCAATGTAAAGTTTTCTAACTAAAAAGGAATACACTAAATTCTGTTCCAGCTAGACTGGTAGGTCTTCTCAAAGGCAGCTGAGACAACCTGAAAAAAAAAAAACATTTCCAGAGCAAAAATGGTGAGTTAAATTAGATCTTGTTTGTTTGCTTGTTTGCTGTTTCCCTTCCTCTCTTCTATTCTTACTGTTTATTTGATCAAACTGTACTGAATGGCAAAACATCTCTCTGATACGTCTGGCTCCTCCTGAGCATGTTAGCTTATCTGTCTTTTAATCCCATCTTTCACAAAATTAAATGCTGTGACAAATCACAGCATTTCATACTGGTTTAAGTTGTTCAACTCTAAATGTCTTATTGTTACTTTACCTTTGTTAAAGGACAAAAGTCTTAGAGACAAGGTAATGACAATGTCCAAATTTATTACATGAGATCAACGTAGGACAAATAATGACTGGTAAGAAACAGAACTTTAATACATTATTATAAGACAGTGACAATACAATCTCAGGAGAGACTTTTGGAAATTAAGATGCAAATTACATAATTGGTCAGGACTGACTTTATCCCTTGCCGAGCCTACAGCATTGGAACTGTAACTCACTTCTAATGCGTTAGAAAGCATCAGCCAAGCACAGGTTTTCATTATGCTGACTCCAAAAAAGCCAATTCCATGGTCCTGCCAGAACCCTGGTTTAGCGTAAGTCAATACAGTTATCCTCCAAACTCACACTCTGGGTCTAGCAGGTATCAAGCCAATTTTTTTACATGAAGCATTGGAGTTGGGAAGAATGGCCCATAAGGTACAACATAGCATCATTTACGTGGGAAACTAGCAGCACACGTGCTGCCTTCTACTGATGGAAAATAACACTGCTTAAGTAACATAGATGTTCTTTTACCTATCAGATAGCCAGGAAGGGAGTTGGTTTCTAGCCGTGAAGATGTCCTTGCCTAAAACATTTAGAATAAAGAGAATAGATAAGAGATGATGTCATTGTTCTCAAGCAAAATTAGTGCTAGGAGTAACACATAGATGTGGTCAGGCGCTTTAACAGAGGGATATCCTCCAGCTATTAAGAATTTAAGAGATGAACATTTTTCTTATTAAAAAAACATTACTTCATGGAAACGCAAGCTCCATATCAGCCCCAGAGTATAATACTAACACTAACACTAACGCTAATACTAATACTAATAACAACAACAACTTTCCTGAAGGTCATTCAAGAAACCACTGTTCCTGCAGTCATTGTCTCTGTTGCTGAAGCAATGAAAGAGATAGATAGTGGAGGAGCTAATACACCTCTTTGAGTGAAAAGAGTCTTGTCAAGGATCTGGCACAAGGCTGTTATGCTACTGGCACCTCCAGAGAAATACCAGGTGGTGGTATCAGCTCAGGTAACCAACATATCTCAGCTGAGTGGTTAAATGGATTATGGCCTCATTTCACAAACGAGAGGGACGTTTTCCCAACATTAGGTGACTGAGAGATTTAAGTTTCCACTCTGTTAGAAGCCCAGTGATTCTAAAATACGAATTAATACTGGAGATAATAGATCTATTTTCTTACAAGGCAATAAATTATTACAGTATTTGCAACTGCCTTTTTACAGCTGGGTATGATATTTCACTATCACTGAAATGATAGCTTTCTCTGTGCAGGAATCTGGGAGGAAGAAGCAGATACCATCACTAAACTAGGCATGAACGGACAAAAAACACTAATCCTGTGCTATGAGCACTGGGTATTTTGAAAGCAACAGAGACAGTAGTAACTGGATCTAATTTTGAAAGGCTAACTCTCAAACTACTTTGGCAGTGAACTATCGACATGGTCTATTAAAAGCCTGCTTGATGTCAAACAGCTCTGCTTCCCACTGTTGTTCCAAGTTCCCTGTTTTTCTATCTCACACCACTGGGCCCTGCCTGCCTGAGACAGAAGACTGCAGTAATTATTGGTGATTACTGTGATGAACTCAGCATTAATGATGCACGATGGTGTCGGCGCTTATGTTCATGTATCACCTACCTATAGACCCTGCACACTTCCAACAGCAGTGATTACGTTCATGATCGATGCATTCGCTGTGTATCCTTTTAGATCAATTCAAAAGGCAAACACCTTTTGGTCATCTTTATTATAAATTTCACTAATGAAAACCTTGCTGGTATTCTCAAAGCTTAGTATATCCTCATGCTGGCTTTTTTTTTGAGCAATGGTTTTGCACTAGGCCATATGTCCTACATACCAGGAAGAATGAATGTACGAGCATTACTGCCTCTATAGATTAACAGCAGGCTGAAATTCAAAACTCCTTCAATCAGTCTCTGTTCAATTTTTATACTAATGAAATTCTCATTAAATCAGTTGGAGTTTTACCTCATTGAAGACATGAGACTGCATGCAAGGATGATTTGGCTTGAGTGAAGACTGTGTACATGAGGGTTACTCAGCAATGGGTGGAATAACTGGATAGTTCAGGGACTGCTAATGTTATCTTAAGGTTTTCAGTTCTGGATTACTGCTATCTAGAATATGACTCATGATGGCACCAGGTGACAGCTCTTCAGTGACCCCTAAAAAATGAGCTGGTAGTACATGTCAAATCCTTAGGAACCAGACATCCAAGCGGGAAAGGTGAGTGGTGATGGTAGCAAACCCATCAGAGTCCTGCTGAGTGAACGACGAGCGTGAACTCCCCAAAATGATGACTTCAGAAGGCGAGGAGGGCCCTGGCACACCACAAAGGAATTGCCCTACTTGCAGTTACAACATTTTATTTTCCAGTGCTGGTGGAAATCTGTGCTGTTAATGAACCTCTCATTTATAGCTGATGAAACTGCTCCTTTGTTGGGGTGGGGGCATAGGTATGGGCACACTCTGTCCATTCCTGATGTGGAACCTGGTGAAGTAAAGCCAGCCATATAAACCTTGGGATTACCTCCCTGTAGCATGTGTTACCTGAAGTAGATTCTTCTGTTTCATTTAAAATGAAATTGTTAGGGAGCAGGTTTGAAAAGTGGTAAAAAGAAGAAACCTTTCCACAGGGTATAATTACACTCATTGCCATGGGGGAGGGGGGTTGGGGATGGTAGCAGTAAAAGTTGCTCCAAAACCAACTTGATAAACTCACAGTAAAAATGTTCCTCCAAGGACTGTGTCAGCAAAAAGAGCTTCAGCTTGTGAAATCTCTAAAATGCAGGTGGTGCAAAACTTGAAGAGCATATCAGGAATAGTAGTTTTCTATACTTCTTTTCATATTTTCACTAAACATGGAGAAATGACCACTCAGAGATATAATTTCTCTAACCTTAGATCTGAACCAGTACTTATACTCTTGTATTACCTCCCAAGAAAGACAAAAATGGTCTTATGTCCTCTTTCTGCTTATGTGTAAAGGAGACCTGAATTATTTCTGGACATTGCATTTGTTTGAACTTTGAGATCTTATATATTTTTCCTACCTTTGGAGGGTATCAAGGATGCTTCATGAAAGATGTAGCATTTCACATGAAAGAGATATTGATATATTTCCTATATTTCCTCCAAAATGTCAGCCAGTAGACTTGTTGTATTTATTACAGACTTTTCAAAAACCTTGACCAGCAGAGTTGATGTATTTTCTACAAGCTTTCTCCAAAGTGCTCACCAGCAGAGGTATGTGGGAGTTAGCAAACATAAGCAAATATATGTAAAGATGTTTTCATTTTTAGTCTCTTTTTTTCAGCATCTAGCTCTCTGAAGCCACTGTGACTCCGTTTCATACTGTGGTTTTCCTAGGCAAAGAGGATTTGAAATGTATATAAGTGTACATGTGTAGGACGGAAAGGGAGCTGTTAAAGACAGTGTCATCTTCTTTACCGACAGGCAGTAAAGATAATTGGATTTTCCTTCTTTATTTCAGTAACATTTTATTCTTAATTTCAGTGCTTCTGCATTAACAGGCTCATCTTCATCTTACAAGCAATGAGTATTAGAAAGGCACGTTTCAATACCACTCTGATAAAGCCCCTCCAAAGAAACACCATTTAGGCTAGGTTACAAACCCAGATGTGAAACACTGTGCACTGGTGGCCAGGATTTTTGCTGGCATCTTGAAGTCATCATTCGTCAGTGACCGATGGGACAAGGCACAGCCAAACTATGGTATGGGACATATGACAGGTTTCAGCATAAGCAGAGTGCTTGCTTGCTTTTTAAGGAACGAGCCTGTGCTCAGGACTGTCAACTGCTCATCAAAACACAGAGCTTAAAATCAAAACTTTACCCAAGCAGCACAGCTCTAGCATTTTCCCCTTTCAGGTACATCTGAAAACATAGGCAAGATTACCCGAACATTTTCCCTTAATACGCAGAATACTCACTACAGGCTAAATTTATAAATCAGTATCATTCAAACATATGGATTTAATCCCCTACTACAGATCTAGCTACTGTCTGATTTTGTCTCTCTCCAAAGCTGGAAAAAAACAGGAAAAATTTAACATCTGAATCCCATATGTCAGGCCCTAGGTATAGTCATAATTTATATATTTCTATAAACATAATTTAATTTATCAAACTGTACTATTCTAAAATATTTATTTAAATATCATTACTGCGTTATTGAAGTGCATTTAATCTATACTCAATTTCTAGCTAACTTATCTTCCTTATTTTTCTTTGTTATATAAATGTTTTACTACATTGTCTGGGGTTTTTTTTGCTAGGTACTTGTGAAATCAAAACGCCCTCAGGTAAGGACATAGGATGAGAATGTCAGCTCATGAAAATTCAAATGCTTCGCCTACTCCTTTACTACACTCATTCCTTCAGTGCCAGTTTCTTTAAATATTTATGTGAATTTTCCTCTAAAAGATTGTATTCTTTCTTTTCAAATGTGAGGATTTTTAGTTTTGAAAACAGAATGAAACTAAACATAAATTACAGAAAGAATGTACTTTTTTTTCTGAAATTTTGAGTAGAATAACACATAGATTGACTCTGGATGTTAGTAAGCTGTTACTTCAGCTCACTGTGGCTAGTTGGCATCAAGCATTAGATCCATCAGTGACTATAAATGTGGAAGACACATATTAAATGCTATTTTTAGGCCATTAGTGGTTATTTCTTGTATGCTCTTTGCCAAAAAAACCCCCACCTCACCTGCATTATTATTAATCTGACAGCAATGAGCTGCAAAATGCAATCAGAAAAGTAAAAAACCTGCTGCTTAATGAAACCACTAAGGTTTTTTGTGGTACTTAGATTACTTTCAGGAAAGCAATTGAGTAAGCAGAGTTTGAGATTTGGCCTTCTATAGTAAGCACTCAATAGGCCACAAAATAATGCTTTCACATTAATCAATTATGCCTTAACAAACATGTTGGGTTTGTTGTTTTTTTTTAAACTAGGTTTTTAAGCCATGTTGCTTCACTCCATATCCAGCAACCTTGGGATAACAGTCCCAGGCTGTAAGAGATCGTGCTGTAGGCCTTGATATTGCAAAAACCCCGCAGCCTCTATGAGCAAACACAGAATTCTTGGCAATTAGACTAGCTGGACTAAATTCCTCTCTGACATGATTTATAAATTCATCCAACTTAATTTGCTGATAGGAAGCTGAGCACTGTACCTGGGCCATTTGGTCTGATTTATATCAGAAAAGTGTACAAAAGAAAATGGAGCTTCTCTATCTTGCTCTTGTCCTCTCCTAGATTCCTGTTACTATATAACAGGCATCCTTTTCCTTTAATTACCTTCTTCACGGCTTGAGAGCTTTGATGACTTGATTAAGCCTTGCAGTGCAGTTCCAGTCCCTACCCATCTGATTAATTAGCCCAAACCTTATTAACTTCCTAATTCCAATCAATAATGCACTGATGCTGAACTGTGCAAGGGCAAACTAAGGATAGTAATTCTATCTGAAGACAGAGCCATGTAGGGTTTGTTCTTTACCTATACTTCAAAACCGCAAAATTAAAACTACCCTTCAGAAATACATTTGTAGAGGGATGCATTTTGTCACCCCTTGTCGCATCTTAACCACGTCTGCATTAAAACTTATAGTAACCAAGGCATATTGGTGAAACCTCTGTGCTGAGGTCACTTTTATCCAAATATTTAGCTGTTGCTTGGTGGAGAATGGTACCCAGCATGTAGGGGTTGTTGTCTCCTGCACAAATGCTAATGGCACTGGGAAGGCATGGCAGACCCCGGCCCTCCCCGGTGCACCCTCCCTCAGCCTGTCCGGAGACAGAAAGAGACAGCTGGTGTACTTTACTTTATTTTAACAATGCCAGTGGAGATATTTCAAAGCTGAAGTGTTATTTCGGCAACCGCCAGCACAGTGAAAACAGCACCCAGATACCTCAATGCAAGTTTCACTACAGGTGGCTAAAACGGAGCTGGGAGGTGGTGGCATTTCTACTCCTCTGCCCCTAATTTTGTCACTGCACTGGTGCTGGAGGCCTAAATGCTACCCAAGTCTTGGCGAAAGAAAATCAGGGGTTTTTTTCTTTCCCGTCATCTTCTGAATGTGCTAGCAGAGAATTCAGCATGGCCGGAGCTGCAGCAAAATGAGTCAGGTAATTCTCTTTCGCAGGCTGCCACTTTCCCACTCAGTGATCGACCATTGCCACCATTTCACATATTTTCCGTACACATGTTATGTTAGACCTCACTTTCACAGTCAGTAGTTGGTGGGGTTTATTTATTTTCTCACAGCAGCATTGACAGGGAAAATGGCATTCAAGGGTCTCCAAAAGTCTGATTCAGCAGAGATTGCGCATTAAAGTAGCTGTACCTGCTGTTATGAAATGCATTGCTCTTGTCTTTGGTCAGTTCATTTGAGTTGGTCTAGCTTTCTTCAGCTACTAGGAGGGGGAAAAAAAACCTCTTAACCATTCTTCCACCTGTATTAGATAACCCTGGCAATAGGAGAGATAGCAAAAGGTACAGCTTACAGCACACTTCTCAGCAATGCAAACTACTTCTGGTCTGCATAGTTGGAATTTAGGGTAAGACTCGGTACCTAAGACTGATGCTTCCTGCTAACTATCCACCATTTATTCTCCAAATAGAAACACACAGCTTCCAGACGAAAAGTATCTGAATAACAGACCCTGAAAGCACCATATTGTGCTAAGAATGTCTGCAAGAGGGGGGCTGCACAGGTAGGACAGCCAGCGGGACGACAGGAGGGCTTCCAGTTAAATGCCATTGTTATTCTTATTTTCACTGGGGTTTCATTTTCTGATCACAGGAGCAGCTTTTTTCTTCTCATTAATGCCTGCCTTTCTAAACAACCCATAGCACCAAGTACCTCCATTATGCTTTCTGCAGGCCACTGACAACAAACCACAATTCTCTGTACAATACATTGTCTGGGAGGTAGTGGCTATCAAGGACTCTTAATAGTGCTGTGGCCAGGCTCAATTGTTCAGCTCTATAGTGCAGGAGGTGTCTCCTGGGCCTTTCAGTGCCCGCCTTGCCTGCCTTTGTGTACAGTATCACTGATGGGGAGTGACATTTCTTTCTTAGGGAACCTTCCATTAGAGAGGCTGCTTCCAGGCAAATCCGGTGGTGGAGTGTTTGGAAAACAAAGCATGGGCAGAAGTGGGCTTTTATCACGTTTGGTCATGCGATTGATAAGGAATCAGACACTTTTCTTGGTACTCAATGGGAAACTCTGCAAAAGCATTTTCGTTCCTGAAGTATTACTATTTTGCTGAAGTTTTAAATATAAATACCTGGCATCTCACTATCAGGGTGAATTTCCTAATACAGAATTTAAGAAAGATTCTAAAAACTCCTTTGTGTCTCTGCATTTGACAGATTTACATTAGCAACTAGTACTTCTATCAATGGCTTCCAGCTACCTCCTGCAGTTTCCTAAAGGTATGAAATCACGGTTTTCATGTGTCTGTGCTGAGATTTGTACAGTAGGCAGAGCTAAGCCAGGGTAGTAACTGTGTAAGGGTTATTTTGAAACAAAGGTGCAGATGAAGTTTTGAGCCCATGAAAAGCATATCTATGCTGCAAGTAGATGTGGTTTTGAACAATTCCTATCGTACCTGCATCAAATCCTTTTGCAGGTGTGCTTCTGAGTTTTGAGTCCAGCACTACGCTAGGGGTGTGAAGTAAATAATGAAGATTTCATCTTTACTGATGATGGTCTTTGCTGAAGAAGCAGAACATGTTTTTGTCTTGCATTAACACAGCCTTCCAAAGCCATCCCACAAATGCTTGGTTTCTAGCCTCTTAGGATATTAGGAGAAAGCAAGCTGTAGCTGGGGACAGCAAGGGATCTGAGATACAGGACTGCTCATTTGTTAGTATTTTGAGTCACATTGCCCTGGAAGGAACTTATGGGGAGCTTAACATGTCTTGGTGGCTGAGTACCAGGAGTTCGGAGGAAGCATCCGTGTGGAGGCCATACAGCCTTGCTGTGCCTCAGCTTCCCATCTGCAAGCTGGAAAGGAATGGTAATGCTGATAAACCCTAGCAGAGGACTATGAACTCCAAGAAGGAGATGAGAAACATAACCTGATTTCACTGGCAGGCAGTTCTGCATGCCTAGAGAAGGTGTGAGGAAATTATATTGTTGCAGATTTAGGGTGCAAATGGAATTCTGCATTAGCCCAGATTGTGAACACTTTCTCCTGCCTTCTAAGGTTCATGAACATGTGTCCCCAAGCAGGAAGACTTTAGGCTGGTTTTGCCACTGACACCCAGGCTTTGTAAGGGAGTCCCGTTGTGCCCTGCCACCGCCAGCACAACAACCCAAGGGTGTGCCAGGCTGGATGCTCTACACAACCTGGTTGCTCTCCCAGGGTTGGCACGCTTCACCGGTTGAGATAAGCATTTAATCAACTTGCAATAATCCTTTCATTCATTAAAACACACTACACAGATTTGTGTGGTCTTCAAAATGAAGTCAAACAGAAGGAGAAAGGACAGGGCACCTGGCCTGACTGCACAAAGGCAGCACGGGGTCTCCTGGCCTTCCTCTGCACCAAGGGCTGCCTTCCCTGGGACACACACCCAGGCACGAGGCTGGCTGCAGCAGCCAGCATGTCCGTCCTTGAATGTGTCACCCGTCACCAAGGAGTGTTGAGAAGCAATGTGGTAGCAGGGGTCTCGGCCCTCGCCACTCATAGAAAAATGCACAGCTCTCCAGACACTTTTGGCTTAATGCATTTCTACTGTGCTCAGGGTCAGTCAAGAACTTCAGGCAGCCAAGGCCCAACACCTATCAAGTCTCCAATCCACCCCACCTGATTATTCCCACTGCCTTTCTCCCTTCTGTTCTGTCAGACACGTGCTCTTCACTTTGTCTCTTCCCTCCTCCTCTTCTCCTTCGCACATCGTCTTCTGCTTCCTCCCCACTCTCCATTACTCCCTTGACCTTTACTTTGCTCTGATAAGATGCCTAAAAAATCAAGCCTCATTTTCACAGGTATTCAGGTAGCAACTGATACCTTATACCTGTCCTTTTTTTTGGTTACCTGTTCTTCTCCCTTTCCCATTACCCCTCACCCCACTCAGAAACATGCAAGCCAGATAACCATCACAGGACACAGACAGCAATCCTGCTGCCAGACAGCACTGAAAGAGCAATCAGCTCCTGCTGCCAAGCCCTTCCGTATGCTACTGAGTGCTGTGGAGCTGAGCACAGCCGGCTACAGCAAGGGGAGGGGACAACACAGGTTTGGCCAGGCACACAGAGACTGCCGTTCCTTCCCCAGATGCACTCCATGAGTTGCTGTTTCATCGTCTCCTTCCCTTCCACACCGGCACCAATTTGAAGGGATGCTCCCCTCGTCCCAGTACTGCCACAAGTGTGGTGGGGTGGACACCACTTTCTGACATTAGGCCATATTGCTTCTTACGGGAGACATGCCCTCCAGGACTATACAGTGAGGCTCTTCCTAATCCTTGTCTGGGCACAGCTCCTGCCACCATGAATGGCGTTATCTGCTCTGGCATGCATTTCCCTGCAATGCAACCAGACCTGCCGGCATCAAGCGAGAGATCGTAGGAAGGTGGTTGCATTGTTAGGTCATGTGGACGATTTCTATCAAGTGTAATGGGGAAGGAACAGCTCAGGAGAAGGCTTCAAGGACAGCCCATTGCTCTCCAGGCCAGAGGAGTCAGGACAGCAGGAACCCACAACATGGGGTTGTCTCAGCCAGCCCAGACCTACCTGTAGGCACCCCTGGACTGTGCGGCAATCTCAGTCATTACCAATAGTGCCCTACCTCTGCCTCACATTAGTGTTCTCAACACTCTTGTCACAAACTATATATCCCATTTCAATCCATGTCACCCTGTTTTGATAGTTGCTGCTGAAATTCTTGGGACTGCAACAACAGGGTAATTAAAACTTACCTGGACCTCTAATACTAAAGCTCTGCCTCAAATTATACATTCTCATATCAGGTGGCTAATTACCTGCCAAAGCATCCATAGCTTAAGTGGAGTGAGCCTGCTTATCAAGTATGGTAGCTCCATCATGTGTTAAAATCTTTTTCATTTTTCAGATGTGCTGGGGCGGGGGGAACCCAAACCAACAAAATCCAGAAAAGTAGGAAACCAGCTGGTTATATATAAAAGAAAGGAAAAAAAGTATTCTATTTATTTTCCCTATATTCTTTACTTCAAGTATGTGGAAATGCTATTCTAAAATACATATAAGGGATGAGATTTTTTTTTTCAAATTGCAACAGGAAGGAAAGGTCTGGTGAGCATGGTATCACCCTAGAAACAAATGAAATATTTCAGGCTAGGACCCATCTCACTCAGCATATATTTTCACAAATGGATTGCAGTGTATAAAGGACGGTGAAATGCCTCTGTTCCCTTATATCCCAGGGGACAGAGCTATAGCTTTCATTCTAGGACATTAATGGACGATTCCTAACCAGGCTGAGTTTACTAAAATGAAAACAACTCAAGGTCACACTTCTTAGGATGAGCTACGTTCAATAGAATCACTGAAAAGGGCACATATGCTCCATGCAGATGTACTTGCAGATGTCAATCATATATGTTCTTACTTTTTCAAACCTGAAGTGTAATGTGGGTATATTTATCTTAAAAGGCATTAAAAAAAAAATCAAGAGATCAATTTCTGGTAAGAAGCCTTTATATGAGGAAGAGCAAATGTTCTTTCCAGCTCTTTGGGTCCCCCCCTCCTTTTTTTTTGGCTTATAGACATTGTGGTAAAGTATAGCAGGGGCTTTGTAACAGTTTATCAATGTAGCCAAGGACATCCATGGCCTTGAAAACCCACTACCAAGGCAAAAAAACCCCCAACCTCAAAACTATGAAGTGAATTTTAAAAAGACAACAAAAAGCTCCAGTTCACTCCTCCTGGGGTCTCCCATGGGAATTCTTTGAAAAGTTGCCCTTTTCTTTTTCTTTTTCTGTTGGGATTTCCTGTACCAGTAAGAAACCAGAGGATCCTCTGGAGCCCAGATCAATTCATCCTGTTCCTGAGGTAAAACGTGCCATGACAGGAGGAAGCAAAAAAAGCTCAAGTGCTGTACCTGGAGCACTATACTTTTTCATAAGAAGAGCAAAATTTTTCGGATATGAGGATGCTGGTCTCTCAGTTGTCCCTCAAAATTCCCAAGGCAAACTTCAGAGGCATCAGGAAGTCCAGTCATGGAGGGCCAGCTGAGGATTTAACCCTCAAAGTTGTGTTTTTCTCCAAAAGAAACCTGCACTGTCCTGACCAATGTTGGACAGAGAGACAGTTTTCTTCACTTGCTGATACAAAAAAATTCAGAAACTGAAATGATCAGTTAAAATGATGAAGATCAAAGGTGAGAATGGCAATCTGACCACCTCTGGCTAAAACATAAGACTTTCATCTCCAAGGCTAGCAAAACAGTGATTTTTCAAAAAAATAATAAAAATTGTATGTGTATACACACATACACACACCCCCCTCCAGTCTTGTAACTACAGATTCATTATAATGGTGTCACAACAGCTTAAAAAGGCACTGGTATCACAGTTTTATTGGACTTCCTTTATTTTCTACTTAATTAGAAACATAAAAATGCTGACAATTAATGTGTTGACATTATCTTTAGTACTGTGAATTCACATATCTCAAAATATTTATTAAAAGCTCTCAATGTACCTATCTAATGGAGTAAACCCTGTGTGCTGCAAAATAGGAAGGAAAGCGTGTTGCATTTCACTTCAGGTTTCACTTCACGGATGTGATTTCTGATTTTGTTATTGCAAGTTTAGGCTTTTAAATCAGGTACCACAAAATGGTGTGTATTTTGTCCAGCTCTGGTGAACTGCAAACATGAAAATATATAACATTCCCATTCTAGCTTAGACATTTTTACTGTCCTTACCTCAACATGCCTTTCTGAATACACACACATATGTTTACACGCAAGACAATTCAGAATCAAAATGGTCAGGAGCAAAGAAGAAAACAGTAATTTTAAAGCCTTTGTGGTAGTTTGATGAGTATTTAATTCAGAAATAAAGCAATAAGATAATGAAGCATTCCTCTTTTAAGGAATGCCATCTTTCTACCTTATGCTGCTGTTCTCAGGCAGGAAAGGAGTACTGACAAAGTTATTGTCTCCCATTGCCCTGTCTCTAGCTATCATTTTAACCCAGGCTTTTAACAAGGCTAAAACTTCAATGATTCACTGGAATGAGAATTATTTGTTTAATTCTTCTGTTTAATCTCTTTGGATTCTTACAGCACATGGTACAATCTGCACATCCTCTAAAGCAATTTTTTCATCTATAGGAACCTCCTCCCACACCTATGGGAAGTATTTGTCAAGTGTATGTGTTCAGCAGTAAACATCATAGTGAGAAGGTTGAAATACAGGCTGAATATTAACTGGAATGTCTTCATTCACCTTTGGTTTTCAGGCTTGTGTTGAATTTGTCGTTCATCCAAAGGCCCCACCCTATCTCAAATTACTCACGTTCTACTTGTCGCATTTTTACGTCTGAAATACATAAAGCAATGCGTATAAAGCAATAGCAACCCATGATTATGCTGCATGCCAGAGCTAAATACTGTAGTATTAGCACTCAGAGAAGAGTCTTAGCCCCTCTACCCCAGGCTGTTCTCTTTTCAGCGGCTAAGACGCGGAAACCACTTGTAACTCAAGCAAGTGGTTTTGCAATGGACGTTGTTCACCTATCTGCCTTTCCACCAGGCCCTAGACTGTCAGTAGCATATGAAGGGAGTAGCTACTGAATATTATTGAGGAAATAAGAGGTGTAACAGGCCATAAGTATTTAAACATAAATATTACTTTATTTTTTTTTTCTTTTTTAAGATCTGGTTAATAAGGAGCAAATTCTAAGCAGCATAATTGTTGTAGCAGACAGTAGGGTTTTAATCAAGCAATTCAGACATCTGTCCTTCTTCTAAAGACCATGTATGTCTTAGATCTTTTCCCATATATGTGCTAATTATAATCTTGAAAGTTTAAGTAGGTACAAAGTTGTGTCAATTTGTTCACTATTTAAAATAACAAAAGAGCTTCATCTCCAAGGAGAAAGTCTGCACAAAAGGAAATTCAGCAATGCAGGAGAAGGAAATTCCAAGTATACCTAAAAACCTATAACAAATAACTTCATTAAAAATGGGGGAGAAATGTGACTGAAGCAATCTGCCTGGGATATTCTGAACAGCTACTGGAGCCCCAGCTGCAAGGGGAATAGATGCCCTCCACTGACCAGTTCCAGTGGAGGGAGAGTTATTAGCTTAGCAGACTGTCAGATGGGATCCTGAGCGTGGTTACAGAGGCACATATACAGCACACATACAGTGATCTAGCAAAAGGCATCATCAGGCATATAAATGCAAGCTCTGCCCTTGGAAAGCCAAAAGGAACTGGAGGCAGCAGGACAAAGACAAGGACCTGGCAGACACTAACACACCAAAATGTTCAAGACGGAAACTTTCCTTAATTTGAACTGAGCCAAAGAAGAAATAGTGAACAGTGGTTACAAATGCATTGATCTGCTGCTTACAAACTGAGATTTAGAAGAGCTCACTTGCACTATGATGTTCCTTTATTGCTCTTGTTTCCTCCCTAGACTGAGAGAGGTGATGTGTTGTAGAGCACGCAAAGCAAATGCTGGTCCCAGGCAGCCTATGGAGCTGACATGTGCTGCAGCTCCCTTTCAGGCCGTGCAGCGGCTCTTTCCCCTTTTTTTTGAGAAGGAGGCAAAGCTGGCCATGGGAAGTACATGTTTGTGTCTTGCTTCTGTACAGTAATTTTTTTGATATCCATTAACATGGACTTGGGCTTTACTCTTAGCATCAGTCTCTGCAGTGCAAGGAAAATCATTTAGCTGACCTGGTGCTCTTTTTTCTCCATTTGGAAAAATAAGAATTGCTATCCCCATCTATCTTTGCAAAAGCTTCTGATGGTCTAAGGACAAAAACTCTGAACTGTTATCACATCAGGACATTAAAATATTCCTATTTGAGATCTCCCAAACTTCTGACTGTCCATTAGCCCTGCTCCCACTTTTACTGCCTTGAGAAGACCCTCTTTCAACAAAAAAATGAGTAGCGGAAGGTCACCAAAATAGCTCCAACACTTCCCTCTGTTGCAGGCTTCCACCTTGTCCTGGCTGCTGTGGCAGGGCCTTGGAGAAGATGACAGTCAGAAATCAGCAAGAAAGAGCCTTGGAAGACACCAACCTGCACCAGAGCCTGCCCTGCACAGCTGGGAGCCAGAGGTGCTGCCAAGACCAGCCCAGCCCTGCCAGAACCTCCAGGATTGGGGCCATTGTGCTGCAAAGGAGCCATTGTAGTGAAATCAATAGGGACGTTTTAAAATACCTTTACATGTCAATTCTAGTGTCAGAACAGAGCAGGTCAAAGAGGGCTGACCCCCATAGCAGGTTAAACTCCTGAGGGTGGAGATAATCTCGCAGCAGGAAGGGAGGAAAGTGCTGTGCCCGCCTGGGCCAAGATGCTTTCACACTCCCCATCGCCAGCTTTAGGCTACGGAGCCGGCCATTATCAGAGTCATTGTCATTATTATCTTGAAATCTGCTGCCTTGCATTCAGGCATCTATCAGGAAAAGACCCAAGACCCTATTAGTGCAGGCAACAAGCCCCCAGAAGGAGGGGAGGAAACTCCTTCATAGGTAAATTAACATTAACGTTCCTGCTGGCTACCTTCCTACCAGCTTTGTTAATTCTGAAGTGACATTTATTGATAAACCAGATTTTACCACCCTTTCCCATCAATCAGCTGGACAAGTCCTCTACCAGAGGTTTTTCTGGGTTTTGTTGTTGGGTTTTGTTTTTTTTTTTGCTGCACACAATAATTTGTCATGCACAAACACTTACCTTCTGCTGGCCTGGGGGGAGCCAAGCATCAACCCTCTCTCTGCTCCTGTATGAAAACTGGGTCCCCAAAATGCACCACAGCCAGGGTGTCCTGGCTGGGTCTGTGATATCTGCCTTCCTCAAACTGCGGTTCAGAAAGGCAGCATTTTCCTATTAAATGTATTTAGTCATCTGTAAAAGCCTCCCAAAATGATGCTTCCAAAGAACAACCTGCCTAAATAATAGAAAAGTCCTTTACCTGGAAGAGAAGCTTCCATTGCAAATGCACCTTAGAGATCTGAAAACAGGAGTCAGAAAAGCCTGTGTATTTTACTGATACAAAAAACATGTTAGAAAAGCCATGAGTGTTCACCCCTCATCCCAGCAAGTCAAGTCCCGCTGGGGATCGAATTCCTCAAGCTGATTCAGAAAGGTTTTCACTAAAGACAATATCTGACAGGTTCTTATTTGTATTTTAAGTTAATTGAATATTTTACCAACAACTGTATAAAATACAAAAAGATGTAATAAATAGACTTTTTCCCCCTTCTAGTTGGGAAAATACATATTTCATCGTGACAGAATCTTTAAAGATCTGGGTAGAAAAAACAATTAACTTCTTGATAAATTGCTATCCAAGTGAATGGAAATGGGTGGAAGCTTGCAATAGTCCTATAGGTGTTTAGGAAAAAAAACCCCAGGAATCTCTAAATTAGATGAAGGTAAAATAATCCAAACTCAAGAAACTGAGTGTGAAGAGCTCGGTCTTTAAGGTGATGAATAGTACTAAAACCGCTTTAGCTCTCTGAAGGCAGTTAACTGAGCCGACTGCCTCAAGCTTTGGCACCTTTGAAAGGCATGTTTAGCAAGGGAAAGGTGGACTGAATTTGTGAAAGCTTTGCCCTTTTTCTCCAGCCATACATTAATCCAACAAACCACATAATTCTTTAATTTTCTTTAATTCTACACCCTGCAAGTGATGATGAAATGGGAGCAACGAAGAGCCCAATGCTGAAGTAAAGTAAGTCCAGCTCTGTGCCCCGGCAGGTGGGAAGGGGTGGGGGGACGAAACGACACTGCTGGGTGGCAGCCTCCCATCAGAATAGTTACAAGAGGCGGTTAAAAGCTCTTTCTTACAGCCCCCCCAGGGCCTGGTATGCATACAGCAACTTACAATGCCATAATGCCGCTGAATTCTGCTGAAGAGCTGGCTGAGGAAGGGACCTGCCCAAAAGCCCGGGAGAGGTGAACAATGGCATCGTCTTGGACTGTACATGCAGGAGGGTTGAGGAGAGGCAGAGCTGTTGGGCCTGGTCTCATCAATGGCTGTGCTGACCCCACCACAGCGCCCAGGCTCTCATGGGGCCACCTGGCCATGGCAGGACTCAACCATGCTGCAGCTACGGCACCGCAGGTTAAACTCCAGCAGGTTAAACTTCTGATGAATTTCTAATGACTGTAAAATCTCCCCTTTGGCCTTGGGTGTTATAACTATTTATGAGGTTGACCTTTAATTACTCTCTCTTGTAGAAATCTTTGATAATATGTCTTTGAAAGCTTGACAAATACGGACCTACACGGCATAGATCAATACCAATGTAGTAACACTACGAAGTAGAGCAGCTTCCACAAAAGCAGATGCTCAAATGTATTACCAGCAAAACAGCTTAAAAGACTTCGCCTTCAGCTGGGCACTGTCAGCTCTTTCATACGTCAGAAGGGTCTAGGGAATGTAAAAAAACATGCAAGGCATGCCAAATATCAACACAACATGAAGACTGGAAAGGGTATGAAGCACTATCCCACTGGGGCCCAAGGGAACCACGGCTGTTAGCAGCAGTAGGGCAAGAAGAGTGGCTGCCATCTGCCATTGCTGTAAAGTCTTGCGCTCATTCGCCGTTCAGACGGGGTTGGGAAATAAATCAATGATGTTGAGTACCTAGTTTGACAGTCACGGCATTTCTTGAAAAGAACTTCTAGCAAATTCATTATCTTTTGCAACTTGAATGCCATCCAAAGGAGTAATGAAGCTGAGAGTGGATAGTTATTAGTTCTGTATTCAGTTTACTTGAATATTCAGTATTGCTTTATTTCTCAAAAGGACATTTTTAATAGATATTATACATATGCATGGGCATACCTACCTGCACACATATGTGCATATATGTGCATATATGTACACACAAATACAAAACAAAGAGTCAGTAATATTCTGTTAAGAATGGTGAATAGGCTTGGAAAATGCCTACACAGTACAGAGGAGGGAGTTATCAGTGCAACCATACAGTTGGTATATAAACCAGAAGCAAACAGGAATCTCACAATCCAGGACACTTCATTTTGATTTTAACCCGCCTAGTATAACTCTATTATTATCATGCAAGTTTAGTAACTTGTGTCATAAGTATTATGGAAATAAATGGGTTTTTTTCAATGATTAAAAGCACAAACCTGTATAAACACAATGTGCATCATCTTTGGCCATCGTGTTACATTATACAGAACGGCCATTTGTTCTAACCTAATGAGATTCTGCTGCGAGGAGGATGAGTCCCAAAGACATAGATTGAAGAAAAAAATAAAGATAAAATTTAAAAGATTTTATAATCATTTTTGTTTCTTTATTGCTGCTAGAAAAATAAGTGATCCATCTACCAGACAGATATAATTAAAGAAAAGTGTCATGGACAGAAAATTTCCATGGATTTTGGGGGAGGTTTTAAATGCTACCAGTTACTTGAGTTTTCCTTCTCTCTGAATTTCCCCAAAAAGAAATTATTTTCTCTTATTCAGAAGAACAACTGTTCTCCCTTAGCCCTCCCATAGAACCTTTTAGTCATAACAACATTCCAGCCAAAACAGCTCCCATGAGACAAAATCAATCGAAGCCATAAAAGAAGACTGGTTTTGTCATGCCAGGCCCTACTGCTCATGTCTTACAGTTACAAACCCGATAGCAACTGAACCGGGTTAAACAGACCGTCTGAATAGATCTGGCCAGTTACTCTAGCCAAAATCAACATACCTTTTTAATTTGAATATTATACAGTTAAAAAAACCCAGCATATAGAAACAAGCTATGTTAAGACGGTGATAACGGTGTCATAAAGAGGTAGAAACACAAAAGGACCTTAAAAGCCTTAAATCCCGGAGCCTTCCCCACGTGCAGTTAAGGTCAGAGTGGTTTTCTCTGAGGCTGCCTCCCTGCAGGTCTGGCACCTGAACTCTGCTTATTAGAAAGAAACCCCCCAAAATAAACTACCTGAGAGGGTCCCTTCTCCATCCTTCCTTTCTCAAGCCTCCAAAACATTAGGCTGAGCACACCCTTGGGAAGGGTACTGGGGGGGGGATGACAGGTCAAGAACCCAGATGCTTGGGCAAATAATCAAATGACTCTTTTCCAGGAATTTTCCTTTTTGCTGACACATTTTTTTCATGCTGGATTTTGTTCTGTGTGTACTAGAGTAACTGTGCATAGGATCCCTCTACTTCTGAAATGGATGGAAAAAGGCTTGGAAGATGCATGGGTTAAATAGAAGCCTACTGTGATAAAGTGGAGGGATAAACAGAGTAATATCTGTACCAGATTTCATACCACCCTTGACTGTAGGTCCATCAAAGGCAAGAGGAAAACCCATTTTGACTAGCAAAGGTCTGGATGGGCCTTGTTACTCTGTGTGGAGCAAAGCCGTATGGAGAAGGAAGCCTTAGAGAAGGCGGCTCTAGACACACCAGGAAAGCAAGACCCAAGCATTGCTGCCCTCCAGGGCAGGACCATCTCTCTTTCAGCACCACACACGGCTTATGGAGGGAAAAGCCCCCAGCCCCACCGGCGTCCTCCCTCAGCCCTGCCCCTTGCTGTCTTCCCCATCCCCAGCAGCAGCAGGAGCAGGATGCAGCCAGCCCATGCTCTCGCTCGCTGCTTGCTGCTGTGTGTGTTGGTGGGAAAGAGCCATGCATCACACTGTGGGAAGAGGTTCAAGAAAGTGAGCGGATTCCCCTGTGGTTGTTTCCTTGGGGTTTTCACACCCCTGGGAAATAAATAAATAAATAAATAAATAATCCACTTTTCATTACAAGAGACGTTTGGTGGTCCCAAAGACATAGATTGAAGAAAAAAATAAAGATAAAATTTAAAAGATTTTATAATCATTTTTGTTTCTTTATTGCTGCTAGAAAAATAAGTGATCCATCTACCAGACAGATATAATTAAAGAAAAGTGTCATGGACAGAAAATTTCCATGGATTTTGGGGGAGGTTTTAAATGCTACCAGTTACTTGAGTTTTCCTTCTCTCTGAATTTCCCCAAAAAGAAATTATTTTCTCTTATTCAGAAGAACAACTGTTCTCCCTTAGCCCTCCCATAGAACCTTTTCGTCATAACAACATTCCAGCCAAAACAGCTCCCATGAGACAAAATCAATCGAAGCCATAAAAGAAGACTGGTTTTGTCATGCCAGGCCCTACTGCTCATGTCTTACAGTTACAAACCCGATAGCAACTGAACCGGGTTAAACAGACCGTCTGAATAGATCTGGCCAGTTACTCTAGCCAAAATCAACATACCTTTTTAATTTGAATATTATACAGTTAAAAAAACCCAGCATATAGAAACAAGCTATGTTAAGACGGTGATAACGGTGTCATAAAGAGGTAGAAACACAAAAGGACCTTAAAAGCCTTAAATCCCGGAGCCTTCCCCACGTGCAGTTAAGGTCAGAGTGGTTTTCTCTGAGGCTGCCTCCCTGCAGGTCTGGCACCTGAACTCTGCTTATTAGAAAGAAACCCCCCAAAATAAACTACCTGAGAGGGTCCCTTCTCCATCCTTCCTTTCTCAAGCCTCCAAAACATTAGGCTGAGCACACCCTTGGGAAGGGTACTGGGGGGGGGATGACAGGTCAAGAACCCAGATGCTTGGGCAAATAATCAAATGACTCTTTTCCAGGAATTTTCCTTTTTGCTGACACATTTTTTTTCATGCTGGATTTTGTTCTGTGTGTACTAGAGTAACTGTGCATAGGATCCCTCTACTTCTGAAATGGATGGAAAAAGGCTTGGAAGATGCATGGGTTAAATAGAAGCCTACTGTGATAAAGTGGAGGGATAAACAGAGTAATATCTGTACCAGATTTCATACCACCCTTGACTGTAGGTCCATCAAAGGCAAGAGGAAAACCCATTTTGACTAGCAAAGGTCTGGATGGGCCTTGTTACTCTGTGTGGAGCAAAGCCGTATGGAGAAGGAAGCCTTAGAGAAGGCGGCTCTAGACACACCAGGAAAGCAAGACCCAAGCATTGCTGCCCTCCAGGGCAGGACCATCTCTCTTTCAGCACCACACACGGCTTATGGAGGGAAAAGCCCCCAGCCCCACCGGCGTCCTCCATTGCTGCCATCTCTAGCACTGACTCTTGCTGTCTTGCCCATCCCCAGCAGCAACAAGAGCAGGATGCAGCCAGCCCATGCTCCCGCTCGCTGCTTGCTGCTGTGTATGTTGGTGGGAAAGAGCCATGCATCACACTGTGGGAAGAGGTTCAAGAAAGTGAGCGGATTCCCCTGTGGTTGTTTCCTTGGGGTTTTCACACCCCTGGGAAATAAATAAATAAATAAATAAATAATCCACTTTTCATTACAAGAGACGTTTGGTGAAACTGATACTGCAGAAATATGTGTTCCTGCATGCTGCCTTCCTGCTCCGTAATGGCTCTTGCATTAGGGACTGGAGGGGGGCTGCTGTTGTCCATTTACTTTAGTCAAGATTGCTATTGAATGAAACCTTTAATGCTCCCACTCAGCTGTAAGAGCTCCAAGCTTGTGGCAGAGTAGTCTTTCCCTCCACCTTGACAGCTATTAGAGAATCGATACAGGTAATCCCTCAGCTGGCCGTCAGCCCCCGCCGGCCACAGGGCTGCCCTGGCCACTGCCGTGGGATCACTTGTGGGAAAGCAAGACTTCTCCGGGGAGCAGCCTGCCACCGTATCCCCACCGCTGCTGCACCAGGCCAGAGCCCTCCAAACCCCCTCCAAACTACACAGAGTCCTGCGGCCCCAGGAGGGAATGCCACAGATTTTGTTTGGATTAAGGCAAAGGATGGAATCAACCCTTTCTCCCTAGGGAGGAGGGGCTCCACAGCTTGATTTCACTTCTGGGATTATCGGTGAATTCCACTTTTTTGGCCAGTGTATCCCAAGAATTCATTCCTTTCCCCTTCCTTGACAGACAGAGGATGCTTTCTCTGCTACTGCATTTCTGTTAATGACCAAGGTGTCTCCCACTGGCTCTACCCAAGTCCCTGCAGTCAAATGGGGGAGAAGCCGCATTTTCTCACTGCTGCTTTGCAGACCGATAACACCATAATTTGCAGGACTGTGTGGCATTCTCATGCTAAGACATGTAACAGTGCTCTCTCTACACTACTAAATTGCTGGGCTAGCCAGAGGTTAGCTTAGTTTAGGCTTAATTTAGTCCTGCTTAAATTAGCCTGGTCGGCCACTACTGCACTGCAGCTAAACAGGTTCCATGGACGGTCCCTAGAGCAAGACCTGCTGCAGAGTGACTGGCCGGGGATGGAGATGGAAGCTCGGATCCCACTGTAGGACAGGCAGAGGTGGGGCAATACTCTGCTCCGGTGCTCCCGCATACCCCCAGCTGCCAACACCCAATCCCAGGCACCTCAAAGGCATTTGCTTTCAGAAAAGTCATCTGCTGGTGGAGATCAAGCCTTATTAAAGCTTGAGTCAAACACCCTAGAAACATGGTTGCTGGTCCCACTGAAAATCTGGATTTAAGCTTTTCCATGGGGTCAAAAAAGAAGGACAGCAGAGACCCCCTCATGAGCCCAAGGCCTTGCAGTACCCGCATTAAGGAGAGCCAGACGGGAGGAAGGTGCAAGGGGCCGTGCTTGTCTGAGGAGAGGAAGGGAAATGAAGGTGAACGGTGACTGCATCTGTAAGGGTGAAACAAACCCCAGCGCTTGTTGCAGATGTCCATGGGAAACTAAGGACCCCTAGAAACAGCTTTCCGAAGGAGGGGACAGCCAGTCAGGGTTCCCCCAGTGAATGACCTCTCTTCTTTAATGGCCAGTTTGGCACTAATCAATATTTGTTTGTGGCATTATCTTCAGTCCACTGAGCTCCTTGCTGCTTTTTGCCTTCCCTGGGTGGTTAACCACCTCCCTCTCCCCTGAGTCCCCCAGACAGGGGCTGGGACAGCAGGGGGATGGGGAGGGGACCAGGCTCTTGAAGAGCGGGGAGATGCCAGGAGGCAGCAGATGTCAGTGGCCAGGCCTTTTGTTCCCTGCACTCCCCAGCCTGAGCTCTGGGATGACTTTTTTGTTTTTGCCTGGCCATTGTCATTCGCCAAGGAGGGGCTTTTCAGGAGTTAGCCTCACTCACGCCCACCGTGCCAACAAAACAGCCAGAGATTACCCTCATCCTCTGGTTTCTATTTAGATCACTTTCCATTTAACATTTAAAAACCCCTGACTTGGTTAATGCAAAGCACTTAAAATCAGCTAGTGTCTTCCAGGGCTGATTCCTTGCAAGGATTTGACTTGCTGCTCCCTTTGGGAGGATCATTTTTAATCCTGGTTAGGAGAAAGAAGAGCCAGGGTGCACACTGTACACAGTTACAGTTTCTGTAATCCTTTGCCTTGGGGAATGCAATGAGAATGAGCCCCCAGCCAGGGAAGCCACTCCACAGCCACTGCTTAAGCCAAACTGAGTGAGAAACGTGGGTACCCATTGCACACAGTGTATTACTATGGTCACTGTCATGGGAAATATCGCTGCCATCCTGTATTTGATGATGGCAAGAAAGGAATGGAAGACATGGATCTAGTACAGCATGCAGAGCTGCAGCCCGGTCCCTCGGAGAGCTGCGGGGATGTCCTGCTTTCTGCAGCCTCCGCTCAGAAACGGCCACCAGCAACATTGAGTACCATGGTGTCTGCTCAGGAGGGACCTAGCAGCTGGGGTTCCCCAGAGAAAGGATTGAGCTTCATCAGTTGGCTTGGTCACGAATATTCTCCCTTTGACTGAACTTACAGTGCAGCCTTCCTCACGCAAGCGGCCTTCTGTGCCGTGAAATCACCCCGGGAACCTGCCAGATGAAAAAACACAGCGTGCACATGCGCTCCCTCCCTCTCCTCTTATCTATGTGTAAAAATACCTGAAACCCCAGCTGAGCTGGCCAGAGCTGCTCATTCACTGGCCTGCTGGCAGCATGGCCACAGAAAGTGCAAGTAAACGTGCAAATCCCCAGGGAGGGAAGCATCAGCTCATTGGATGCAAACAGGGTGCATGAACACTACATGAGGTACGGGGGCATTCCCTAACCTAAATCTAATCTCTCCTAAAGCCTGTCTGGCAAGGACAGCGCTATGTTTGCACTGACAGTCACTGCATTTTCCTTGCAGAAAGCTAAAATCCACGGCGGGCTGGCAGGGCAGCTCAGCCTGCCCTCCTTCCCCATTTCTCCCCACCCTGCTGTGAAGAGTGCTGCTGACCAAATGCCTCCCGCAGTGCCCCCCGGCTCCAGCACAGCTGGGACTCCCTGTTCAGAAGGGAGAGGGTGATGCTATACGGTAGTTAAATACTATAGGGTAGGTAGTTAAATGGCTTTTTTAGTGCTCAGTCCGGATCCATCATCTTGCTTATCCCATACTGAATGGCCTCAGCTTCCATGTGCTATTGGGACACTTAAGGCCCAATCCATCAAGAGACTGGGTGCCTTTTGACTTCTAATGCAGTCAGCTGCTACCCAGGACAAGGGCTACAATTCTCAGCAAGAGACGTTTGGCTCTGGAATGACTCGCAAATAATGCAGAAAACACCCTCCATCCATTTGCTGGTACCACCAAATACACAACTCGATGCATCGGGCAGAAAACAACCTATAGTCCATTAGTGTGCACTGCAGCCTCCAATAATTTATTTTCATCCTTTCTATGAATCTCATAAGTCTTCATAATTAGCATCAAAATTTAAATATACAGGTTCAATGTGCAAGACAACCAGTACCTTGAATCACAAGTACAAGCAAAACCCTTCACATGCTCTTTTACAGACAACTCATCAAATCCTGTAGAAGGGTGCTAATATTTTAGTACAAGATATTTGGGCATTCTTCAAGCCGAAGAAAATGCACACAGCTAAAAGCACTACAGAAGATGCACCACTTAAATAAATAACCCTCATTCACAAGAAAAAAGGAGATTACCTGCATGGGAAGCTCACCATGCATTTCATAGCACCCTGAAGCCATTCCTAGTCATAACATTTATTTCATTACTAGGTAGTTGATGATTTCACCAAAACCTGAGTTATTTATGGGACCGAACCAGCAAAGCCTTCATACACAGAATTTACATTTCTGTTGGCCAGGGGTCTGTATGCCTGAGGAAAAAAACCTCCATACAGGCAAACAGCTGGAAGTAAGATTCAGTCTGCCCATCTGTACTTCAGCATGGTTTGTAGACATACCGTGATAATTTTCTGCTCAGGAGTCAATTTTACCTATTTGGAGCTCACCAGTTCAGCCCTCAATATGTACAACATTCAGACTGCTGTATTACAGGAATCTTTGATATTGAAATAAGGAAAAAAACGAAGAACAAAATGTGATCTTCATTCTACCCTAAAACTTACATGTATATACAGCACAGGCTTGCTTCTTTCAGATACTGCCTAGTGCTGGGCCTCAGTATTTTACTTACAAGTAAGTGGTTCTATAAATATTTTTAATATTTTTACCATGAAAACAATGAGGACAGAACAACTTAAGGCACAATAAACCATATAAAATTAGTGCAAATCAATAGATATTTATAAACACAGTATCTGCAAGATATAATTAAATTTACAGGTAACGTTTTTTCTAGTACCAGGCTGTATTTAAAGAGATTAAGGTTGGCACAAAATAAAAACTTTTATCTCCAATACTTATGTGCAAAGTCTTTGTTAATCCTAGATGATCTAGGATATTAAGAGAACCTCATCATCCCAGTAACATCAAATTGTCTGTGTTATTCCACCAGCTCCAGCAAGGGCTTCCGTTATCCCTCCTGGACCCAGCACACAGCCCCACCGACACAGGGAGCCCCTCTTGGATGGCCAGCCCCCTCCCCATCCTGTTGACCAGTCAGTTACAGCACTCCCTATACTCCGTGGTCCTTCAGCACAGGCTTTTTGCTAAGCGTCCATCAAGAGGAGATTTCACATTGCCAAGGAATGCTGTTCATTAATGGTTTTGAAAACACTTTGCAAAAATCAAGGTCTAATTACCTGGGATTTTACACTGGAATTCCTTTATCCGCTGTAATATGCACTTGAGACAGTTTTGATCCAGGCCAAAGTTGGTTGGTATGAAAGGACAGGATGCCTGAGGTGTTATTCCGAGCCCTTCTCAAAGTTAAAAGTGCAAAAGAAACAAAACCAGCTTTCAAGAAAAGGATCCCGGAGTATATCTTCTCACCCATAGCTAAATGAGCAGCTCTTTCTATGGAAAAAAAAACCCCAGCATTTTTATGAGCAAATGCTTCCCTTTTGCCAAAAAGAAATCAACATATAACCTGCACAAATCACTCCTGACTTGCTTGCATGGTCTGTGAGAAATGGGGGCTTAAACCCTCCAGTCCTCCCATGGGGGCTTAGATGTTGCTGCAGGCTGGGGTGGGAATTTCACATGCAGAGCTTTAGGGGCTGAGAAGTCCTGGCATTGTCTATCCTACACCTCAAATCTTGAACTTACAATAAGAGTTCCCCTCTTCCTAAACCAAAGTACCACAGGGCTGATTTTAAAACCTTTATGACTTGAGAATTAGTATATGGTGCATTTTTAAAGGTATTCAGTAGTGAAGCCAGCGGAGGAGCCCAGACTTCTTGTTGGGACTCCCTGCAAAGGCCCGTCTGGCCAGGACCCCCAGTAGTGGCGAATTTCTAGACAACAGAGGGTTACAGAACAGAAGAGCCCAGTGGTGGGATTGTGCCTACTCCTGGCCTGTGCTGAGCCCACAGAGCACTGCCTCTACAAGGCCACTTTACTGTTGCAACCCACCTAAGAGCTCACTGGTGCTTGGGAATGCCCCTCTCTCCCTGGGGTCCAGCATCCTCTGGAAGAGTTGGTCTTGCTGCCCTGGAGCTCCTTGTGGTGTGGCAGCTGAATGATGGAATTTAAATACCCCTGTGCTGGTCCACCAGTCAGTATCTCTGAGGCAGTTCACATTCAAACAGAGTCATCAGAAGACTTGCATGTTAAGGGGAGGTAGACCCCACACCTGATCACGCACACAAACAAAATTATCAGGTTAAATGGGCTTTGGGGAAATGCACTTGGTAAAAACGTCCCTCACACAAGCTTTGGTATGGACAGCACCGGGCAGTCGATAGACATGGTGCATTAGAGGCACAGAAACACTTCTCACAGTGACACTTGGGTGCAAAAGGCTCATGGGAGGTGAAATGCCCTCCTGCCTGTGTTTCCCTTTTGTGGAAATTAGGGTATGGGAGAAAAGGAAGGGAAAGGCGGGATAGCTCACATTGGACTTCAACCCAGTGTGGCATCAGGGTACCCAAGGTGAGAAACTCCCGTCCCTGCACTCAGAAATATGCCCAGGGTCCAAAGACTGGATGTACCCAAGGAGTCATTGTGAGGGCAAATGTCACCTCCTGCGGCGTGCACACAACCACGCACAAACACATGCACATAGACTGATACACACGCGAAGCTGGTCCAGGACAGGTCCGCGGGGCTTCTTGACTAATGGGCGGCGTGAATCTTCATGTGGAAGTGGTAATCCTCCTGCTCAGGGAAGTGCTGGCCACACAGGGAGCACGTGCAGCCCTTCTCCTTGCTGTGCGTGCGGCGCACGTGGCTGTCGTGGGCTGCATGAGAGGCGAAGGCTTTGCCGCAGTGCTTGCACTTGAAGGGCTTCTCCCCCGAGTGCTGGCGGATGTGGGTGCGCAGGATGCTGGATGCCGTGAATGCCTGAAAGGGCAGGGATCAGGAAGGGGGAAAAGTTGAAAGTAATCTATTTTCACATATGTAATCCCCAGGTTCAGCTAACCCAGACCTCATCAAAAGCACTGTACCCTGAAAATAAGTCCTCAAATGGCTCACATCCTCAGGTAAGTGGAGAAAAAGCAAAAGCTCCATGCAACAAGGAACCAGAAGCCAACAGCTATTGCATTCAGCTCTACAGACATGACTGAGTCCACGGAGTTAGATGAAGCTCAGAGAAAGCTTTCTGACCAGAGGCACCAGTAAATACCTTCTACGTGTCAAAGGATAAGAAGTCAATACTGTTCTAATGAGATTTGCAGTTCCTTTATGCTTGGGAGACATAATGCAGGTTCATCTGCATTTTAGGGACATGGTTTAGTGGTGGGATGGCAGGGTTAGGTTAAAGGTTGGACTCGATGATCATAAAGGTCTTTTCCAACCAAAGTGATTCTATGATTCTATGATCTTCAGAGTTAAACCCTTTCATGTTTACACAGACTGGCTTGGGGATTCAGCTGCCAGAATTTATCCATGCAGTCAGTCCAGCATCCATCTCTTTGGGTTTCATTTTCCCCCTCCATCATACTCTGCTCTTCCTTCAGCCAGACATTGCAGCCTGTTTCCCTCCCCCATGAGTAGCAAAATGTGCACAAGCACACTTTGACCCCCTCGTAAAGACTCCCCCTGCATGTGGGGAGAAAACCCTCTCACCAAGACTTGAGTAGGAATGTTGCAAACATCCCCATTTTTTCTGTTCCCAAGAGAGACACTTTCAGGTCCTTCACTATTTGCAGCCCACACCAAAAAAATCCTCAGCACCATTACTTTGCTGAACTATCACAAATAAGTTTTCACAGCAAAGAGCACTACATCTCGGGCACCTTCTCACTAGGAACCTTAGAGCACAAACAGATCCGAGATGCCTGGACAGAAGTTCCTGGAGATATTTATCAACAGGGCCAAAGTGTGTTTAAGGGCCAGAATGGTGATCTTGGCACCACACTGTTCCTTTAATCTCACAATGTCCCCAGGACGGCTGGCAAAGGGGCAGGGAAAGCAAAGCTGCCCTGCAGCGCAACCACTGTTAGAAGTAGAAGAGGCAAAGAGGAGTTTTGACTGTGCAGGAGGAGCAGGTGAGGATGCTTTAACATAGCCCCTGGTTTCCCAGCCACAGAAATGATTGCCATCTCGCAGGATAACTGCATCCTGCAGCCAGAGGACTAATGGTTTAAGCTGATCCAATCTGCAACAGTCCTACCAGAACGGTGGGGGGCCGGTCAAGGGTCCCATGCCTCCTAGAGATCTCTTCACATGAAGAGCAACCTGTAAAGCTCTGTCATCTCTTCCTGTGATGGGAAGATTAAAGGATGACATTTCATCCTAAACTCTGCCTACAGGTGTTCGGGATGCCTGGGAGAGAAAAAAATATAATAGCCAAAAGGAGCTTCTTCTAAGGTTCTTTACTACAGGACAGTTCAGCTGTATGCTAGTCCAGCCAGTCATAAACAACACCTTTCTCTCTCGAAAATCAGCAGCACCTTACCACACGCTGGCGATGCCTCTACATTGCATGGACACTCCACAGCACCTGGAGCCCTACCAATATTCATGCAGCAGCAGCCAGTACATCCACCCTCCCTCTGCTGGGAGAGCTCACCCCAACCACTCCCGCTGCAAAGGGCAGTAACGGCTGAGCACAGCGTCGATCCATGCTGTCTGGGCTCTATCCATGTTCTTTTTCAAATGAGAGCTCCGTGCCCCAGTTGCACATCGGTTGCCCCGTCACCTCAAGGTAAGCATGCACAAAGTCCCATGGCTCAGGTTCAGCTTAGGGGCCAAATCTGCACCCCGGAAGCAGCACCAGTGATATCAAAAACTACCCATCACCTGATGAAAAGGGGGAACATTGGCTCCAGCTGTGTGCCTTGGGTGGTATTTGAAATGCTCTCAAGCTTTCCTAGACCATATTCCTGCAGCAGCTCTCTGAGCTGGGACAAAACACAAATTCCACATCAGCTGGAGACCAGACCTTCAGTCTCAACCAGCCCTGTCATGTCAGCTCTCAGTTGTGCCCAGAATGTATACGGTTATCAACCGAAACAGAAGGCATTTTCTTGAAGAAAACAGAAAAGAAACAGAAGACTTGAAAAAAGGAAACGGAGCATGGGAAGAGCCACCTCCCCCAGGCGTGGTGTGGTGCTGAGCGCAGCAGAGGACGGACGGAGGGACGGGACGGGGCTCTGCCGTACCTTGTTGCAATAGACACATTTGTAGGGGCGCTCCCCGGAGTGAACCCTCATGTGTTTGTTCAGGCTGGAGGACTGAGAAAAGCTCTTCCCACACACTGAGCACTGCGGGGAAAAAAAAAAAGGGGGGGATAAAGTCAAAAGGAAGCAAACAGCATAGCTAAAAAGAAAAACTAGGTATGGGGATGATGTGCGCATGTGTTTTCCTACATATATTTATGTATATATTTTTAACTACGTACATATATTTATGTATATACAAACACAATAGTAATTTTAGCAGTAACAATCTGAAATAGTCAGAATTTTAATCTGGTTTTAAGAACAGAGTTTTTTTAAAAAAAGAGAAATAATGCAAAATTTTAAAGCTTTTTTGTGTGCGTAGTTAAAAATGCTTCATTAAAAAGAGTCCTTCTTCAGAACATTATCAGAAGATATTGACTACCAGTAATCAAAACCTGAAAATTTCAGTAAAAAATCTTTTTTTCCCTAAAAATGCAAATGAAGCTCTAGTTGTTATTTTGCATTTTTGCTCAACAAATAAGATAAACCTCCTAAAAAAAAAATACTTAAGTGGACCTTTTAAAATAGTGACCGTTTTTCAGAAATGATGAGTCAGCCACAGCACTTAGCCTACGGCTTGATCTGTCAGAAGTGCCTCTCCTTAGAGGAGGGAAACGAGCAGCACTTCGGTCCCCGACCCGAGGACCCACCGTCTTGGTGGCGTGGTGTGCGCCCTGCAGCTGGCAGCGACAGGGCAAAACCCAGCTCAGAGGGGGCTGAAGTCATCTGAGAGACTTACACTGATTCCAAAATAATTTTCCCCCCACAATAATTTGAAGGAAATTACCTTTCATAACTCCAAAATAAGACAAGCTATGACTGATCTTGAAAGGAAGCATTTTTTTTTACTGACACGTTTTCCAGCCTTGCTTTTTGAGCTGATCTGTTCTCATACAAATGCAATATATTCAGAACAAGTTTATCTTCCTGCGGTTCTAAAGTATTTCTTTTGTATGCATTCCAAAATAAATAGGAAAGGAAAGAAAATAATTACATAATATTTAACAGAATTATATTTTTCATCTGCTACTAAATCAATGTGATATTCTGACATTGTAATATTGCTGATTTATTTAGAAAAGCTTTTCCTGAAAACCTCATTATTATTCCAGGACTATCTATAAAAGAGGTATTTGGAAGATTTTCAGGACTGATTTAACTGTGACATTTCAAGCACTGGAACTTGCCCTTCCCAAGCCTTTAGGAAAAGTCTGATTTTTCCGCTCCCAGTGCTCCTGGAGAAAAACGATGCTACAGAGAGGTGCTTGGTGGAGATGAAGCAAGTACCTCAGCGAGGATTTGCTTCCATCAATTGAAAATCTGCTCCACATTGAATGTTGCACTTTTTAAACTCCTGTTGTGTCCAACAGACATGGATGTCTGTCTGTCTGTCTGACACTTCTCGGGCTGAAAGAGGGGAGGTGAGGGCCGTGGGACATTGTCTTTCCTGATCCTGGGCATGCGGAGCAACTTGACACACAATTTAGCCGCACACCGTGTAAAAAAAGTAGCAAAACCCACGCGCACACATCCAAAAAGCCCGGGAGAAATGTTGTTTCTGTTCAAAGCCTCACTGAGGCTGTGGGGTTTGTTTTCCCAATATCAATCCAGAAAATTTTTTCAACAAAGCTCTGCTGCACAAGACAAACTTCTGCCTGTACAGGCAGAGTGGTCCCACCAGGGAACTGCCAGGGAATCTGGGGGAGGGGGAACAACATCAGCATCTCACCCTGGCGAAAACAGCCTCGGTAATCCCCCCCGCCCCCCAGAAGAGCCCGTAGACGTGGAAAGACCCAGGAGTGGGCTCACCTTGTGGGGTCTGTGCTTTTCGTGAACGTGCAGAATGTGGATCCTCAGCCTGTCTCTCTTTTCAAAGGAGCGGTTACAGAGGTGGCAGGGAAACTTGCGGTCCCCCTGGTCCACGCAGCGAGTGTACTTGAGGTGCTTGTCCCGGTAGTACTTGTAGGCAAAAACCTTGCCGCAGCGCTCGCACTTAAAGCTCTCCCCGGCTTCTGTACGGCAGAAGGGAAAGTGCCACCTCCCCGTTACACCACAGCAAAAGGGGCTCAACATTTCAGCTCCGCTTCCTCATCAGAGCTGGTGCCCAACTGGGAATTTAAAGTCTCCTCCGGGCGGGCAATGCAATGGCCGAGGGGTTCTGGCAGCACCCTTAGCAAAATGCCCGCCGGAGCCCTTCAGCATCCGCGCCGCCCCACTCGCCTTTCTAACGGGAGGGGGGCAAACTACGGGCCACGGCCTGAGAAAATTTTCGGCTTTAGCTAGCGACTTCAGCGAAGGCAGGATTTAATCCCCGTGTCCCCATAAAGAGCGCGGGAATCCGTGAAAAAACCGACGCCGGGTCCCGCGTGAAGGCGCCTCCCCACACGGAAACATTGCCAGGTATTTCTCATCCACACCGTCCGTAAATTTTACCTCCCGTCCCCAAAAGAAAAATAAATTTGCACGTCGATTCTATGGTTGTCAAAACGCTATCGAACAAAAACACATTTATTTGGTTTTCTTTTGTATTTCAAACTGTTCTTAACCGCTGAATTTGGGAACACCACGGGAAAACTTTCAAACGTTTGCACATCCTTTTCTGCTTTTAATAAAAGTAACTTTGGCTTAAGCCTGCGAATGAAACGAGCAATTTACCGGCTACCCGAACCAGGCACCTTAAAGCAACAGCTACGAAAATTTCCACGCCAAATTTCCCACGCCAATTCGCTTCTCGCCCTTACTCCTGCGCCCGGCCGACCCCATCCCTCGCCCGCTCCAGCGTTCCCTGCATCAGCACAAATCCGTTACGTACAAATACGTAAATTTTGCTTATAAGAACGCCATGCTTTCGGCACGCTATAAGCAGAACCGCTCCCGGAGCGAGCGCATTCGCCAATTCTTCTGCAAGCAGTATCAGGGTTATTCGGCCCGGGACGGCTTCAGCCTGCCCCCGTTTACCCGGAGTGGTAATTGCACGGAAAACATCGTTAAGGCAGGAGTGTGCAATCGTGGGATAAAACAGGACCAAAACGGGAATGCTCCCCCAAAACCCCCCTCCTCCCCAAACGTCGTCGTTCCCCCCCGCCTCGAACACCGGCGCAGCGGCGGGCGGGGGCGCCCCGGCC
>NW_009258952.1:6525704-6526511 GCF_000687185.1 Egretta garzetta | reverse complement strand
CCCCCCTCCCCGAGCATCCTGGCGGCAGGGCCGGGCACCGCCGGGGCTGGGAAGCGCTCACAGCCAAAGCCGGCCAGGAGAAAAGTGATGCCCCAGGTCTTTTACCTCCCTTCGGGCGAACCTAATCCCGAGCCGAGGCGGGCCCCCGGGAGGCAGGGGCAGTGCCCCCCGCGGGCTGGCTGGCAGGCTCACCTTCGGGGTGCTGCGGGGCCTTCTTTCCCTCCGGCATGCCCTTCAGGCTGATGGGGATGCCCAGGAACTGCACGTAGCAATCGCCGTACCACACCAGCAGCTCCTGCATCGGCAAGATTTCCTTGCAGCTCTCGTAGAAGATTTGCCCCTGGCACTGCAGAGCCGTCAAATTCTGCTCCTCGGGGAACCTGGCGCAGTTCACCAGGGACATCCAGTTGCCCGAGGCGCCCTTCCCGTCGATGAAGTGGCTCAGGCGCCCGTATTCGAAGATCTGGAGAGCCGGGAGAAGCGGATTAAGGTTTGACCGACCCTTCCCGCACACCTCCCCGCTCGCACCCATCCCACCACCCACGCTGGGCCGAGGGCCGGCCGAAAGCCTTGCCCCGGCCCCGCTTAGGGGGTGCAGGGGGAGCCCGGCCGCGCCGCCGCTACCTCCCACATCAGGGAGTTGTCGTCGTAAGTCTTGATCTCGCTGGTGTTGACCACTTTGCCTTGGAAAGGGCCGAAGCGGACTCCTTTGGGGATGGTGTCCGTGCAGAAGACTCCGAGCTGAGAGACGTCCCCGTACGCCACCCGCAGCACCGAGAGCCCTGCGGGGGACAGGCAGGGCTGAGG
>NW_009258952.1:6509150-6524611 GCF_000687185.1 Egretta garzetta | reverse complement strand
CGTCGAGGTCCGGGGGGGCCCCGGCCTCCCGGCCCCCCCTCCCCTGCCGCCGGCTCTGCCCTCCGTCTCTCCAAGCCCCGAGCGACCGAGGGGCCCGGCCGCAGCCCGGGTGGGCTTTGCCTCTCCCCAGAGCAGGAGGCCGGGGGGTGGGAGCGAGGGTTCCCATGGGTGAGCACCTACTGCGGTAGGGATTCCGTGCTCCTTCCCTGAGCATCCTGCCAGCGGGATTCCGTGCTCCCCAGCAGGAGCCACGGCGCCCGCACATGTCTCGGGGGCTGCAGGTGTGGGTTTGGGATATGGAAAGCCAAAAAAAACCACCTCCCAAACCCCAGTGACCTGAACATGCAGCAGCAGACTCACAGCCGCTGTAGGTTTCACGGCCACCGCTGAGGTGATTTTGCTTTGGCTTTGTGCTGCCCGTTGGGTGCCCGGCAGGACACTGGGCTCCTGCTGGGGTTTCCCAGGCTCCGTGACCAGGCCTATGCCAGGACCTACCCAGAACAGGCAGGAGCAGGGACAGGAGAAGACAAACGGTCCTTGCTCCTTGCAGCGGTTCTGGGTGATTCCCTCCTGCAGGATTTCACCCCATTTTTTGTGTGGTTTCTCCTTCTTCTAATCTCCTCTTCCTCCCAGGTGGCTACATGCTGCAATTGCTATCAAAAGGGGACCCAGCAGATCAAAAGGGGACCTGAGTTGCAGGATCCCAGGGTGTGCAATGTTCGCACCTTCCCATTGCAGGATGTCATCCCTGCTCATCCAGAGAGATGGAAGCATCTTTAGTCCAGGGTGAAACCCAGTGGCAGGGGGCATGAGCAGGACAGGTTACTGCAGAGCCCCCCGTTGGGTAGCCCATTCCTTGCCAGTGTCCAACCTGGGTGACATGGCACATGCAGGCATGGAGGGAAGGGACAGGGTGGGCTGTGCTGCACTGCAGCGAGCTTGGGGACTTGCACCCGCGGGTGCCTCTCAGAGCAAAGCAGCATAGGGCTTCCCAGGGCACAGCACGAGCCAACCTGCACACAGACACAGCTGGAGTGGAGAACAAACACAGCCAGGTCTGATTCCTGGAGGTTTAGATGCCATCTGAGTGGTTATGGTGTGCTATAAAAATTAATTAACATAGCTCTGTGTGATGTTCTGTAAAACATTGCCTTCATCCCAAAGAAGGAATGCACCTGAGGCAGCCTCAGACAGAGAGACCATGGCTCCAGACACCGTTGCTGACCACACTTGACCAGAGGTGAAGCCATCCTTCCCATCCTTATTTCTTACCCAGCCCGAGTGAACTGCTCTGAAATAGAGTTTGAGAAAGAACAGTCGGCTGCCTGGGGGAACGAGGGTGCTCAGAGCACAGGACCTCAGGCACTGTAATTCTTCCCCACCAAAAGCTTCGATTTGGAACTTCCCCTTATTTTTTTCACTCAGGACGTAAACAGTAAGATGGCAAGCACAAGCACACAGCACTACCGAGGGAGACCCAGAACTGATCCAGGCTCTCCCAACTCCCAAGACTCCTTCCATAGTCAGCCCAGCACGGCTTTGTCCCCAGACATTGAACATTTATGTACTTTGAGTTAAATGTATTGGGCTAATTCTGCTACCTACAACCTCATTCCCCATCCCAACCACCGTTTGCAAGACAAAAGTACTGAATACACCAGGGACGGCCAATATGCACAGGAGGCTTAGGGAGAAGGTAGGAATGCAGCCTTCTGCAACTTGCTTGAGATAGTCCCTTAGTTTAAATAGCCTGATTTTTTTTTGTGATCTGTCTTTTTTTTTTACTTTCTCTGTGTTGTTCTAAACCTCTGATATTTGTAAGACAGAACTGATGCTGTATTGCTTTAGGAAACAGTTTCAGGCAGGCAGTTTAACATGGTTGTATTGACGCAGCATCAGCAGCATGAAAGTAGTACCAGAGTTAATCCCATTTACAGGAATAAGCCCGTGAGTTCCAGTTGCACAGAAAAGTTTGAGTTACCCTTAGAAATTAAGTGTTTCCAGAAAATCTGGAATCCTCTGGCTACCCTGCGTCCAGGCATCACAGCACAGGTAAAAGGAAAGGGGCTTGTGGAGGAGACATGCTCACATCGAAGATTTTGGAGAAATGAAGACAAACAGACAAAAAGTGAGATTTTAAAATTCTCATCATCAGTTGAATTGTAGACATGCCCAGAAATAAAACTATTCCTTTTTCTAGAAGCCTGCTGACACAGCCCAGGAGAAGAAAAGGGCTTGAGGCACCGCTGTCACTATATTGCAGGTAACCCTTAGAGGCTTTCATCCCCTGAGGTTGAAGGCATTTATTGCATTAAAAAAGTTCCAACCTGAGGGAGAGTTTGGGAGGGGAGCAGGAGTGCAGCGTGCACAGCCACCTCCAGCTGGGGCTGCTCCCCTGGGGGCCGCCGGACAGGAGGGTGCTGGGATGCTCTGGCCCTGTCTTGGGAATGACTGGGAATTTGGCCGCCAAAACAAGCCGAGGGTTGGTTTTGCTTGCCGTGGCGCCCTGGGGAGCACCTCCGCAACAATAAAACCAGTTTCAAGGTGCTAGTCCCGGTGTGTGTTTTCAGCCTGACCGGGGAAATTGCTCACCTCTTCTGGCTGTGAAAAGGGGGGACAAACAGAAATGCCGATTCACTTTGAGGGGAAATCTCCAGCTCACAGACAGGGGGTTCAGACCGGCACCCCCTTGGTGTGGAGCATCCCTGCTGCCAGCATTGGGGCAGGACATCATGCAAAGGGAAAATTCACTCTGAAATTACGGCTGTGAAAAGAAAAGCCTAAAAAAGAGCTCTGGGGGCTCCCTCACTGGCCGGCAGCCCTCGGGTGCTGCACCAGGAGTGGCTCCACAGCTGCTGGTGTTTAGCACCTCGCCCAGTGGCACCTTACAGGTGTCCCCCAGGCCAGAGCCCCCCGCCTGGAGCACAGGGCTCTGGGGAGCATCCTGCAGGCGCACCCCGTCAGGGCAGGCAGCCGCCAACAGCAATGCACATCTGCCTGCAGCACTTGCCTTTTTGGCTACCGGAGTGCTGCCCAGGTTTTCCTTTGGGACTTTGTTACAATTTTAAGGCTTGTTACAAAGTAGTCACAGCAGTCTATCAGCCTGCCTCCCCCCTGAAGGATTTTAGAGGGTATTACCTCCCCACAGGGACGTGGGGATGCATATTAAAGACAAGCACCATGGCACATCCCCGCAGGCTGCTTGCATAGCATTCAGTGGCCTAAGTGGCCTAACTGCAGATGTCATCTTGGATTGATCCAGATTTCTTGATCCAAAAAAATTGCATCCCAAGCCCTCCCATCCTCCTCTCAGTTTGGATGCAAGCTCTTCATCATCACTCTTACTCCCACTCCACGTCTTCCTTACTCCAGACTTAAAGCGCTCTGCCTCCTACACATTCCCAAGCACAGAGGTTACACCGACGAGCACCCCCCTCATCCTCCGAAGACCGCAGTGCCGCAGCAGACCCCGATGCCCTGCATCCCACCTGCGGGCTCCCCGTGCCCCACACTGACAACCAGCTGCAGCATGGACGTGGGAATCCCAGTCATGGCACCAGATGCCGTTGCACAAATAATCCAAATTACAGTTTAGATCAGGACGGAGCAGAAGCAGTTTATTGCTATGGCTGTGGGAGAGGACAGAGAGCGGCAGAGTGACAGCCTCTGCTGATGTGGACTATTAAAAAAAAGGAAAACCACATATTAAAGTGCTTCAGCTTTCCTTTTCCAGTATTAGCCGTATCTTTAGATATAGCAGCATTTTAATGGTGTTGCAGCTCAGTGACTTCACTAAAGCAATCCATTGCTCTCCAAGCACATCAAGAATAGACAAATAGCTGAAAAACAAGCGCACAAGAAAAAGAGCAAGCCAGTCTAAAATTTGGAGCAAACCAATCCTGTCATATAGCTGCCTGCCTCCCCCCTTTGCTGGGGTGGGCCACTGAGGGGGCACGCCAGCGAGGGCAGGGTTATGTGTTATTCTTCTTGTCTCTCAGAGCTGCTTTGCCCACAGTTTGCAGGGAGCGGAGTAAATTACTCTGGCCAGGTTCACTGTGGGTCCTTCCAGCCTCCTGAGTAGTCATCGTGCAAAGTGATGAAGTGAACTATACCCTGCAACTGGGGTGGGAGAGGCATTTTTTGAGCAGAATCTCCCCACCTCTCCTGCACAATCTTCTCAGGAACATCTCCTGGGGAGAAATCCCTGGGTGCATTGCAGGAGCCAGAGCAACTCCACCTCCCCAGCAGCTGTATGGGACTGGGGAGGGAGTGTCTCAGTTTCCCCAGCCTTCCCCACCTTCTTCATCCTTAAATACCTCAGTCAGTGGTGGTTGAGTAGTTTGTTTACAGCATATTCGGTATGAACTGAAAAATTTAAAGCAAAGTTCTTGCTGCCCTGGCGAATAAGCCTGACCTCTGGCTCTCTGGTAGAAGGAGGGTCCAGATAGTATCTCAGCCCCTTCCTCCGCACGGAGCCCCCTTCACCGCTGAGTGTGCTGCCTTTAGCGCCTAACTTTGGGAGGAGGGAGGAACACCATGTTGGATGGCATTGAAACTGTCACCTGGTCTGTCCCTTGCACCCAAACCGTTGTGCTTAAAGCCAGAATCTTTTAATGATCCCCAGAAGGGTTCCAGCTCCTCAGGGGAGGACAAAGTAAAAAAATCTGTATATCCCATTGGATCAGGGAGTTACTGAGCATCCTTGGACACACAGGCCTCTTGTGCCACTGACAATCATGCTGACTGGCCCTGGGTGGTCCTGCCCAGCCACCCCTTCTGCCCAAGCAGGATGGTACGCATGTGTCTAATGACAGGGACCACGAGATTTACATTTCCACTGGGTACATTATTTGCAGAGTTAAGTGATGTTTGTTCCCCTTATAATTCACCAATATCCCTGTAGTGCTCAGTTCTACTAGTCAGCTTTATCAGGTTTAAATCTCTGTAAGCTGAGGCTATTCCTTTGCAAGCGTGCATTTCCCTTTCTACCCAATCTTCACCATTTTGAAAGTTCAAATTGTAGAGACCACAGCCTTAGTTAGCCTGATTCTCTCAGTTTCCCTCCTGCTTTATAGCCAACACTGTTCATTCATTTCATAGTTGGAAGTGATCTCTTCCTTAGAGGACAAGGTCTTGTACATACTCTGCTAAACCTCTCTTTTCATCCGCCACACTACAAATTTGGATCACTAGGCCTTCAGCTTCAGCCATTTACAACTCTTGCTATTCTTCTAATGTGCTAGAAACATCTCTTTTCCAATCCACTTGTTTTAATTAACCCAAGGATTTACTGGCACCGGTCCTGTTCGGGTGCTCCCATAATGCTCTAGAAGTTTGCTTACAAACTTAACACCATGGGCACATTAGCAAAGGATCACTCCCCCATCACATAAGGATTATATACATTTAATCTCAGGAATACTCACAACTTGACCAGATCCTGCTGGCTACAAAGCCATTACGGGATGTCAGGAGCAGCCTCCTCCTCCAGCAGCCCCAGCCCAGGACCCTCCTGCCCAGCTGCTGGAGGCCAGCCCAGCGCCCGGGGACCCAGGGTCCCTGCCCAGGCTGGGGGACACGGCTGCCGCTTCTCCCTTTGCAGGTTTGCTCAGTAGCAAAGCTGAGCACAAATCCCAGGGACACCCAGACACAGGACACACACAGAGAGGACACTGACATGGCCAGGCTTCTGGAGAGGACAGTGTAGGCACACAGGGAGCTGGAGCTGCCTTTGGGGGCAGTGGAGCTTCCTCTAATTGTCTGGGTCCCATTTTCACTCTTTCAGAAGAACAAAGTCAAGTCAGAGGGAGTGCGTGTTGCCTGGATCCTCAGCCAGGGAGTACAAAGCTGAGGCCTATTCATGGCAAAGGGATAGGAGAGGAGGTTCGGGCATCCTCGGGAAGACTTAACCCCCTCAAAACAATCAGCTGCATGTTTTTCACCCCCAAGACCACTATCCAGAACCAGAGACTAAAGGGAAGGAAACAAGACACATGAGGGTTCCCTCTCGGTCACAACGCCCAGCGTGAGCCTACCTGGCCGAGGTCGGGGCCGTTAGCAGTGGTACCAAAGGAGGCTCAGACTGGAACCAGAGAGAGGGAAGGGTTAGTGGGGTCGGTCACACTGCCTGAGTCTTTAACTGCTGGGGCAATTTCTTTTGCAGCTGAGTGATGACCCAAGAGTCTGTCCCTAAGTGGCGCAGACCTCAATGCCCAGCTCTCAAGCACCCTCAGTCATACAGGTTCATTCACACTGTGATTCCAACCTGGACCTTTCCTGACCTGCCTCTCCTAAGGACTCCATCAATTTGTGATCTTTCTTCCCCCTTTTATTCGGTTAAAGAGTGGGAAATCTTAGTGGGGCTCCAGGCTGACCTGCATTGAAAGCTGGGATCCAGCAGCCCCTGCACGCTGCAGGAGCCTACAGATGACCCTCAGCCAAAGCCCCAGCAGGGATTTTTGAGCAGTGCCGGCGTTCAGCAAGGAGCAGCCCACCTGCGGTCTCCCTGCGCCCCAGCACTTACACTGACAACCGGCTGCAGCAGAGACATGGGAATCCCAGTCACAGCACCAGATGCTGCTGCAGAAATAACCCAAATTGTGATTTAGATCAGGTCGGAGCCGACGCGGTTTATTGCTATGGCTATAGGCGAGGAGAGGGAGCAGCAGAGCGACAGCCCCTGCTGATGTGAGCTCTGCCCCTGTAGAGAGGGGCACCTAGAAACACAAAGCCACAGATGGACCCAAGAGGACCCAAGTGGTACATGCCCGTTACATCCACAAGGCCACGGGAACCGCTCAAGGCTGCTCTGGGTTCTGCTTTCTTCAGCACCAGGACTCATTTATCGTGAAGGTTTCACCGCAATTATTGTTTCAGGAGACGGGGTGAGAATTATGGTGGGAAGTCCCACTCGAGGCTGTACTGAGCATCTCTACTGCCACACCTGGCAGCCCAGGAGGCCAAGGCAGAGGGCAGGTTCCCCTGGCTGCTCTCTTTGCTTGCCATAGCCTGACCCCGGGCACAGGGCGACGCGCAGCCCTCCTCCCGCACTGGGTACAACACGTGGGGAACCAGGGTAAGCAGTGAGCAACAAGCTGGGGAATAACTCAAAGCCTCCGGGCATCCCCGTTCGGTCCCTGTGCCTGGTCTCTGTCAGCAAAGCCCGATACAGAAGGTGAAAGGCAGCACTTCTCTTTCGTACAGTCAGTTACATCAGAGCTCACCGTACTCAGACAGATGTCAGGAGTTTTAGCTAAAACGCTTCTCAAGAATTTTCGTATCTTTTTGATATTAATAAATTATAAGGGGATAATCATGCCTAAAGGTGAAGTTCCAGTAGGAAACGTTTTTCATCTTACTATACACAGATGTTTTCTCTACTTGTTTCTTCCATGGGGAAGAGACATCCTCCTCCCTCACTTTCCTTAATGTGGCAGTATTTTCCTCCTTGTATCCAAGCACCACCATCATTTTCTGAAGCCAAGAGAACTGCAGGTGAAACCATGTTGTTTTGGTAGGAACGGTGAAAAGGTAAGAGTATTTGGAGGTATTAAGTAAATACTCTTTGGAGAATTTTAGCTTCTGAAATTTTTAATATAAATAGTTTTTCTCCCTCCCTCATTTCCCAGAGGGAGCAGCAGATAATTCTGATGAACAAGCATTCCTGTAGCTGCTTTTATGTCTGTCTGTTTGCTTTTAATTGCCCAATCCAACATTTCCAACTGTCTTAACCAAACCATTTGGGACAGCAAGGAGAACCAGCCCTGCTCTACTCAGTCCCACTTCACACCCCTCGAGCTCTGCCTCTGCTGGCATTGTGGAAGGTGCCCATTTTGTCCCAGCTGTGATATAAAAAAAGTACTCACTATGAGCTGGTTTCCCATTAAGCTACACGATAAACATTTTCAATGAATATAGCGCTATAAGGATAGACGGATCTTAGAGCAACAACTAGCTGGAATGTATAAAAGCCTTCAACACAGAAAGCCGGCTGTCTTCTTAAAACTCACCGATTCATCTGCCCTCTAGTGCTTTAGTACCACACCTCGTACCCTTCTGTGAAGAAATGAAGACACAACAGAAACACGTTGAAATCTCTAAAGCCATGTAAAACCCGAAGGCATTAAAATTTATTAAATGATGCAGTAACAACAGAATTCTTTATTTACAATAGCATTATTTAACATCAAATAAGCAAATAGCATCAGCAAAGCAATATTAACTTGCATAAATGTATTTAAAATTTCTCTGAATATATCTACCTTTGCATAAACTGCTCACACTAGAAATACAAACATCAATGCAGGTGAACAAAGTGATGTTCAGAGTCAACTCCGTTTTGAAAATAAATCACAACCTGAAACACTGTAAGCTTTCTCCTGAAGAACCATAGTTTATATATTGCTTAATTTTACCCTTGTATAATCTTTTCATATACACACATCTCAGATGCAACTTCATGATGAACTGTACAAATAAAACCCACAAATGACATAAAGGGAAAAAAATTAAATGACAGTAAATGTTTGAAGAAATGTGTCCATCATCTCTATTGACCAACATAAAGATTAAGTGATGATGCACTTATTCCAAAATTGTACACAATTCACTATACAAATATAATACATCAGACAGCTATGTAGGAATATACAAGACTTAAAAACAGATCTAAGGCATTATGCTAGATTTTAGCATTTTGAGGTTCTTGCACATAGCTTTTACCTGTAGTAAGAAACTTAAAAGATTTTGTTTTAGTCTACAAAGAAACACCAGGGAGAAAATTCTAATTAAAATCAAAGCCACTACAGTAAATTTTCTTTTGTGCAGAGAATGCTTTTGCTCTTAGGCAGCATACTACCATACAAATACTAGAAAACTTTTAAATTCACACCAACAATTAATGGCTTAAGTTGCATTTCAAAACTGATTGTGTATCTTTGGGTTCTGCAAGTGGAGCTGTGCCACCCATTTCATCTGTTAAGCTTATATGAATTCCGCTTTTAAACAAAGATTAAAAAATGTATTGTATAAACTGCAAAAACATTGCTTTTAATTAATACAGGCCCAAAGGGATACCGGTGCGGGACAATATTTTAAAGATCGAGTACAAATTAATTCATTGTAGCAAAACAGCTCACTTCACTTTTTAAACTTACCACATTACATGAACACTTAAACAGGTCGTACGACCGTGTATATATGCTTATTTTTCACATTATGCGCCTTTCACATTTAGTAATGTAAGTAGAACACTGATTAATTGTTCTGTTAAACAAAAACCAAGTACTTTCTCTGACAAATTTACTGTATACAGGATGAAAAATACTGATAATGAAGGGAACTGATTTGGCTTTTTTGTTTCTATAGTGATCAATATGATCAGAAGATTCCTTCACTCACTTTTCTCTTTCATTAGTTAGAGGACGACTACAGTCACGATGAACCCAAGCGGAGCCAAAGTGATAGGTACAATCTCCTTTCTTTCAAAATGGCAATGGATGAGGAAGTATCATAATCACTACAGATGATTGGGGTTTGCAGGTCTGTCGTGAAACGGGACAAATTTAAACAATTTTGTCCACTGTGAAAAAGAATAACCTGTCTGCAGAGGTTATGGTTAAGAACCGAAAAAGAATGGAACAGAAACAAAATTATTTTAAAAGTCATTTACACTTTGTGGTGCACGAAGTTCATTCATTCAAATTTATACATTTCTTGTATAAATAATTTTTTGTCAGATATATAATGCAAGTTTAACACAAATGTTGTCGTAGTAATGAGGCTGTGGAGCTCAGGGCTGACAGTTACTTTGGTTTCCCATCAGCAGGTAAGAGGATGGCTCAGCTGAATAAATATTCTGTTTCAGTTTGGTAACAGAACGGTGACAGCTGAAAAATGTTGTTTCTCTGGAACGGTGGCACTGCCCTCCTTAGGGACAAACACAACTGTACATTTCCTGGGCTTTCACCAAAAGCCTTCTACAGAAGCAGCCTGTTTCGAACCACCTTTATCGTATTTTCCTCAGCCTTAATACAGAATAGCTGCTATTTCATTTGAACTCCCACCTAAAAACCAAAATAAATTAAATGGCAAGAGAATAAACGTTTCGGTCCCAAAAGGCATGGCTGATGAGATACTATAAAATGCATTGCATTTTACATGACATCAAAAGATTTGAGTTCAGGTTAGAAAGTTTGTAGATTGGGGGTCAGCAGAAACAAAACAGAGGTCAAACCCATCAATTTCTTAATATTTCAAGTCCTCAGAAACTGATGTCAGTTTAGTAAAAGATTATTCCAACCACAGTGGGCAAGGAAAAAAAAAAAAGCACCCCCTAACAGTGTCCTGCTTAGTAACAGTTTTTTCTAAGATTTGTTACGAAAGGATATAAACATACAAAAATCAAGAATCGGTTCCTACAGTGGCTGCATATAATATAGGTTAGTTAAATGACATTATGAGCAGAATCACAAGGTTTAGAAAATGAAGAGTCTCAAGCCTACAAATTAGGTCTAATCAAGGCATTGTGATCCTTTACAAAACACTTTTCCAGGAGACACACACGGCTAAGAAGATATCTAATTTAATACTGAAGTACCTCATTTGGAATCAACTTCACAACATGTATATCTCACAAAAATTATACAAGTAAAACACTTAAGTTTTCAACTTAAATTATTGCTTGTTTACATATAAACTGGATTTTATGTACCTTACAAAATGTCTTCGTAGTCCACACTGCTTTAAAATAATCAGAAACACACGATAGTGGTGAAGTCTGTAGTGATATCTGCTATAGGTATTACAGGAATTGTTTTTTTTCCCAGCTAAGGGGATGGGAACCAGAAATTATCATGCTTTAAAGCAGGTATCTTGAGCTCTTTGATATTATGCACCAATTCTGCCACTACCATAATCAGTACATGCATTACCATCGAACTTTGCTGTTCAGCATCCAGTAACTGGCTGTCCAGATTGCTGGAGACACACCTAGGGAAACAGAGGGGTATCCTGTTTTTTTTTATGCTGTTAGAAAGAAGAGGAAGATGACAGAGGTCAGGAGAGCCGGGTAAAAAAACATCAGGATTTGCTGATTGTTATTAGGAAGTTAATTAAATAAGAACGTAACCAACTTGTATTTTTGGATTCATGACTTGCATCATAAACATTACCACAAAACCCAACCGAAACGCCCTTATAAACAGCCCTCTCACAGGGCAATTTTCATCTGTTTTACAACTTTAACCCCATTCAAAATTGGTCTGTATAGTTTTCTACATCGGTTCATCTTCTCCGACTTGTTGTCAGTGGAACGCACTCGTTGGAGGTCTCTGTATGTACCAGGTGTTTGCTTCTACACCCTCCTCCACGCCTCCTCTCAGCCCCAAAATGCAGGCCTTAGTCTAAAACACCAGTTTTTCAGACGGAACTGGATCCTTTGCACCAGACTGAATAAGCCAGGGAAAACAAAGCAAAAAAACCAAGGTCTAGAACTAAACAGAAACAGAACAAGAGCATGGTTGTTTTTCCTTAAATACATACATTTAAATACATTCAATCTGACATGGTTTATGAAAACTGCCTGTCAACATTTACTTCGCAGGAGAGATCTAAGTTGCACTAAGGTGAATGCAGTGAACAGACTGAGCAACTGTCTGTACGCTAGCTTCAGACTGTCGAAGAAGAGGCTGCTCTTCAGCAACGACCGCCCGCTCCCCTTGGGAAGGCAGGGCTGAGTCCTGGTGGCAGCAGGCAGCCGCCACCGGCGCTGGCAGCTCAGCTGGGTCACGACAAACAGACGCAGCTCTTCAAACCAGTAAGGATTTGGGGCCGTAAGCCCAGTCAGCTGAAGAAAGGAGCAACCGAACCACCCTCAGGGTCAGCAATATTTCTGCAAAAAAAAAAAAACAACCAACATTGGAGAAAAACAAATGAATTCGCCCTTCTGCGATAGTGAGGATGGATAGGTGACAGAGCTGGGTGCTGGTCTGCCACGCCCACCATAGATCACATATTGGTGTATTATTTTAAACCTGAAAATTAATTTGCATTTATAAAGCTAGCCTTTTCTCTGTGTACACTGACACAATTGACCTGCGATTTAATTCTGGTGATATCAGTGAGGGTTTAATTTCACCGCATTCTTAGGTCCTTAATTCATTCCCATTATTATGGACACTATAACAGTTCATGATCCTCTACCTGCCTCTTGTAGACTCCAACTAAAGGCACAGAAATATCGTTTAAGAGAAGTCTCATATTTGGAGTACGTGCAAAATCTACCTGTGTAACGCCTGTATCACTCTCAAAGGAAACAACTGCTGTGTTTCACTTTCCCCTCCAAGAATCATAATAAAAAAAGGGAATAAAGAAGTAAGTACCGATTCCTAGAGATGCTCTTTACATCATACTTACTACCCTTGCAGAGTCTTTACACAAATAAAATACAAATTGGTTTCAGCTGATTTGATTATCTTGTACTTTCTTATTTAAAAAAAACCTCCTCAGGATGTGGTTTTCACAGTTGTTTTAAGACCGTCGCTTCCAGCGACTGCAATCTGTGCCTCTCTGCCTTCCCTCCCTTGCAAAACTCCTGCTCCCATGGGGTGCTGTGGTCAGTCAGGTCAGAGAGCCAATCCAGCCAAAACCCATTTTTCTCCTCCCCTGGGGTTGCTTTTCACTGGTATCCCGTGGCTCCAGCAGCAGAGCGGCTCTTTGCTCGCAGCCTCCTGTTGTGTGCAAGGAAGGCCCCGTTTGCTCAGGGACAGCGCTGGCAGTCGGCAGGTTTCTCACCCATCCATGTGTGTGCTTGCTAGGCTGCCTTCTGGAAGCAGTCTAGACCGTGCTTTGGGCTTTACCACACTTTCCTCTGCAATCGCAGAAGGCCTCAAAATGTGTCAAACAAAGTCAGCATCAGGAATGACCCTGTGGATTCAGGAAAGCAAGGTCCTACGTTTTGTAGACCTGCTATTCCCAGCCCAGCTGGTGCAGCTGGAGCTCTCTGGGGGTGACCAGCCACGCGCATGGGCTGGAGGCCAACACGGTGGGTCCTGCTCCTGCTCCTCCTCCCTTCATCACAGCACAGAGACACCACACTCCATCCCTCAAATCCTGACTAATATGGACAAGCTAAACCTTGGCTCTTCTCCTTGACACCTTGCCAGGCAGTTCGGGGACCCTGTTACCACTTTTTATCATAAAGTGTGGAACAGAAGTGAAAATCCAAGGATGTCCTTATTTTCAGAGTGGACATTTAGCAAACAGTATCTCTACAGAGATGCTAAACAAATGCTTCCACTATACCAGTGACTTGAAATAACTTCATGCACTGCAAAAATTTTTTTTTTAATAATTTAACAAAGATTTGAGTCACAGGTTGATAAAATATATAAAGGAGGGAATAAGACACAGAAGGCACAAGTGTAACTCTAGAAAAACATTCCCCCACACCTTTTTATTTAGATATAATCAAAGCAAACAGGACTTTAAATAAGTATGTCCAATTATTATTTCCAGGCTGATAGTGAATGTGGGAAAAATTGCTCAGAATAACTTCCATGGCTGATGTATGCAACTTCAGGGTAGAGAAGTAACCTGAAAACCCCACAGATCACTGGCTATAAGACCACTGCTTTACTGTAGTCAGTTAAACCGGATGGCCCTCAAAAACCTCAGCTATGAACAGTATTCTTCAGACATTTACTTTTAAATAGGAGCGGGTTCAACATTATCTTTTACCATGTGAAATGAGTTAAATACAGATTTGTTCCAATAATGGCAAAATAATATATTAAACTGTTCCAGCTGCAACTATTTTCAGCTCTACAAATGAAGGGTAGTTTGCGCCCTGAAAGAAAATGAAGAGTACTTCGTGCCTTGAAAGAGGCAGAAAATTCTCTGTCCTCTAGTTACTTTAAAAACAGCTTCTCTGTTAACATTAGTATCACCCTTGCAAGTCGGAAGCTGTAGAAGTTTTATCCTTAATGTTTTGAAACAAAGTGAAACAGTATTAAGCAAACAAATTAAAATGGTAAACGTAGAGATCTGACATTCACAGTTGTACTGATAGGAGCAACAGCATGTTGTTTCCCGGTTACTCAACTCTAAACAGAACGGATCCCTTTACATGACACAGTTGTTGAGATCACCTTTATGAAACATTGAAAAAACCCTCAAATTTGTCAGATGAGTTTCTCAGTTTCTCATTTGTCAGATGAATTTCTCAGCTTTCATACGTTAAAGCCACAACTGCCAAGGGATGAAGCGTATTAATCGTCTCCTCAGCTTTCTAACAGCACAGCTTGAACTTAAAAAAATAAGTTATGTAGTAGTTGATAGCACAGACGCATGCAAATAGCAGCTACTTAACCTCTATTACAGTTCAGAGTTCAATTAAATGTATTTATAGTGCATATAAACGATCTACGTTTTCCTTGACAGTCAGAGCTATGTTAGTAGAATAAAAGTAAAATGAGAGATTGCGTCCGATGCACTCATGAAATAATTCAAGACATTTTAAGAAGTTACTTTTCTCCAGGTGAGACAAAGCTGCTCTCATGCACGGCCACTGTCCGTCTCATTGTCATGGCACCGACTCCGTTATTTTCATTTTAAATCCCACAGATTCCCTGTCCAAAATCCTGCCACCAATTTCCTTCCACCTGCACCCTCTTCCCTGACCTCTTCTCCACCCTCTCTCGTACCCTTGCCGTCACATCCACTCTCTTTTCCTTCTCTCTTCAACCATTCTTTAAAACCTACCTCCTCCTTCCTCTTCTTCAGCCTGCTTCCCCCTCAGCAGCCTTATTCCCCCTCTTTCCTCAGTGGCACCTGGTATTTTGCTCCCTGGCAGTCTGGCTTCTCTCAGCACTGAAATTTAACTGGTTAGGGAATGCACTAAGTCGGAAGCGAACGCCTTGGTGTGTGAGAGCTGCCGCTAAAGCAGAACATGCTGCACCTTGCTATTAATCATCAAAGTGACCACAAAATGGTCGCAGAAAGGACTTTCTACGCACAGACCCTCCACCCCTGGAGCCGGGCATTTGTATTTTGATATGAACCAGGAAGGTGTGAAAAGAATTGGCCTCCAGGAAGTTTTAAGCACTTATGTGTGCAAAGAAAAAAAAAGGGGGGGATAGACTAAAATGCACACGCAGTTACTTCTTCCTCTGTACTTTCACATTCGTCGTTTTCATTAATCTTGTTACATACATGTCCCTGGAAACATTCAAGGCCAGGTTGGATGGGGCTCTGAGCAACCTGATCTAGTTAGCGGTGTCCCTGTTCCTGCAGGGGGGTTGGACTAGATGACTTCTAGGGGTCCCTTCCAACCCAAAGCATTCTATGATTCTATGATTTGCAGTCCAATTTTTTTTGTTTATTTCCCCTACTCTTCAAGTTTCTTTTCTCTAACAGGGGAAAACTTCAAATTTTGCTGTTGGATTCAGCACACGAGGGAAATT